>NW_006159867.1:3537689-3553118 GCF_000334495.1 Tupaia belangeri chinensis | reverse complement strand
GAATAGCTAAAAAGCATATGAAAAAATGCTCAACATCCCTCATTGTAAGAGAAATGCAGATCAAAACAAAAATGAGATATCACCTAACCCCAGTCAGAATGTCCAAGATTAAAAAAACAAAAAACGATAAGTGCTGGCAGGGGTGTGGTGAAAAGGGAACTCTCTTACACTGCTGGTGGGAATGTAAATTGGTCCCACCACTGTGGAGAATAATTTGGAGATTCCTCAAAAATCTACAAATAGAACTACCATATGATCTTCTTATCCTTCGTATCTACCTGAGGGATAGAAGAATACTCAGTGGAAAAAGTGCTTGCACATCGATGTTTATTGTCCCCACTTAATATATACCGAGTGTCTGCACTCTTAAAAAAAAAAATATATATATATATATATATATATATATATGAAACCATACTGCTTCTGTTGTTATAGAGTCATAAAATTATACAAAATTATAAGAAATATTTTGAACATTATCTTTAAAATTCAGTATTTTGAAAGTTGTTTATAAACTCTCAATAACTATGGAGTATGAGCTAGAATTTTTTGACATGTAAAGTAAATGTTTGTGGGAAAATGTAAAAATAAATAAATGAAAGAAAGAAAAAAACTTTTAAAAAAAGAAAAAAAGAAAAACATGCCCAGCTCTTTTGCATGCATGCCAAAAATCTCCAAAGGAAAAATAGAGAAGATGGAATTGTGGCATGACCATCTCCCCTGGGGTGAGGGGTGCTTTCTCACTTTCCCTGTCTCTCTATTTCCCTCTGGTGAGCATGTGAACTCTGGCAAAGTTAAAAGAAAAAAATTCACTAGGAATAAATAATTGTACTTTTGCTCACCTATTAGTACAGGTTAGTACTTACTGGATAATTTATACACATTACTCCTAGGTAGCAGTGAGTTCTCCAATCCCTCAGGGCTGCAGAGCAGAGTCATGTGAGCACTATGCACCCTTTATGAACTTCAAGTTGATGAAGATTCTCTGAGAAAAGGATACGAAAAGAAAAATCAGGATATATTCAAACACAACACCTTGTAAAATGCCCAAAGAGAGAAATTATGAAGATAATTGGACATGATTTTAATACAGAAATGTCTGTTAAGACCATACTACTCTTTCAAAACTCTATCTTTACTCTTTTAATACATCTTGCATCATTTGTATAGGCCACATTTTAATTAAGAAATGTGCTCCCATTTTCTGGAAACTTGCTTAATTCTTTATGCATTATAATAGTTCTTATTCATTCTATAACCTTAGGCTCATCTTGCAAACATATAGATTTAATATTAGGTGATGTTTTTGATCAGAAGAGGCCTTTACTACTGTAGGAGTCAAATTTTTGTAGTTCATTTTTAAAGCATTACTCTTTGTTTTTCTCCATGCAATTTCTCATTAGTCATCTTCTACTTTCATAGTAAATAACTCAGGGATAGTAACATTTGAACTATCAAAACCCCTCAGTCATAAAAGTCAAGAAAAAGGGAAATCTAACCAGAACACTAAACAGGAGAGTCATGAAAAAGGTACATTTTAAAAGTCACAATGCTATTTCATCATTCGATTGGATACAGACAGCTAGAAGTGAGATTACAGGGAGAAATCAGGTGAATTATTAACTTAAACCAGCTCGTTTCTTGCTGAAGGTCTCTATTGGCCAAATACTGAAAGTTCCCCAATGAAGAAGCCCATAGATATAACAAATCATGTTAAATTTCCAAACTCTTTGAAATTATTGACTACAATTTATAGCTTTCCATACTATTAAGTTTTATGATGGCATGTCTAATCTACTTAAAGAACCCTCTGTAACATGTGTATTATATTTCACACACAAACTTTCTTAAATCATCCATTTTTATTTCATTATGAAATGTTATTCAGTATGGTGCTCCTCACTGAGCATTATTATTCAGTTTTAGCTTCCTTTAGACTGGCATGTATCCTAGAATAATTTGTACGTAATAGTCCAGAACATGACAGGAAACAGATATCCAGTTGGATAAAATGAGTAAGATTTAATTAATGCATTAGTTATAAAATTGTGGGTTAGATGAAGCACTCAAGTATAGCAACAGTACGACAGCATTATCACCCTAGTTCTGGAAAAGCAAAGAGGTAAACGCAGTTTGTGCTTGAGCCAGGAAAGAAGAGAAATCATAGGGGTTGCTGTTGTGGAGATAATCCGGTTACAGTCCTCTTGAAGATGTGGCATCAAAAAGGAAGAACAATTTCCCATGATTGCACTCCTTTCATCTTAAGACTTTTGCTGGTTTCCATTGGCCAAGATCAAGAAGTTATCCAGTAAGGATCCCCACCAGGTAGTTTCCCAGGGCACAGAGTTAAGCAGCAATGGACAGAAAATGGATCTCCATGGGTAGAAAAAGACTGTGGGTCCTACATTGCTAACATTTTTCTTCTCTTAACCACATATTAATGATAAATTTATTGCATATAGAGAGTTTGTCTCAAATAGCAATATGGTTTTTTCGTTAGTCATATAGCTCATTAAAGTAGTTTAAATAGTTATGAGCTATTTAAATTACAAAATTACATTTTTATGTTATTTGTTTCCTGTGGAAACTTATATGACTGTTTTTCAAAGTTTATTTATTTTTTCCATGAGGAAGAGAGTCAGAGAGAGAGAGATTGACAGTATCCTCAGCAGGGTCTTGACTCAAATTCCACCCCCAGCCTTAACCATGCATATGCCCAGAGTACTCCAGATTGAACCTGGAGCCTTCCCATTGTGATTCAGTCTCCCAGAGCAGCATGTTGTACTGGCAGACCACCCTCTTATCCCTTATATGACTATTTTGATTTATCCTTGGAATTCAGGAATTTCAGTACTATATACATATATATTTTGAGGGATGGGGAGGGAGAAATTATTGCTATAGGGCACGTGCGCTTGTTAGAGAGACAGAAACAAGAAATCACATGCTAGGGCAATGTCCATGCCTCAATCCCTTCTCCATTCTCCTGTCAGGGTTTTGGGAAATGCAGGCACATATGTCTGGTGTGTCTTTTCAGCCACCAGTTGGGGACTCTGACTGTGGTTGACTCTAACTGTGGGAATCAAGCCATGTAACCATTATGCCATCTGCTAGCCCCTCAGTACCATATATCTTTTTCATCAATACTGTCAAAAATTATCTGACCATATTTCATCTAAAAATAAAAAAATAAATTTAACTCAAGAATGCTTTTGATTGTTTCTTTGATTACAAACTTACATTATCTTTTGAAAATTTTTCTTCAAAATCAATACTATTGTGTATTATTTTAGTTATCTTCATTCATACTGACATTTTCCCAATGCTTATTGAGTGTTTTTTTGTGCTAAAAAGACCCCAATTATTTTACATATTTGATGATATTGGTTTATGCTTTCCTTTTTTTTTTTCTTTAGGGTATAGTATATTTTGTCCATTTGTACTTTAAATCACTAATAGAGTTCATTTAATGTCAAATTTATATTTTACATCCTTAACTAGTAGGTCATCAGAAAAGTCATGACACGTATGTCAGGCCTTTTTTTTTTTTTTTTTTGGAGAGGTTTTCGTTATAGGGCGCCTGCGCTCGCCAGACAGACAGAGAGAGACATAGAGACAGAAAGCAAGAAATCACCCCCAGGGAGGATGGTCACACTGCAATCCCTTCTCCTTCATTCTCCTCTCGGGATCTTGGGCACGGACACACACGCGCCCTGCGTGAGTTTTAATCCACCGGACCCAAGACACGAACCACAGTCGACTACATGGAAATCCAGCGACATAGCCATTACGCTAACTACTGATTCCCTGTCAGGCCTTTTCTGACAACTCAATACTATATGTTTTTTACTTCAAAACCTTGCTTTAAAATTTTAAAATATCTACTCTTGTCATTCTTATAATGTTGAGTTTATTTAAATTTATGTTTTTTTTATTTTTGCTTTTTTTTTCCAAACTTCCAGTGTCAAAGGTATTAAATTCATTCCTTTAACTATCTTGAATACAATAGCACCTAGTACGGGAAACTCATGATCTATTTTTTCCCTTTCACATAAAGAGACACTGCTTATAAAAAATGTGCCAAACTAAATTTTCACTAGCTTTAGCTACTTTAGAAATCATCTCCTAGAACTGTGGACAGAAAGACTGTAATGTATTTCCTCCATTAGCTGAAGAATTCTCATTGGTTCACAGATTATCCCCATACTCCATGCAGATTCTCTCAGACCTGCTAGGTCACTACCGTTTTTCTAGAGAAGTAAAGCATAGGATATTTAGGGACTTTCTTTAACAATGACTGTCACATTTCCTACTGATTGAATAATCTCAAATTGATATTGGAAGCAAAAAGAAACTTATTGACCTCACAGAATGATGAGAGGTGGTTTGTTCTGGGAATTTGTTTTGGATGAGGTCAGTCAATTAGTCTCTGATCACAAATCCTGCTGAGTACAAAAATACACGTGCATTTTGTGTATGCCTGATTTTTGGGGGTACGTTTTTGTAGTTTATTTGCTTGTTTCAGATTGAGCTTGACACCCTTTTAAGCAGAGCACATCCTGAACAGAAGCTGAAAGTTTATGCATATCATTTAAAAAAACTACTGTCCTATTTACCTCAGAATTCCCCTTAGTATCTTTCATATAAGAATCCTGACAAATATAGTCTTTGAAAAAAAATAATATATGCTTCTTAAATGTATAACATAAAATTTATTTTGACATGGTAATGCTATAATATTAGGTTTAAAATTTAAATAATCACATAAATGTACCTATTGACAAGATGAGTAGAGAATTACAAATCTTGAGACCTATAAAGAGAAAAATAACTAATTCATATGAGTTAGGCTTAAATATGAGTTAAAACTTATAGTACCAAGCCAGACCACAATCAGAAATTAGTTTAATAAGTAAGGGGTCAAATTAAATTAGAATATTGATAGGTGAAAGCAAACAAGCTTATGTCTCACATTGATTCTTGACAAATAAATTGCTACAAAGTAATATTTAAGTAAATATCAGTGCTTGGAGAAAAGTCCCAACTTTGAAGCTAATTACAAGGCTTAACTTGAATAGCTCACTAAATGTTGTACAGATTTCTCTTACTCCTTTTGTACTAATTCTTCATTATTAAAACTTAGTTCACATATCAGCTCTGACCGATATTATTCTAATTTTACAATCAAGCAGAGCACAATTACATAACTAGCCTAAAGCAATTAGTTATAGCATGTGTGCCCTGTTCTGGCTTATTCTGAAGTTGTTATTTTAGGTATATAGTTAATGTGGTTTTTAAAATTTTTATTCTCTTTGTTTAGGTTCATTAAACTAGCTAGCATGATAAATCTGTATCAAGAGTATTTGCCACTAGATGTTGCAGGTCAAAATAGAGTATGGATAAATGATGACCCCATGATCTTAGATGGGAGATTGCACTTGAATCCTCTGCAGCAAGAACTGATGAAGAGTCCTGATTAAAATGCTGTTGCTAAGCAAAATAGCTTAACTGAAAAATGTTTTCCAAGTTTATCTGCCTATGACTGTTTAGAAAGATTTTACAGGGTATTACCACATGTCATTTTGTCAATTATCAGCAAATTTAAGAAAAGCAAAGAAAATAAAAATGAAGAAATAAACTATTCCTCTTTTGGTGCATGCACAAATAGAAACATATGTACATTTTGCTATGAAAAGAAGGATATTTAGGATAAAAAGATGGAGCTGTTATTGCATGGGTTGGTTAATGATTTGAAAGTCTGTTTCTTAACTTTATTTGGGCATCTTAACCTATTTTACTCTAAGTCAATAAGTTCAACCAAGCCCTTTCTGTCTCAGAATAATTGTACCTCTGGAATCAGGGTACTGCCACAAAGTGAGAATCAATATTTATTACTATGAGTTGTGGCTTATAATAGCAATGATTATTATGAGTTGCAGTCTGTTAATAATATGGGGCTTTTTATATCAAGAATATTAAGCAAATAATGTGTTAAAATTCAGATCATACTTCATAGAGGAGAAAAATCAATGCCAGGGATGATCGGGGTCTTGGTACAAGACAGCTCCTTGAAGCAGAGCAGTCTATTAGTCTAGGCCAGAGTCAGAGGCAAGAGAAGAAAGCACAAGTAGGTGAATAGCAAACAGTGAAGAAGACCGTTGGTCAACTGTACTGTGTGGTCTAGAACATTGATTCACTCTCCGTGTTAGAGGGAGAAAAGATATACTGGCTTAAATTCAAAGTGCAAAACATACCCCAGTAGGAATCTGGACATGGCTCTTACCATAAACATTGTGAGATTAGATGTCTGGCCACAAGGATGTTGTTAGTGAATTTAGGGTACTTTATAGCAGAAATAGTGCTAAGGCTGTGTTATAACAGAATAGATTCAGCAAATCGTCATGGTAGTAATGACTACATTTATACCAACTATGGGAGTTGGAGGGTGTAATTGGGAGACAAAGGTTATAAACATAGTTTAGGAAATCCATTAACATAATGCTATTTACATTTTAGAATCTAAACTCAAGAACCGCCACCAATCACTGTGGAAGTATTCGTATGTCTATAATTGGAACCAAAAATGACTAGGTTGGAGATATTTTTCATTTTTATGTTTGACTTTAGAAAAGGGTGAGAGGCAGAGAGAATATTGTTTTTAAGCTACTCTTGTTCGCTTAGATTTTTGTCATAGGGCATGTGCACTCTCCGGGGAGAGGGAGGAAGAGAAGGAAAGTGAGAAATCACTACTGCAGGGGAGATGATCTTTTACATTCTTCTCTAGGGTTTTTGGTCAGCCACTCACACACTCCTGGTGTGATTTTCAAGTTGCTGGATTAGGGTCAGGGACTTGAACCTTAATCACTGTACTAACTACTGGTCCTAAGTTACTCTTCTAAGGAACAGAATTTTCTTATTCCCTGTGTTTTCTTATCACTGGGAGGTATTTATTTCAGATGGAATTACATGAAATTCAAGTTCTTGACTCTTTTTATTCCAACCCTCTGTCAATTTAGTTCACAAGCTGGTAAAAAATCTTTTTATCGTTTCTGGAATCACGATGAAAAGTTACCAGGCATGAGTGAAAGTTCTCTAATTATTACCAGTTCTCCCACATACCTTATTTGCTCATCTTTATTGATCATTTTCTGTCAGAGACCCCTATGCATTTAAGTGAAATGTGATGGAGTGAAGTTCAAAATAAAAAGATTATTCTCATGTTCTTTATTCTTGGATTCTGTTGTACTCCTAAAACGTTTGCCACTGTGATTCAATGCCAGCTTAGTTAAGCTAAGGTATATCATATTTTACTGATGATGACTGAGTTTACAAATATACATAAGATATTATTTTTTCTCAAATGTTTTGGTATGTGTATTCAACACCATTATTTTGTCTGTAATTTAATTGAAAATAGAAGTATTTTAATTACTTAATACAACTTTTGGAAAGCACCAGGTAATGAGGCTAGCAATCTTTCAGCACTGAAAAATATTAATAGATGATATTTCAATCATCTATCATTTTATTATGGCAGTATAAGATCCTATCTATAATGAGAAATCTGAATCTTAAAAATCTTACACTGTCTGGGTCACACCTCCTTTGTTTTTGTCTGTTTATTTAATAAATTCTTTCTGGACCTACTAAATAATTGTGGTCATTAATGATTGCTCTTTTGTGCTAAAACTTCTCCTTTACAGAAGATTGTTTACATCTTAAACAGTTAGGCTATATTAAATGTTGTATAATAAACATACATTTTTAGTGTATCTTAAGAAAAATTGTCGTACCTTGCTTACACTGCTTCATTCTTGAAACTTTTTTTCTAAACTTTTGCTGTCTCCATGTACAATCAAATCTAAGTAAGAGAGGTGCTAAGTGGCATGTCATTCTTTTATCTTCCTGAATTTTGCTTTCAGTCTTACGACCTGGATGACAAAATACTTAGTTATGATCAAGAAGGACAGAGCCATTTCCATGTTCTATTGCTTTCGCTTTGCCCAAATCAACTTTCTGTGTATTATGTATTTTTCTCTCACAACCTGTTCATGACACTGAACTTCAGCTGTTCGCACAGCAGATCAACAGAGATCATTGCCTTTTAAAAGCGAATTTCTTTTTTTTTTTTTTTTGGAGAGGTTTTTGCTATAGGGCGCGTGTGCTCGACAGACAGACAGAAAGCCAGAAAGCGAGAAATCACCCCCCAGGGGGGATGGCCAAGCTGCAATCCCTTCTCTTCCAATTCTCCTCTCGGGATCTTGGGCACGCACGCACACGCACCCGGCGTGAGTTTTAAGCCACCGGGTCCGGAACGTGAGCCGCGGTCCACTACACGTGAGTCTGGTGACATAGCCATTATGCTAACTGCTGGTTCCTGAAAGTGAATTTCTATGACTGGATGGACTGGTGGCACATGCATGTTACGCTTCCTTTCCACGAGAAATCTCCACTGGCTTGCAGATTATTCCATTGAAACTAATCCAGCAATGGACCCTGATGCCTGACAAGACTGCCTTGTGTATTAGTAAACTAGAACCTTGAATAAGCTGATATTTTATTTATGCTGCACTCCCATAGCTTCTCTAGGGAGAGTCCGTGTTTCTCTGTTCAGTTTTCCAATTCTTCCATCGATTTTGGCAGGACCCAGATACTCAGTCTCAAAATAGATCATGCTTATGACTTAATTTCTTAATATCTTTGCATCAATCAAGGGTTGAAAACTTTTTTATTGGGCACCAAATAAGGGAATATTGCTGAAGCTCAGTATGTATGGTGCAATGATTTTTAAATTTTGAATATAGAGTCACCCAGGAGGTTTATTAAAATGGACCCCACCTCCAGAGATTATGATTCAGATGGCTGTGATAATGCTGAGGAATGCACATTTTACATGAGTTCCCTGGGGACTCTGTTATAAGCTGCTGGCATCTTACTTTATAGAAAGCTAGTACACTGGAGTAATTAGGAGGCTATTGGATAGCCAAACCCAGGCTTTATCTTAGATCGAGAATTTTCTAATACTGTAGGATTGCCATGATGTTAAAAACCTGGCATAATGTTCAATATATTTATTTTTTCCTTTAGCTAGTATTTTGTTTCATTCAACAAATACACTTTACATTGTCTAGGTTGCTTAAAGTGAAACTTCCACTCAACTTAAATAAACTCATGGACTCTATTAGGTAAAGGCTTTACCAGTAAATTTTAAGTAATACAAATCTTTTGAACAAAAGAGGTTTTACCTGATATTATATATATTCCTCCACACAGAACATGGATTTTGCTTACAAAGGATTTAAGCATTTTAATTTTCTTGACACCTTGGAATCGATATATCAAATCATTCTCATAATTTAGAACAAAGATATAAAAGGAACAACTCTACATTTTGATCAGAACATATTTCACTTGTGAAGAACTAACCTAACCTTGTTGATAGCCCAATTTATGACTACACAGTGATAGCATTTGCCATTCCTACCAGTAAGCAGAAATGAAAATGGAAATAAACAATGGTAAGATGGGAGTGGATGGTATATCATCTTTGCCTAAAGACTACTGAACAGTTCTCACCAATTTAAAACTTTTTTTTTTGAGAGGTTTTTCGCTATAGGGTGCATGCGCTCGCCAGACAGACAGAGAGAGAAGAGAGACAGAAAGCGAGAAATCACCCCCCAGGGGGGATGGTCACGCCGCAATCCCTTCTCCTCCATTCTCCTCTCGGGATCTTGGGCATGCACGCACACGCGCCCGGCGTGAGTTTTAAGCCACCAAGGCCGGGACGCGAACCGCGGTCGACTATGTGGAAGTCCAGCGACATAGCCATTACGCCAACTGCTGGTTCTCACCAAGTTAAAACTTTTATAACCCCTGGACCGTATAGTGCTGAGTGATATGTGCCTGGGGTAGAGAACTCACAACCTAGGTACCTAGATGGCAGTCAAAGTTGAAATTCTGTGCAGAGGAAAACTATAACTCATCATAAGAAAAAGCATTCATCCTTTTCCGAAAGATAAAATAATCTTACAAATGAAAATTAAAGTTTCAGAACAAACTTACATATTTTCTAATGAAATGACAAATCCTTTTCCATTCTAGAAAGTATTTTTTGACAAAGTTCCACATCTGAGGTTAATGACAATATCTTAAAGGCATGAGTTATGAATGAGAGTAAGCTCGTTCAGGAAATTGAAGAAAAAAAAGAGAAAGAAAATATTTATGGGTAAGATGACACTGTATAGGACAATATAAAGAATAAAAGTGAAAGCAGGAAATCAGAAATACGATTCGCTCTAAAATCAAATAATAGGCAAATAAACATCCAAATGAGTTGTAAAAATGTATAAATGCATGCCACAAGTTCTTTTTTTCAGATATGTCTAAACAAGCATTCACATGATAATAATAAGTGTCAAAACTTTCCTTGCTGAAAAGCAAGAAGTCAGTTTGTTCTTACATTAAAACTTTATTATTTATTGATTCCCTAAGTAGTGACTGTTGGAATTTAGCACACAATGTAAAGGATAAAAGGAATTTGTATACAGAACTCTGAAAAAAATAAAATGAGCAACAATAGTGAGAAAAACAGCACTTCTCACTCTTTATTCTCCTTATTAATGAATAATTCTCCGTGCCACATCTGATGAAGGAAATTGGTGTGCTTGGCTCTTTAGTTATTTGACAAGTTGACATCCTCATAATATACCTTATGATTAATCATAATCAAAATCACAATGAAGCATGGACTACACTCAAAATGAGAAAAATCCTTGTAAAGATAGAAACTGGTAGAATACTTCATCAGTTTACTTCTAGATGTTTTCTGAAATACAGCCACATAATAAGCAGCTAAGTTCTCCCTTTACGCCTAATGTAGACTATGGTTCTTCTAGGAACCAATGATACACTTGAGTTAACAATATAAGTGGGAAAAAGTATGCTCACTCACATCATTTGATAAATATTTACAAAGCAGCATATGAAAAAGATGATCTAAGAAAGTTCTGATATTAAAGTCTTAAGAAAGATACCAGGCCAGGTAATGCAACTGAACCCACATGTAACAGGTCCTGAGTTCACATCCCGTGACACATGTGTCTGTGTCTGTCTTTGACCTGGGCTGGTAGAGACTGGGTGTGGATTGCAGCATGAAGACCCTATTGTAGGTATCTCTCTCTTTCTCTCTCTGTCTCTTATGGAATAAATTAACAAGCTTTAAAGTCTTGAGAAAATAAGAGACAATGCAGTTATTTTTTTTAAAGTTTTTTTTTAATAATTATTTTAATTTAACTTTATTTATTTTAGAATGACAGAGAGAGTGAGAGAGGGAATGTGAAAAAAGAAAGCCACCAGGTTCAGGACTCGAACCAAAGTCGGCCATGTGGGAGTCCAGCGCCCTTAACCACCACACCACCTGTTGGCCCCAGAGACAATGTAGTTATGAAGAGTTACCATTAAAAGTGAACCATGTTGAATTTGATCTTGAACTAATAGATATGAATCTATGCAGAGAATATAAGAATGATAAAAGTATGACAGTGAGTTGGAGAACAAGCGAATTCTCAGATTTTCTAAACTGTTGGTCATGTATTTGGAAGTGATTAGATAAAATTTTGAAAAAAGAGAAGCAAAAACAGTTAAGGAGGATTTTTATTTTTTATTATACATTTTTAAAATTTACACTTGATCACATATACCTTTACAATGTACAACATTTCTTCTCCAACATGAATACTGTGCATATCAGCCAAGACAAAGACATCATCATCAGCAAATACCTTTTCATTTTTTTGTCAATTAAATGTATTTTTTTCTTCCTCTGTTCCCCTCCCTCCCTTCCTCTATTACGCACCCCCGTTATTACCCCTATCCTTACTATCTCTAGTATCTAGAGTTGCCTCTGCTACTATACCTTCCAAACTTACAGTTTCTGCTATAGAGAGCAGACATTTGGTATATATTGAGTGGGGACATGCAAATTCTGTCTTTCATAGTCTGGCTTGCTTCCCTTAGCTTTAAGTCTTCTCTATTCGTCAACTCTGCATCAAATGCCAGGGTCTCACTATTTATTATGGCTGAGTAGTATTCTGTAGAGTACATATGCCACATTTTTTCAATCCAGACATCTATTTTTGGACATTTGGGATGATTCCATGCCCTACCAATTGTGAATAATACTGCAAAATGCATGGATGAACAAGTGTTTTTCCGACTGTGGGTTTTTCTGTCAGTTGGGTAAATACCCAAGAGTGGAATTACTGGATCATATGATGGTTCTATTTGTAGGTTTATGGGAAATCTCCATACTCTAAAGTGGTTTTACTAATTTACATTACCACCAACAGTGTAGGAGAGTTCCCTTATCACAACAGGCTTGCCACCATTTATCATTATTTATACTTTTTTAGTTTTTTTATTAATTTCTTTATTTTACATTCTTTCACTGACCATCATCACAGCATACAAACTGCACTTTCTCATCCAGAATACACTTCCCACTGGATTGTCCTGTGCCTTTTGTAAAAGATCAGTTGGCTGTATGTTTGGGGGTTCATTTGGTGGGATCTCAATTCTGTTCCATTGTTCTACCTGTCTGTTTTTGTTCCAATACCATGCTGTTTTAATTATCACAGCTTTGTATTATGTTTTGAGGTCGGGAAGTGAGATGCCTCCTATTTTATTCTTTTTGCAGAGTATTGCTCTGGTGCTATGGGATCTTTTATGACTGCAGACAAATTTTATGATTTTTTTCTATTTCTGTAAGGACTATCTCTGATAGTTTGATCAGGATTGCATTAAATTTTCAGATTATTTTGGGTAGGATTGACATCTTGATTATACTAATCCTTCCCAAACCAAAGCATGAGATCTTTTTCCACTTTTTGGTATCATTTTAAATTTCTTTTTCTAATGTTTCACAGTTTTCTTTGTAGGGATCTTTGATGTCTTTGCTAAGGTTTATTCCAATGTATCTTATTGATTTTGTGGCTATTATAAATAGAATGTAAAAGGGATTTCTTTCTTCAATTCTGTCTCAGTTTGTCCATTGTTGGTATATAAAAATGCTATAGATTTTTTTTTTTTGGAGAGGTTTTTGCTATAGGGCGTGTGCGCTCACCAGACAGACAGAGAGACAGAGAGACAGAAAGCGAGAAATCACCCCCCAGGGGTATGGCCACGCCGCAATCCCTTCTCCTCCATTCTCCTCCTGGGATCTTGGGCACGCACGCACACACGCCCGGCGTGAGTTTAAGCCACCGGGTCCGGGACTCGAACTGTGGTCGACTACATGGGAGTCCAGCAACATAGTCATTACTCTAACTGCTGGTCCCAAAATGCTATAGATTTTTGTATGGTGATTTTGTATCCTGCCACTTTACAATATTCATGTATCACTTCCAGGAGATTTTTGTTAATTCTTTTGGACTTCTATGTATAACATCATATAATCTGCAAATAGAAATCATTTCAATTCTTTTTCTATTTGGATGCCTTTTATTTGACTCTCTTGTCTAATTGAATTGGCTAGAACTTCTAGTATTATATTAAAAGAAGTGGAGAAAGCAGGCAGCCTTGGCTTGTTTCTGTTTTTAATGGACAAGCTTTCAGCTTTTCCCCATTCAGTATTATGTTAGCTATGGATTTTTCATAGAAGGCTTTCATTGTGTGAGGAATGTCCCTTCTATACCAATTTTGCTGAGAGTCTTAATCATAAAGGAAATGTTGTATTTTATCAAATGCTTTTTCTGCATCAGTTGATATGATCATATGGCTTTTATCTTTCCTTTTGTTAATGCGGTGTATTACATTTATTATTTTGCATATGTTGAACCATTCTTGCATCGCTGGAATAAAACCTACTTGGTCATGGTGTATGATCTTTTTAGTATGTTGCTAAATATGATTTGCTAGTATCTTGTTGAGAATTTTTGCATTGGTATCCATCAGGACTCTTGACCAGAAGTTTTCTTCCTTTTTCATGTCCTTTTCTGGTTTTGGAATTAAAATGATGGAGGCTTCATAAAATTAATTTGGGAGGGTTTCTTCCTTTTGAATTTTTAGAAATAGCTTAAGGAGAACTGGGACTAGTTCTTCTTTAAAAGTTTTGTAGAATTGGGAACCAGCAGTTAGTGTAATGGCTATGTCGCTGGACTCCCACGTAGTCGACCGCGGTTCGTGTCCTGGACCTGGTGGCTTAAAACTCACGCCGGGCGCGTGTGCGTGCGTGCCCAAGATCCCGAGAGGACAATGGAGGAGAAGGGATTGCGGCGTGACCATCCCCCCTGGGGGGTGATTTCTCTCTTTCTGTCTCTCTGTCTCTCTCTGTCTGTCTGGCGAGCGCACGCGCCCTACAGTGAAAATCTCTCAAAAAAAAAAAAAAGTTTTGTAGAATTCAGAGAAAAAAAATATTGGGACCTGGGCTCTTCTTTATTGGGAGACTATCCATTACTGATTTGATCTCTTTGCTTGTTATGAGTCAATTCAGACATTCTATTTCTTCCTGGTTCTATCTTGGTAAGTTAGACCATCCAGAAATTTGTCCATAACATCTAGATTTTCTTGTTTGTTGGTGTATAGTCACCCATAATATTCTCTGGTGATATTTTTTATTTCTTTATATCCATTAAAATAACACCTGTTTCCTTGCTGATTTGATTGATCTGTTTCCTTTCTCTGTTCTTTTTAGAGAAATTTTTGCATTAGGGTGCATGTGTTCACCAGAGTGACAGAGACAGAAAACAAGAAATCACCCCATCAAAGGGATGACCATACCACAATCCTTTCATTCTCCTCTTGGGAATTTGGGCATGCACATACATGTGCCTGGTGTGAGATAATCTGTCACATCTGGGACTTGAACCCCAGTCGACTGTGTGGGAGTCCAGCAATGTAACAATTATACCATCAACTGGTCCCTCTCTGCTCTTTTTTTTTTTACTTCTTTTTTTTAATTTACATTCATTCACTGTACATCATTATAGCATATAAAATTAGATTTTTCCATTCAGAATACACTGTATATTGGCTCAATCAAGCACATCAACATATGTGTTATTGTCAACAAATAATTTTCCATTTCTTGTTTCCTGTGTATTTTGCCTTTTTTCCCATCCTTGATTCCCTATCTCACCCTCTGCCATCTCCTACCCTCCTCCCACACTGTGTCCAGTATCTATTGTTGCTTTCTATGCCTCCCCCATTTTATTGTTTCACTAAATATCTTAATAAATCTAAATATTTTCAGTAGCAAACACAGCTGATATATACATATCCATGAACTCAAGTCTGACTTTAGGCATAAACCTCAGTGAATAGAATGAACATACTATAAAGTAGCACCTAGCTAGGGCTATATAGCCTACTGCAGTCATCAAATAGGTATTGTTAATGCTTTTTTTTTCTTCTGAAAATTTTTTCATTCCCTGA
>NW_006159867.1:3532939-3536683 GCF_000334495.1 Tupaia belangeri chinensis | reverse complement strand
TTCTAGGCCAGCAATTTTCTCTTCTACATCTGAGATTCTATTTTCTGTATGATCTAGTCTGCTTTTAATACTTTCAAGGGAAATTTTGACTTCTTGTATTATAGCCTTCATCTCTAACAGTTCCATCTGATTCTTCCGTACAGTGTGAAATTCCTCTTTTAGATCTTACATGAATTTCCTCACCTCCTGGAACTCTTCAACTCCTTTCTCCTTCCTCTTCAGCAGTTCCTTGTCTCTCTTCTCTTCCATCTCTGTTAGCTTTGCCATTATGAATGTTCTGAATTCTTTTTCAGACATTTCCATGATTTCCATTGAACTGTGTGTGGATGAAGAGAAGTTATCCTTTTCCCTTGGAGGAGAGGTATTTTACTGCTTCCCCATATTTCTTGTGGTCCTGCAGCAATTTCTATTCATCTGGTGGATGGTCAGTTTCTTCCCAAACTTGGAAGTTCAATCACGCAAGTTTTGTATGCTGAAGGCCAAATTATCAGTGGGACCTCTTCATTTCTCCATTTCCCCCAAAATGGCTAGATTGCAGAAGTGATGGAGCTGTCTCTTGAAGAAGGCCTGTTCTGCCCCTCTCTGCTCTTTTTGATTAATCTAGATAATGGTGTGTCAATTATGTTTAACTTCTCAAAGAATGAGCTTTTGATTTTGCTTATTTTCTGTATAGTTCTTTTATTATTCTCTATTTCATTTGTTTCTACTCAAATCTTTATTATTTCTTTTCTCATGGAATTTTTTTTATTGCTGTTTTTCCAGTTCCCTGAGTTGTGTCATCAGGTAGTTTATTTGCCACCTTTCTTATTTTTTCTTGTAGGCACTAATTACTATGAACTTCCCTCTTATGACTGCTTTTACTGTGTTCCATAGGTTATAAACACTTGTCTGTTTACTATCATTGGTTTCTTTCTTTTTTGGAAAGGTTTTGCCTTATAGCAAAATCACTCCCTGGGGAGTGATTTCTTGCTTCTGTCTCTCTGTCTCTCTCTGTCTTTCTGGCAAGCACATGTGCCCTGTATCAAAAACCTCTCCAAAAAAAAAAAAAAAAAAGAAAGAAAGAAAAAGAAAACAGAAAGCTAGAAATCACTCCCCAGGGAGAATGGCCACACTGCAATCCCTTCTCTTCCATTCTCCTCTCGGGATCTTGGGCATGCACGCACACATACCCAGTGTGAGTTCAAGCCACTGGGTCCAGGACTCAAACCATGGTCGACTACATAGGAGTCTAGCAACATAGTCATTATGCCAACTGCTGGTCCCCATTATCATTGGTTTCTACAAACCTTTTAATTTTAGTTTTAATTTTTTCTATAGTTGTAAAGTCATTCAGGAGTACGTTGTTTAGTTTCTATGTGTTTGTGAATATTTGAGGGCTCTTTCTGTAGTTGGTTTCAAGTTTTATTTCATTGTGGTCAGAAAATATGCTGGATATAGTTTCTATGCATTTGACTTTGTAAAGGCTTGTTTTATGCCCTATTACGTGGTAGTCTTTGAAAATGTTCCATGTGGGGGTGAGAAAAATGTATATTTTGTGGTAGTTGGGTAAAATATTCTGTTGATGTCTATCTAGTCCATTTCATGTGTATTATCATTTAGATTTGTATCTCTTTATTTATTTTTGTCCAGATGATATGTCCAGAGGAGATAGTGGGGTGTTGAGATCCCTACAATTATTATGTTGCAGTTTATCTCTCCCTTGAGATCTAACAGTCTCTCTCTGATGTATTTAGATGCTCTAATGTTGGTTGCATAGATATATACAAGTGTTATATCTTCTTGGTAAACAAGACCTTTTAGTACTATATAATGTCCTTTGTCTCTTACATCTTTCAAATTAAAGTTGCTTTTGTCTGATATCACGATCTCAACTCCAGCCTTTTTATTTTTGGTTTCCATTTGCATGGAATATCTTTTTCCAGCTCTTCAATTTCAGTTTATGTATGTCCTTATCAGTGATGTATGTTTCTTGTAAGCAGCATTTAGATGGCTTCTGTTTTTGTATCTACTCAGCCAGTCTGTGTCTTTTAATGGTATAATTTAATCCATTAACATTCAATGTTATTATTGAGATTATGGACTTGTCTCTCATTTCATTAGCTATTTACTCAGTTGTTTTTTGTTTTCCTGATTCTGTTTGTCTCTAGTTATTCTGATACAACACTCTCTTCAGTACTTCCTTTAGGGCTGGTCTAATATTGGTGAATTCTTTCAGTTTTTGTTTATCTGAGAATACTTTTATTTGTTCTTCCCATTGGAAGGGTGATCTTGCTTGAAATAGTATTCTTTGTTGAAATTGTTTTTCTTTTTATGTTTTGAATACATCATTTAATGTTTTGAATACATCGTCCCATTCTTTCCTTGCCTGCATTGTTTCAGTTGAGAGTTCTGACTTTAGCCTAATAGGATAACCTTTACAAGTAACTTGATGTTTCTCCCTTCCCAGTTTTAGAAAATAGTCTTTGTCTTTAATTTTTACCAATCTGGATATTATGTGCTGATGGGGATCTTTTTGTATTAATTCCAATGGGGTCATTTTTATTTCTTGGTTCTGAATTTCTACATGTTTCTCTATATTTGGAATACTATATTTTCAGATAGTATTTCATCAAAGAGATTTGCTATGTCTTTGCAGTTTCTTCACCTTCTGGATACCCATTATATGGATATTTGGGCATTTCATGGTGTCTGTAACTTCCCCTATTTTGTCCTCATTTTTTTTTTTGTCCATATTTTTTTCCTGTCTTTCTTTTTGGTGATTTGGTCTATGTTAGATATTTTGTCTTTAAGGTCAGAAATCCTTTCTTCTGTATGGTCTCATTTCTTGGTTCTGAATTTCTACATGTTTCTCTATATTTGGAATACTATATTTTCAGATAGTATTTCATCAAAGAGATTTGCTATGTCTTTGCAGTTTCTTCACCTTCTGGATACCCATTATATGGATATTTGGGCATTTCATGGTGTCTGTAACTTCCCCTATTTTGTCCTCATTTTTTTTTTTGTCCATATTTTTTTCCTGTCTTTCTTTTTGGTGATTTGGTCTATGTTAGATATTTTGTCTTTAAGGTCAGAAATCCTTTCTTCTGTATGGTCTCATCTGCTGTTAATGAATTCTAGGGAGATTTTAATTTCTTGTATTGTATTCTTCATTTCCAGAAGCTGTGTTTGATTTTTTTTTTAAGGTATCTATTTCTTTATGGAATTCCTCTTTCATGTCCTGGAATGATTTTCTCATTTTCTGGCACTTTCCATAGGGAATGGTCATGCCACTATCTCTTCTCCATTCTTCCTATTGGGATTTGGGCATGCATGCACATGTGCCAAGTATGTTTTCAAGCCACTAGTTCAAACACTCAAACTATCTCCCATTGGCCCAACCCTGAAAAGTTTACATTGCCATCAAATAAAAATATCAAGCGTGAAGAGACAACCTACCAAATGGGAGAAAAATTTTCAAACCATGTATTTGAAAAGGGTCAGTATCCTATAGATATATAGTTTAGGTTAGTATCCTATATATTATGTATATGTTTGTATATATATCTAATATACATCATTTGTGTGTGTGTATATACACACACATATATATCTTTATAAACTTAGGTTATATATATATATATATATAAATATAATGATTCATATATATAATATATATATATAAATATAATGATTCAACAGGATTAAATAAGGGTGTGTTGGGAACCAGCAGTTAGCATAATGGTTATGTGGCTGGACTCCCAC
>NW_006159867.1:3496562-3532881 GCF_000334495.1 Tupaia belangeri chinensis | reverse complement strand
TCGTGTCCCGGACCCGGTGGCTTAAAACTCACGCCGGGTGCGTGTGCGTGCGTGCCCAAGATCCCGAGAGGAGAATGGAGGAGAAGGGATTGCAGTGTGACCATCCCCCCTGGGGGGTGATTTCTCGCTTTCTGTCTCTATGTCTCTCTCTGTCTGTCTGGCGAGCACACGCGCCCTATAGCAAAAGAAAAACCTCTCCAAAAAAATAGAATAAGGGTGTGTGTATCCACACACACACACACACACACACACACACACACATATATTTATATATAACGCATATATAAACTTAGAAACTTAGGTTAAAAAAAATACACAGAAGCCTGAATAGACATTTCTCAAAAGAATTCATGGGTATATGAAAACATGTTAACATCACTAATCATCAGGGAAATGCAAATGAAATTCATGATGGCATATCACCCATCCCTAATTAGAATTATTTTTTACAAAAAATAAAAAAGGGAAGAAAACAAGTATTGAGGTGACTATGAAGAAAAGGTAACCTTTACACATGGCCAGCAGAAATGTAAGTTAGTACAGCCATTATGAAAAATACTATGAAGATTCTGAAAAATATGAAATAGCAAATGATCCAGTAATCTAACTACTGGGTATTTATACAAAGGAAATGAAATTTTAATATTTTATTTTAGACATTTCTGAAATTAAAGAGATGCAGGGTAAGAAAGAGAAATTTATATATATAACATTAACATCTGTTAGTTTGTTACTTATACTTGGAGACAAAAATATTTGTGAATTTGTTTAGTATAAATTTTATTTCAATTGATATAATATCACCACTTCCTTTATGCTATAGTGTGTTCACACATGTAGCCCCCAACCTGAACAGTAGAAGTACAATGGGTTTCCATTTGGAAACTCTTCTTTCTTGATAAATTTCTTACTTTAAAGAGATTGTTAAGCTCACAAAATTTTAAGTACAATTCCGCAATGAATTAGGACTCTATCAGAATCCTATTGCCATTCATTTTCAAATTTTAATCTTATATATTCTATGCACTTTTTTGTTGTTTTGCTGAATTAACCTAGTTTAGAGCAATCTTAGTCAAGTTTGAAGAGTCATTTGACTAATCCTTCATTATGAACTAGACATTTATATGCCTAGTTGATCTGACTATGATTTGAAAATTGTAAACTCAGAACGCATAGGCATTATTGATATTGTTAGACTGCTTATGCAATATGGTTGCTCAAAAAGGGAGAGGATATTTGCTACTACAGTTAGTATTTCTTTATAAAAATGGGATGAAAAGAGATGAAGATTCACATGGTTTAATTTATTAAATAAGGGTATATAGAACAGGTTTAAAAACATTTACTTTATTTACATATTTTCCCCAAATTAATTAGGGGGGAAAACATAATGTTAAATATTTTTAATATATTCCAAATGTGTTACAGAATTAAGAAATACATTATACAATTCTATATTATACACCAAAATGCCTTTATATTTTGTCTAGGTATGTAAAAAATGATTCTAGAATATGTTATTTTTGGAAATTTTAAGGCAAAAATCATAGTTCTGACTTTATAAATGACTTTTGAAGGGCAGAAAGCTTAATATCCCTCTTAGATAGAGGATATAGTTCACTTGCAAAACATTTTCAAGGAAACGATCGAGTTAACCTTGGCTCTCAAAGTCTCTTTGTTTTTATTTTCTCTTCTACTTTTGCATTATACTTGTAGTTCAAACAATGAGTTTCAGAGCAACATGATAGTGTACATATCCTCAATTTAATGCATTTAGAAGCCATTACTAATAGTTTTTTCCCCCTTGTTCTGAAAATGTTGAAATAACCCCAAAAGCTATGGGGTTATAAAGATCACTTACTTTTCTATGTCTCAATTTATCTGATTATAAGGTGAGAACAATGTGTCCCATCTACTTTGGTCTTTGGGCCTTTAAGAATTAATGAGTGCAAAGAGTTTCTAAGGACTTTACAAGAAACTAGGTATATAAATAGTATTAATGACATGTCTGCTAGATAGTAATGGGAAATGTGTGAAACAGTACATCCAAATATCAAAAAAGTCAAAACATTCACTTTTATCAGCTCTTAGCACTAACCTCTAAGAAGATTAAAGACCCTTATCATTTTTATAATAATCTCTAGGAGCTATTTAGCTCAAATTTTTGAAAAGAATATTGCCAAATGTTGGAAGAAATTTTGTAGCATTAAGAAAAAATGTATACAAAAGTTCAATAAAGACCTATAAAAATAATGTTAAGTAACATGGTAAATAATCATTTAAAAAGAAACAAGTGACCACAACAAAAAATACCAAGCTCCTATGAATCTGTAACAGATAAATTTGTCATCTATATAAGGTGATATAATTTTTTGGTAAGGAAAATGGTAGAAATACCCAAACGGTCTTGTTTCATCTTCTTTAGGAAGGGGTGTGATATTAAAAGTGGCAAATACATACAGTAATGTAGAGTATATCTCAGGCAAAAAAAATATGCTTCCCTGAATGAATTCAAATTTATAGGCTTATAGAAATTAGAGAAACTAAAGGATGTGACCTAAAATCAGTTTTAATAGTCCTTAAGCAATAGTGGTAAAAAGAATATCTGGGACCAGCAGATGGCATAAAGGTTACATCGCCGGACTCCCATGTAGGCAATCGCAGTTCAAGTCCCAGACCCAGTGACTTAAAACTCATGCCAGGTGCATGTGCATGCATGTTCTCTCAAGAGGAGAGAGGAGGAGAAGGGATTGCAGCATGGACATCCTCCCCAGGTGGTGATTTCTTGCTTTCTGTCTCTCTGGCAAATGCAATCACCCTATAGCAAAAATATCTCTAAAAAAAAAAAGACTAGTCTAAAATCTGTGAATTAGCAAATGCTCCAAGTTAAAAAAGAAAAAGGAAAAGCATTGTGACCATGGTCTAGATAAAATTCCAAAAGGATGATTTTTAATTTCTTGAAAGAAAAAAAAAAAAAAGACCTCTTAATGTACAAAACATTTTCAAGGAAACGATCGAGTTAACCTTGGCTCTCAAAGTCTCTTTGTTTTTATTTTCTCTTCTACTTTTGCATTATACTTGTAGTTCAAACAATGAGTTTCAGAGCAACATGATAGTGTACATATCCTCAATTTAATGCATTTAGAAGCCATTACTAATAGTTTTTTCCCCCTTGTTCTGAAAATGTTGAAATAACCCCAAAAGCTATGGGGTTATAAAGATCACTTACTTTTCTATGTCTCAATTTATCTGATTATAAGGTGAGAACAATGTGTCCCATCTACTTTGGTCTTTGGGCCTTTAAGAATTAATGAGTGCAAAGAGTTTCTAAGGACTTTACAAGAAACTAGGTATATAAATAGTATTAATGACATGTCTGCTAGATAGTAATGGGAAATGTGTGAAACAGTACATCCAAATATCAAAAAAGTCAAAACATTCACTTTTATCAGCTCTTAGCACTAACCTCTAAGAAGATTAAAGACCCTTATCATTTTTATAATAATCTCTAGGAGCTATTTAGCTCAAATTTTTGAAAAGAATATTGCCAAATGTTGGAAGAAATTTTGTAGCATTAAGAAAAAATGTATACAAAAGTTCAATAAAGACCTATAAAAATAATGTTAAGTAACATGGTAAATAATCATTTAAAAAGAAACAAGTGACCACAACAAAAAATACCAAGCTCCTATGAATCTGTAACAGATAAATTTGTCATCTATATAAGGTGATATAATTTTTTGGTAAGGAAAATGGTAGAAATACCCAAACGGTCTTGTTTCATCTTCTTTAGGAAGGGGTGTGATATTAAAAGTGGCAAATACATACAGTAATGTAGAGTATATCTCAGGCAAAAAAAATATGCTTCCCTGAATGAATTCAAATTTATAGGCTTATAGAAATTAGAGAAACTAAAGGATGTGACCTAAAATCAGTTTTAATAGTCCTTAAGCAATAGTGGTAAAAAGAATATCTGGGACCAGCAGATGGCATAAAGGTTACATCGCCGGACTCCCATGTAGGCAATCGCAGTTCAAGTCCCAGACCCAGTGACTTAAAACTCATGCCAGGTGCATGTGCATGCATGTTCTCTCAAGAGGAGAGAGGAGGAGAAGGGATTGCAGCATGGACATCCTCCCCAGGTGGTGATTTCTTGCTTTCTGTCTCTCTGGCAAATGCAATCACCCTATAGCAAAAATATCTCTAAAAAAAAAAAGACTAGTCTAAAATCTGTGAATTAGCAAATGCTCCAAGTTAAAAAAGAAAAAGGAAAAGCATTGTGACCATGGTCTAGATAAAATTCCAAAAGGATGATTTTTAATTTCTTGAAAGAAAAAAAAAAAAAAGACCTCTTAATGTATTTAAAACCTCCACTTTGGAGTTAAAACACATATAAGACTCAACCTATTTCAATGTAATTATATTACATTGAGGTGCAGAAATTTTAGTGATTTTTTTCTTAATACAGCTTTTGATCATTGATATTTAATTATTGTATTTGAAAACTTCGCAAATGATGCAAACCTCCCAAACTCAGTTTCTTCATACATGAGTCTTAAACCAGGATGATGCTCATCATGTCCAATCCCACTTCAAAATTTATCCATTCTAGTACCTAATTTTAGTTTCTCTCTACCTGTGAAAAACCAAAGGCTGTGCCTTTGTGACTCATTCTTCATGTCCAAACTGTCACTGTTCACTCTTTCACATTCACATTGAGAAAATAGTAGTGGGGACTATGAATTTTATTCTATTACCCATGTGGAGTTCTTTTTAAAAAATACTTTTTCACATGGAAACATGAGTCTTTCTATCTTGTCCCTAGAACAATGACCACCACTGCCTTCATGTCCCTCCATACCACATTTATGAGGCACTTTCAAAATGTTAATGGAAAAATGGAATTAAAGTACACATACTTTACATTTAGGTTAAAAAAAAAAACATGGAAATCTATGTGTAGTTTTTTTCCTAATCCATATTCTCTATAAACATTTTGAAAATCTCTTGGATTTTGCTAAAATTTCCTCTTCTAAACTGTATCAACTCTCTTGCTCCAAACTCTTTCCTGATTCTGGAGCTTTTATCCAGAGTTTTTATCTGGACCTTTACCACTCCAATGCTTCTGACCACATTCTTTAAAACAATATGCTAAGGAAGGAACAAAGACCTGTTGTTTACTCATATTTGTTAAATAAGGAGTCTAGCAGCAGTGGTGGCTGATTTTCTCTCTGGGTTCTTGATATCGCCTGAGATCTAACATCAAACAATTCTGTAGCTCATGCAAAATGAAAGATTTGGCAGTGATATGGAGGGGTAAGGCATCAGAAAAGTGATTTTGTTTTAACATTAGAAACACGTGGAAATCCTCCATAAAATGATGAGGCCATTGTCATACCAGTTCAATCAGAATCATAGGAGGTGGGGCTCAGGTATCCATTACTTTAGTTATTTTTTTCTTTTAAAGACAGGATTTCTCTAAGGAGATCCTCCTGCCTCAGCCTTCTGGCTAGGAGCACAAGCGTGGACTGCAACGCTTGCTTTATTTTAGACAAGGTCTTGAGCTCACTGTGTTACCAATACAGCTTTGAGCTTGCAATGCTTTTGCCTCAACCTCCCAAATCATTAGGACTGCAAGGGCACATCATTGCACCTGACCTTTATGTCTGACCAGGAATCAAAACCAGGCCTGCCATGCTGTCCCAGTCTGTGAAGCTCATCTGCTAAAGAAGCTTAGCATCCATACCCTTTAGGAGTGCCCGGAGCTTCCAATGTTTTAGTCGAGATTGAGAACCACTGTTCCTACATAAATATGTCCTGAGATTTTTGGCTCCTTCTGGGTAAGAAGGGTAGAAGTAGAGACTCTCCTAGGCTTAGAACAAGTGCTTGTGATATAAGGAGAGAATCAAGGTCACATGAAGAAATGTAATACAAAGCTATTCAATTGGACTCTATCATTAGCTCAAGTTATATACAACCAGTATTAACAGCAGATTTACAAAGCTTTAACTGAAAAAAAAAATTATCTCCAGCAAGCAAACCAACAGGAATAATCTCTTGCTTGGAATATTTTAACTTACTTATCAATTGGCAAGGAAATCTCAAAAATAAATTGTAGTGAAATAAGCATCACACTGATAAGACACAGCATCCTTTCTGAATAGTGTTGTTAGTTTTGCAGAATTATGATAAGACATGCAATTTTATGATTAGGATATTATACTCTAAAATAGAAATACAGTTATGACTTTTTATTTAGTTGCTTTACCAATTATCAAGCTCTATTTATAAATCTCTCTCTCTCTCTTCTAGTGGTTGCTGTAGGTTTTGTGAGCTCACTGGTCAGAGACAGAGAGACGGAAAGTGAGAAACCACCCCCCCCAGGGGGGATGGACAGGCCACAATCCCTTTTCCTCTATTCTCCTTCCAAGATTTTGGGCACATACACACATGTGTCCTGCATGATTTTCAAGGTGCTGGATCCAGGACTAGAACCATAGTCCACTACATGGGAGTCTAGCAACATAACCATATAATCATTATGCCCTCTGTTGGTCCCAGAAGCTAGATTTTTAAAAGTTGTTTACTGCTAGGCAAATGTTTATGTATTACATAGTCAAATGATACTGTGTTTTCTCCCTTTTTAAAGTTTTGCTTTCTTTTTTTCTCTTTTCTTTCTGTTTTCCATGAGCAAGAGAGACAGAAAAAAGGAAAAAGAGAGAGACAGTACAGGCACACCCAGTAGGGTCTTGATACTATGATCTTTAGCCAGCCCCTGGCCATGGATATGCATGTGCCTGGCATGTTCAAGAAAAATCTCTGGGCATGAACTCAGAACTTCCTGTGTGTGCCACCCTCACTGCTTGCTAAGTTGTCACTATGCCCCTGCAGGTCCCTATATTTTTTTTTTTTAAGAAATACTTTTTAAAAAAATGTTACATTAGCACACACGCATATGCAAGAGAAAGATGTAGAGAAAAAGAGAATCACCCTACACATGGGTCCATCACTCTGTGATCTTCCTCCCACCCTCCAGCCCAGCAAGATCCCAGACACCTGCCAGTCCCCATATGTTTTCAGGAGAACCAGACTGAGTTCAGACTGCAGTCAGCATGTAGCTTTCAGCACTGCAGTGGGCTAATGGCTACGGCTGTGACCCATACACTGGGTCCTATAGTTGTTAATATTTAGAAATTTCCATAAATGTAACTAAGCACAAAATATGAACCAGTTTTACTATTTGAAGTCCATACCATGAGTGTATGCTTAAGTACAATAATTTTAAAAAATGGAATTCTAAGCAAGTGTGCAATATATTTGTAGATAAAGTATATAATAAACTTTTCAGAAATAGTCACACTATCTCTAATTATCATTGTGGGACAATAGTGCAAAAATGAAATTTTTAAGATAAACTTGTTTACGTGCCCCATATTTTCATAAACTAAATCTCCACAAAAAATAATGCACATAATAAGAGCAAAGAAGGTGTCACCCAGCTACCAATACCAAACACAAACACAAACCTTGGGAATTATTTCTCGTAATTTTACTCCTATAAAGGGGGTGCATATATTAGGTTATGCTATGAAATAACTTGAATAATCAATCGCAGTTCAAATCCCAGGCCTGGTGGCTTAAACTCACAACAGGCGCATGTGCGCGTGTGCCCAAGATCCCGAGAGGAGAATGGAGGAGAAGGGATTGAGGCGTGACCATCCCTCCTGGAGGTGATTTCTTGTTTTCTGTTTCTCTGTCTCTCTCTCTGTCTTTCTGGCGAGCACACGCACCCTATAGTGAAGTCCTCTCCAAAAAATATATATATATTCTGTCACTGAAAGCTTTTAGTAGCATTAAAATTGATTCCACAGATAGCACTTTAGGTGGTAATAAGTCCACATTACATGAATCTTACCCAGGCTCACAATCCTATTGAATACTATTGTTACCTGATTCACTTGAATTCAAAGACTGAACTGTGTCAATCTGAAACAAGAAATCCCTCTGAAAATATGTATCCTTAATAAAAGTGCTGTTAGCATTTGCATAGCTGGTAATTTTTTAAATTTTAGAATATTTGCATATATGTAATGAGGTATCTTCCAAATGGAACCCAAATCTAATCGCAATATTCATTTGTTCTTTATATGCACCATAAACACATGATCTGAAGGTACTTTTATGAAATATTTTTGTATTGCAGTGTTTTGGCTATGACCCATTATATGAGGTCCTGGTGTATAATTTTCTGCTTGTGACATCATGTTGGCACACCAATAGTTTCAGATTTAGGGGAATTTTTGATTTTGGGGTTTCAGATTAGGGGCATTCCACCTGTATCTTGTTTTGTCATTAAAATATTCTTGTGTAAGAGGGTTTGTTGATGTTCTTTAACTGATTCAATGTTAAGAGGTATTTGACTAATAGCTTCCCTTTTTTTCCCCGTGTACCTAAATATTATTCACTCATGTAACTATTTCTTTCTTGAAATATAGCAGGAAAGCTTTCTAAAAATCATAATCCTGTGTAAACCTCTTAATGTCAAAGGGTACACCTGTCATGTATCCCAATATTTTACTCCATTGCTAGGATTATAGTTCGAGCTAACTATGTTCATTTATTTATGTCATAACTATCACAAGTTACAATCACAGCTCTTATCATCAGTAATGATGTTTATCCAAATATTTTTGACCAGTTACTGAATTTAGTTGGTTAAACATTTATTCAATGTTTATGTTAATTTATCCACAAAGACTGTATGTTTATGCACAAGACCCATCTTGAATGGTGAACATTTTTCCTTGGTTTCAATGCTCCTAATATATTTTTCAAAATAGTAGCAAGTAGGAATGTGAGTTATTTAAATTTAAATTAGTTAAAATGAAATATATTTTATTTCATAGCCACTCAATATAAATCACAGTTCATATGTTTAACAGCAATGTGCAGTAAGTGTCTACCATGATCCACAAATCAGCTATAAAGCATTTCTACTACTCAGGAGAGTCTTACAGGATGTAACTACTCTAGACAACAACAATCACATTTTGGTCTCCCTATGGATGTCCAAAGTTAGTGTAAATTATATCACTCAGTCTATATTTTAAGTCTATGAGATAAAAAAATGATAGGTGATAGTATATACAGGGATTTTGTATGATGGCTTAAAAACCAATAGGCAAGCCAGCAGGTACCATGGTGAAGGCATGGACTCCTATACGGCCGACCATGGTTCAAGTCCCAGACCTAGTGGCTTTTCTTTTCTTTTCGACCTAGTGGCTTGCCTTCTCTGTCCCTCTTTTTCTCTGCCTCCCTCTGGTGAGTACACATGCCTAATAGCAAGTTAAAAACAATGATAATAATAAAATCAAATAATTATTTCAAAAAGACGATAGGTAAACTTAATTTTTGAAATCCAGTTTTTTAATGGCTCACATTCCTGACTGATTTTCTTAGCCTTTCTTAGAAAACCTCCAATGAATAATATTTACTTATTTAAATGCAAGAGAATTACTCCATCTTCACTGAAGATTGAAGATTGGTTGCCAAACTGAAATGAACATATGCATAAATTCTTTATGAGAAATTTTCTATTTAACAAAACTCATAACACCCTTGTCCATAAAACTCTTTGAGTTTGTGCTGTTGGCAGGAGTATGTAAAGATTTTTTTTTTGAGAGGTTTTTGCTTTAGGGCGCGTACACTCGCCAGACAGAGAGAGACAGAGAGACAGAAAGCAAGAAATCACCCCCCAGGGGGGATGGCCACGCCGCAATTCCTTCTCCTCCATTCTGCTCTTGGGATCCTGGGAACGCACGCGCACACGCGCCCAGCGTGAGTTTAAGCCACTGGGTCCGGGACTCGAACCGCGGTTGACTGCTACGTGGGACCCCAGTGACATAGCCAATACACTAACTGCTGGTCCCCTATGTAAAGAGTTTTAATAGGATCATATATTATTTGTTAAGAAATGTTTCTCTATGTATGGAAACATCTCTATAAACCTTTGTCTCTGCTGAGCTATAAAACCTTTATCTGTTCCTTTGATATATCTCCTTGTTCCATTGCAGTTTTTCTTGAAGTTTGCAGAATTATAAGAACTTATAAATCACATATACCTTAAACCTATAATTTGGGCATCAGCAGACGGCATAATGGTTACATTGCCAGACTCCCGCATGGCCAACCGCAGTTCGATACCTGGTCCCTGCAGCTTGAAACTCAAGCAAGGCACATGTGCATATGTGCATGCTCAAAATCCGAAAAGGTGAATGGAGAAGAGACTGTGGCATGACCATTCCGCCAGCAAGGTGATTTCTTGCTTTTTCTCTGTCTATCTGGTAAGTGCATGTGACCTATAGCAAAAAAAAAAAAAAAAAGCCTCTCTAAAAAAAATTTATAATTTTTATTTTCTTAAATTGTCACCTATTGTCATCCCCACCAATCTTAAGCAACTGGCAATTTTTAAAAATAAAGTCTTACTATATATATTTTGAAATATATAAAGCATTAGGGGAAACTTAGTATAAAATATTGCTGTCTAGAAAGAAGAAAGCAAGATTTGTGAGAAAATAAGCTTTTAAGCCACTTCATTTTTAGTTCTACAACATGAGAGACTAGAGTAAATGAGTAATAAAAGGCAAAACAATTGAGGCTCCTAGGGTGCTAAATTAAGAATTTATAGTCTGAAAGATGTCTCTGTAATCTCATTCAATTTTCTATTATTGCGCATCTTAAACAATTATGAACACAGATGACATAGCAATTTTTGCATCTAAATCTGTAAGGGTGATAAATATAACATGCAAAATTCATTTGATAGTGATGTTAATTAGTCTAATGTTCTCAAAACAAAGAAAAATAATGATCTTTAAAGAAAACAACATTTTGAGCAAGTAAAGCTGACTAGAACTATGCGATATGTTTTTATTCTAAAACAGATGGGACATTTACTATTTTAAAATAGTTAGTAACTGCGCCCAACATTCACATAAATAAGCATTGCAAATGCTCTGAGAAATAAATGTTTCTGGAGTTAAAAAATACATAACTATGAAACAAAAAAGATAGAATGTATTATTTCTGTAATGATATAGATAATAAAAATTGTTTTATTAAAAAAAATACTAGCTGTGGACATTTGGGTGATTCAGCATTTTCCCTTCAAAAAGAACTTCAGTATTGCTGTCCCTTTCAAAAATTCTGCTTTGGGAACCAGCAGTTAGCATAATGGCTATGTAGCTGGATTCCCAACCGTGGTTCACGTCCCGGACCCGGTGGCTTAAAACTCACGCCGGGCGCATGTGCGTGCATGCCCAAGATCCCGAGAGGAGAATGGAGGAGAAGGGATTACAACATGACCATCCCCCCTGGAGGGTGATTTCTCGCTTTCTGTCTCTATGTCTCTCTCTGTCTGGCGAGCGCACGCACCTTCTAGCGAAAACCTCTCAAAAAAAAATTCTGCTTTGAAATTTATTTAAAATTATCTCCCAATGTGGGCTGAAGTATCAGGTCTCGGCGATATAAGACAGTTATGATTACAGAGACTGTCTTTCTGTTCTATATACTGCATATTTTTTATCTGACCAGTAAGTAAAACCAACTTCGACTAATACACTAGATTGACTTTTTGGAATAAGGCATCAGAGAGGTTTTGGAAAAATAATTAGTTCTTTGAGATAGATTAATCTTCCGGTCTTTAGTTGCTTTTTTTAGTTTTGACCATATTCACAAGTAAGGTATCTTGTGCTTTTAATAGAACTCAGCAAAATCAAACTGCCGTTTGTGTTCAAATGTGCCCTCCTTTCTAATTTGGTATACACTCTTCAGATAGATAATGACATTAAAAAAATAAATAAATAAATAACTTAGTGGGGGACCAGCAGTTGGCATAGTGATTATGTCACTGGACTCCCACATAGTCAACTACGGTTCAAGTCCTGGACCTTATGGTATTAAACTCATGATGAGTGTGTAGGTGTTCATACCCAAAATCCCAAGAGGAGAATGGAGAACGGATTGTGGCATGGCCATCCTCCCTGGGGGGTGATTTCTTGCTTTCTGTCTCTCTGTCTCTCTCTGTCTCTCTGGCAAGTGCATGTACCTTATAGAAGAAAAAAAAATTCCTAAAAAAAATTTAATGGGCCAATTGGCAGTGTGATGTTTTGGAGATTTCACAAGGGCAACTGTGCGGTTTGAGTTTGGGACCCGGCAGCTTGAAAACCATGTTGGGCACATGTGCATGCAAGCCCAAACTCCCCAAGATAGGGAGGAATGGAGGAGAAAGGATCACAGCATGACCATTCCCCATGGACTGGAAGGTGATGCTTTCTCAGTTTCCCTCTGTTTCTCTCCAGTGAGTGCACACACCCTCTGGCAAAATTTAAAAAGAAACAAAAAACCTTAATGCCATCTTGTTAGTATATGCTACTAAGAAATTAATATAGTCTAGAAAGTATTAAAAGCATATGTATTAGTGAAATTTTATGATATTTTGTTGGTGAATGAATATGACCAACTATAGCTTAGATAACGTTTTTCAACATTTTTATCTTTTTGGCCTGTTTTTATTTCTGAGGATATCAGTGTCATCTGATGTTTGCATGTAAGAAATAGAAATGCCTACATAAAAAAGAAGGTATAGAGGACAGGCAGGTGGCATAGTGGTTAAGGTGCTGGATTCCACGTGGCTAACCACGTTTTGAGACTTGGAACCACAGCTTGAAAATCATGCCAACTGCATGGCATGAGTACTCAAAATTCCATGAGAATGGGAGAGAAAGGATTGTGGTGGACCATCCCTCCCAGGGGATGATTTCTTACTGTCTCACTCTCCCTCTTTCTCTCCAGAGAGCACACATTCCCTATGGCAAAAAAAAAAAAAAATTAAAAAGGAATGTTTTACTCATTATATTGGAATTAAATGAAAATAATCAGAATATTCTTGCATAATTTGCATTATTTTAAAATCAAGGCTCATTATACTTTTTTGACTTAAGGTATTAGATTAAGTCTCAGAATCCATACTTTTTTCGAGAACTGTAATATATTAGGTGCATATTAATTTTAAAAAGTAGTATTTTAAGCCTCCAAATATTTTATGTGTGGAAAGTATATGTTCAAAGTGACAATTTTAATTTTGAGCTAGTACAAAACTTACTGTGTACAAATAGTTAATCAATAATGCTAATGAAATTAAGAATTTTTTAAAATTTTATTTATTATTTTGGAGAACTTTTTGCTATAGGGTACGTGCACTCACCAGAAAGACAGAGACAGAGACAGAAAGCTAGAAATTACTCCCTGGGGGGATGGCCATGACGCAATCCCTTCTCCTCCATTCTCCTTTCAGGATCTTGGGAACGCACGCATACACTCCCGGTGTGAGTTTAAGCCACCAGGTCCGGAACTCTAACCGCAGTTGGCTACATGGGAGTCCAGCGACATAGCCATTATGCTAACTGCTGGTCCCAAGAATTTTATTTTCTTTAAATCATATTGTTTGCTAAATCAATTGTTATTGCTCTTTTATAAAATACAGAATAACAGAGTATATAAAAGTTACATCAAATATTTTTCCTTTATCAAAAAATACCATTTTAACCATCAAATAACTTCCCCCAAAAGGTAAAAATATTGGTAAATTCCATAGTACATACATAAAATCGCCCATCTTTTTAAAGATCTAATTCAATCCACATATAAAGCATGGCTCTACTAAAAATGACAAAAGAGCAAAAATCTTTAAAAAAAATAGTGTGGAAGTTACTTTCAGGAAATATAGACTCTGAATTTTCTCAAGGAGAAATGTTCTTAGCCTGGGAACTTCACCTTCTACAAGCATGTTATTAAATTTTAGTTCACAGAACAAAAACCCTCAACTGACTTTAAAAGCCTGCAAAGAAAGATAAAGCAAGGTCAGTTCTGCAACTTTTTAGTCCTAATATATTAAGAGCATTTTCTTTAACATTTTAACAGTAACTTAGATGTTGACTGTTTTTCTATCACAAACATGGAATCCAAGAGGTATGTATAGAAGGAGAGAAAGGGGATAATATAATAAAATACATGTTGTTTTATATATATATATATATGGTGGTTAAGGCACTGGACTTCCACGTGGCCAATCATGATTCAGGACCTGGACCTGACAACCTGAAATTCACACTGTGCAGGACCATCAGGTGGCATGGTGGTTAAGGTGCTGGACGTTCCCACATGGCTGACCACAATTCGAATCCTGGACCTGGTGGCTTGCTGTCTCATTTTCCCTCTCTCTCTCTTTATCCCTCTGGTCAAAATAAAATGAATGAATGAATATATAAAATTAAATAAATAGTTCTAAAAAGAAAAAAGGAAAGAAATTCACACTGTGCATGTGTACATGTGTGCCCTTAATCCCACAAGTAGATTGGAGAACAAGAGATTGAGCATAGCCATCATCCTTGGGGACTGATTCTCATTTTCTCTCCATCTGTCTCTGTCTCTCCAGAGAGGGCACATAGCCTATAGCAAAACTCTCCAAAAATCAAAACTTATGTATTTATGTATATATAATATATATATGTATATATAAATATGTATATATGTAAATTATTTTGAGCTAGCCCTATAGCCTAGTGGTTAAGATAGAGGAATCCTACCTGCTTCAATCATGATTCAAATTCTCACCCTGTGGCTTGCAAAACACACTAGGTACATGTACCCGTGTACCCCAGATCCCAATAGGATGGAGATATAAAGGGATTATAGCATTATCACACCTCTTTGGAGGTCCTTTCCCCCTCTCTATCTCTCTCTGTTTCTGCCTCTTGTCAAGCACATGATGCTCTGGCAATTAAAAAATATATGTTGGCTCTATCTTTTTATATATATATATATATATGTATATATATGTATGTATGTATATATAAATATATATATGTATGTATATTTAAAAGTATATATAAGTATATATATATATACACACACAGATATATATACACACACATATATATTACATATTATATGTTATATATAACATTATATAAAATAATGTAATTTATAACATGTATATCTCATATATTTTATGTTTTTGTCATGGGACATTCATGCTCACTAGCGAGAGAGAGGGAAAAAAAGTGAGAAATCTTCCTCCATGAGAATGGCCACGTCATAATCCCTTTCCTCGTTCTTCTGTCAGGATTTTGGGCACATATGAACATGCACCAGGCATGATTTTCAAACCAAGTCTGGAACTTGAACTGTGTTCGGCCACATTGGTATCCAGCATTTTAAAGACCATGACTCCTGCTGGTCCCTAAAATTCCTTTTTAATGAAAGAGGAAATGGCTATTACTGTTCAGAAGGGGAGCAATATCCATCTAGAATCTAGAATCATTGACTCTCCATAAATGAAAATAAAAATAGCATCTCTTGAAGAATAAAATACGTTATTACTTCAATTAGCTCCAAAACAAAACATTGAGATTCTCTTCTCCATGTGGTAGATTGAAATTCTCTACTTAAGAAATATTCTCTCTCCTACCGTGATTTATACTCTTATGATGCCATTTACTGAAACTCCAGGGAAGATTTACATAGTAAGAAAACTTCAGATGTTAAAGGTATGCTGATATGTCACATGGCAGGAGTGAGGGTGAAAAGCAGAAAATTCACATTGAGCAACAACAACAAAAATCCAAACTATAGAATCTTTGCGCACATCGGTCCCGTAGATATCAAACAGCACGATATACTGGTACAATGTGGGTTTGGTAGCGGGCCATGCTGACTGCCACAGTACAACACAGCTAAATTGGTTTGAAAATATGAAGAAAGGGGCCCCAAACTAATTTTATTCTGTATGCATTTGTAGATATTTCTCTTGAGACAATGGTAGAAAATCAAAGGGCAGCAGATGTATAAACCCTAAAACAGGAAGGGACATGTGGTGAACCTTGAGAAAATACCCTTGTAGAAAGTTTTCATTTGTGGTTTTGGGCTGGTCCAATAAATGAGCAAGCTTTTAATTATTTTTTTCCCTCTACACACCCCTTTCATTCCCCATAAAGTGTGCATATGTGAATAGTAAAATAGAAGAGCAAATTAATCCAAAGTAAGCAAAAAAAAAGAAAGAAAGAAATTAAAAAATAGAGCAGAAGTCAATGAAATTAAAATCAGGATATCTATGGAGAAAAGCAACAAAACCAAAAGCTGGTTCTTTGAAAATGCCAGTAAAATTGATATAGGTCTCACAAGGCTAACTAAAAGAAAGAAAGAAAAACATAATAATAATAATAATAATAATAATAATAATATAATGAATAAAGACATCATTAACCATTGCATGGACATCAAAAGGATAATAAAGGAGTGTTATGAGCAAATATATGTCCACAAATTAGATAACCTATGTGAAATAGATCAATCCTTTGAAATAAATAATCTTCCAAAAAATAGCACAAGGAGAAGGAGATTGCATAGAACTGTGTTTATTAAAGAAATCATAGGCCAGCCAGAAGGCATGGTAGTTCTGGCACTGGATCCAACATGTCTGACTGCATGAACTGAATCCTGGACCTGGTGACCTAAAATTTTTGCCAAGCATATGTGTACACATACCCAAATCCTGAGAATGGAGGAGAAAGAATTACAGTATGATCATTCCCCTAGGAGACAGTTTTCTCTTTCTCTCTTTTTTCTGTCTCTGTCTTGGCAAGTGCACACATCCCATAGCAAAAAAATAAATAAAAAAATAAAAAAAAATAAGAGGAAGAAAGAAAAAGAAATCATATCAATAATTAGTATACTTCCAAAATAGAAACCACTGCACCCAGATGAATTTACTGTTAAATTCTACCAAATAATAATAATAAAAAAATTCTACCAAATAAAAAAGGAAGAAAATTATATTGATTTTTTTAATGATCTCTCCCTTGAGATAAAGTAAAAAAGAATGAGGCCAGCGTTTTCTTTTCTTTTCTTTTTTTTTCTTTTGTAGAGAGGTCTGTGCTATAGGGCGAATGTACTCACCAGAAAGACAGAGAGAGACAGAGAGACAGAAAGTGAGAAATCACCCCCCAGGGGGGATGGCCACGCCACAATCCCTTCTCCTCCATTCTCCTCTCGGGATCTTAGGCATGTATGCACATGTGCCTGGCATGAGTTCAAGCCACTGGTTCTGGGACTCAAACCAGTCAACTATATGGGAGTCTAGCGATATAGCCATTATGCTAACTGCTGGTCCTGAGGCTAGCATTTTCTTAATATCAAACCAAAGACATTACAAGAAAAGAAAACTACAGATAACATTTCTCATAAACACAAACCCAAAGTCTTTTAAAACTATTATTAAATATAATACAATGAGGTGTAAAAAGAATTAAACACCCTAACCAATGAGTTTATCCCGCATATGTGAGACTCATTTCGTGTTCAAAAATCAACTATGTAATCTATCAAATTGACAGTCTGAATAATGAAAATTAAAAAGAATTCCAAGATTATATCAGTAGATTAAAAATTCATTTGTCATATACACTACCATTATTCATAATAAATACTCTCAGCAAACTAAAAATAAAGAGAAATCCTTAACTTGATAAACAATATCTACCAAAAAAAAAAAAAGCTAACATACTAATGATAAGAAACTAGAAATTTTTCTATAAGATTAGGAAAAAAGCAAAATGTCTCCTCCCGCAACTCTTTTTTTTAAAAAAAAGTACTAGAAGTCCTAGCTAATGTAATAAGACAAAAAAATAAATAAATAAATACAGATTGAAAAGTAAGAAATAACACTGCCTTTGTTTGTAGATAAAATGATTGATGTTGATGTAGAAAATAAAAATAAATAAATACTGACCAAAAAAAGGAAAAATATCTCTTAGAACCAATAACCAATTATATCAAGGTTATCAGTACAAGGTTAACATACAAAAGTTAATTGCTTTTATCTACCCCAGCAATTAGTGAATAATTTTGAAATTAAAAATATATCACCACTTATATTAACACTAGAAAATCCTATACGTAGCTATAAACATAACAAATTGCAAAGGTTATATATGAAAAACTAAAATATGATAAAAGCAACTGAATAAATGAGGTATTTCATATTTGTGTATAAGATGACTAACTATGGTCTTGATGTTATTTCTTCTCACTTTGATGCATAGATCCACAGCCATCTCAATCCCAATCCCAGAGTTATTTTTTAGATATTGACAAATGGATTCTAAGATTATATGTACATGACCAAAGAAGATATACAGATGACAAGTAAGCACATGAAGAGATGTTTAATGTTACATGTCATCAGGAAATTGCAGATTAAAACAGTGATGATACTACTACATACCTACTAAAGGGGACAATTTTCAAAACACTGACAATACCAACTATTGGTGAGAATGTGGAGGAGTACGAACTGTTGTTCATTGTAGATGGAAAAAGAGAATGATATAGACATGTTTGAAAACGCTTTGGCAATTTCTTACAAGTCTAAACAGACTGCTCAGACATGATCAAGCCATCTTTGTTAGCTCTTGGTATTTACACCAAGGAATGGAATCTTATGTCCACACAAAAGCCTGCCCATGGAGGTTCATAACAGCTTTATTTAAGATTGCCCAAACTAGGAACAATCAAGATATCCTTCAGTAGTAAATGTGCCTCTGTGGTGTGAGGTATTGATAGTAGAGGAGGTTATGTGCACTCTGTATGAAATATTACATATCAGGCATTAGGCCCAACAATTATATAAGACAAGTAAAACATGTTTATCAAAATAAAAAAAAAGAAAAACACTAGTTCAAGAATGAATGCAGAAGTTTTAGATATAATACGAAAAAACTGGAAATAGCACAAATGTCCATCAACAAAAGCATAGAAAGCGCATTGTAATACATCAATACAATGAACCACCAGTTAGCAATTGAAGTGAATTAACTACTGGTATGACTTGAATGAGGCTCAAAAATATTGAATTGAGGGAAAAAAGCAACATAGAAGTAGTCTATACCGTATACTTGTACATATATGATATACAACAGATAAAACTAAAAACTCGTGATAAAAGTTTAGTTACATGCATGTGTGGATCTGTGGTGTAGCGGGGTGGGGTAACATTGCATTGACTGGGAAGGGTCACGAAGGTGTCTTCTGGGATTATGGAAAAATATTATTTATCTTATTTTGAGTAATGGTAACACACAAGCATGTGTACATTGACACATTTCACCCAACTACAAATATAACTTTCTTGTATTTTCTACTTAAAAATATGTCTCAATAAGGGAAAAATGTTTGACTTTTACTACTTAAAAGCTATCTCGATAAGGGAAAAATATTTGACTTTGTCCTTTCATTATATAACCTAATTATTCCATTTTTCCTCAATAATTTGATTATTACTTTCAATATCTATAAGAGTTTTACTCTTAACTACTCTCTCTGTATTCAGTAGTCTTCCTTTTCTTTCTGGAGATATTTATCATACTCTTTTTGCTTCATCATTGTTCTCAAGGCCCTATCACTTCTGTTTTTCCTTCAGTTGTGGATGTTTCAGTATTTTGCCTTGTTCCACAGTGATTTTGCTTTTCAGATAACCCATTTTGTTTCTCTGTATGGTTATCTTTTAAGCTCTAAGGAAAGTCAGCTCTTTTCATTATTAATGGCTTCCTGGAGTTTGGCCACAAGCCTAGGCCTTGAGATCAAGGGGCTTATACTTTTAGAAATGTAGCCATAAATTGAGGGACAGAGTCCCTGTTACTGCAGTTGGGTTTATCTCTTTCTTTGTGATCTTCTTCCCATGCTCCTTGATTAAAGATGCTTTATCTTGTGCACATTCATCCTTCATGGAAATGACATAGCCCACAGCAGTGGTTAGTGAGATGTTCAGGGCCTACTAGGCAACTTGCGTATTCTACAGTATCCCAAAACACCAGGCTACAAAATCACCCTGCACCTGCCTCTGGCAGAATGCAAGGCTTGCTCTGCATTTTGTATCTCATGGGTATATACACATCTAGACTTTGTCTGGAAAGCTTTTCTTTCCCCTCTTGGTTTACTTATGTAGTTCTTTTAGGTTTTTGGTCTATGTTATCTGAACAAAGAAATGTCCTCTGACGAAATTCTAAGATAATTAAGTCAGAGCCTTCTGTATATCCTGAGGTTAAGTTGTCCCAGGAGAACCTGGTATTTCCTATGCTACAGGAATTTACTAATCACTGTTATTAATAGTTCATTTATTTGCCTGTTTCCCCTAGAAGATAATAAATGTCATAAGGGCACATAAATCCTACTTTCAATTTCACTTCCCAAATTATCCAATGTATATTATAATATTAATAAAAATCAATCTTGAAAAGTTGAATATAGGGGCCAGTAGGTGGTATAGTGGTTAAAGCACTGACTCCACATGGCCAATTGTGGTTTGAGTCTCAGATCCGGTGGCTTGAAAATCACACCAGGCATGTATGTGTCCATGCCCAGAATCCTAAGAGGAGAATGAAGGAGAAGGGATTGCACTGTGATTGCACCCATCCTCCCAGAGCGGGTGATATCTCACTTTGCCCCTCTCTGTCTCTCTCCAGCAAGCACATGCACCCTATGGAGAAAATCTTAAAAAAAAAAAAAAAGTGGAATATAAAAATGTTCAACCCATAAGGCAAGACAAATCTTGATTAGCTCCATGTAATAGAATAAAAATCAAAACGTGCAGTCATACATGCACACACATTATATTTTGAAAATCATTTTAATTTCACTGTCCTGAAAAAAACAAAAGAAAACAAGCAAAAAAAATAAGTCTACACTCTAGATATTTCCAACAATTGTATTCAACTGCCTTTATCTGTAGATAAAATTGTGTTACTAAGGTTTATCCACATTTAGAGCCAGGCTAATAGCTGATGGTGACGATAAAGGAAATGCTTTTAGTCTTAGAATAGCAGTTAAGGATAATAAGTAATTTTTCTTGATAGATGTAAGAGAGAACCTTAAGAAAGGATCAATTTTTAGAAATTTCATTTTGGATGTCAGACAATGGGATGGAATGGCAGACACTGCCCTAAATATTTTCATAGACCTCACATAACCAAGGGCAGGCCAAGAATCGGTCCATGGTAGAAAAAACACTCAGATTTTTTTTTTTCCTTCTGATTTCTGTTTCTGTGGCTAAAAAAAAGACTCATTATTATTTTGAGTAGATCAATTTCTTTGAGGGGCACTTAACTTTTTTCTTAGGTAGACCATCTCCTCTTTCTTCTTTAGGTTTTGGGATATATGTACATGTACATATTTAGGCCAACTCTGTAACCTAAACCATGGTTGACCATGTGGTTTCCAACACTGCAGTTTGGTTTGCCAACAACTGTGCCACCAGACGGAGCCTACCTTAACTTTGAAGAAACTGACTTCTCTTTCAATGTCTCTGCTGTAGAAAAGGACTCCATGTCTCTCTGTCGTGGGTGAGAGACAAAGAATACAGAAACCATATGAGAACAAATGAGTATGGGACCAGGAACTACTAGCATAATAAGCTGAAAATTTGACATTTTCAAAAAGCTGAGGTTAAAATGACAGCACGGCAGGATTAGTTTAAGAGTAGCTAATAGAAAGGAATTCTGATAAGAGTTATTTTTAATGAAGAGGTTATGTCGTTGCCCTTTTTCATTTATTAGATATAAAGTAAGTAATATTAACAAAATTCTAATGGAGAAATCTGAGAGTTTATAGAGCTGTGGAAAGGAGATCCAGAGTTTCTAGAAAGAAAAGATGGATTTGAATATCTATGTTAAAATATTTTATTTGAACTCTATGAGACAGAGCCTTGAAGAGGACCAAAAATGTTGGTATAGAGGAGTTTATTTTAAAATATTAACAAAAATACCTTGTAGCAACCATCCTTAAATATTTTCTCATTCATAATAATTCACCAGAGGCAGCTTTCTCTCCCTTTTCATATATATTCTTTATAAGAATGTATCCAATCTCAAGCAGCAAATTTCAATAGTGCAAATCTGCAATTACTTCTGCACCAAATTATTATAAATTATATATATATATGTGTGTGTGTGTGTGTGTGTGTGTGTGTGTATAAATATATGTATATACCTTTATGGTTACACACACACACAAGTATATTATCATTTGGGAACCTATGTGAAGGACACTGTTTACCAAGGTTTTCCAAATGATAATGTCTGACTTAACAGCAATGCAAAAAACTACATTTCTCACCATCGTATTGTTTTTGTCTTTACTTCTTTTAGTGAATGTGTTCACATTGCTATATAATATTCCAAAACATCTCTTAATTTAATTTGGAAATCTTTGTATTCATCTTTATTTGGGATGAAGTTGTAGTTAATTCTGCCTCTAATGTACTTCTCAGAGGGTGTGTAGAATAATATAAGGTTGGTACAAAAGCAATTGCTGTTTAGGGCCATGAATTTCAAATCATTATCACTAGGTGCAAACACATCTTTATTAATAAAAATAGGAACCATGACAGTTAACATATTTGTACCAAAGAGAAATACTTTGTTTATTCCTGTAACTTAAAAATGAATGTTTTGGAATTTGACAAACCCTTGGAAAGCACCTTCTGTATCCCACTAGTTTGGGAAGCAGTTTCTCTTCAAAAACATGTTGAGATGCTTGAAGAAGTGGTAATGAGTTGACAAAAGATCAGGTGAATATGGCAAATGAGGCAAAACTTTGGAACCCAATTTGTTCAACTGTTGAAGTGTTGGTTGGGGGATGTGTGGTCAGGTGTTGTCATGGAAAAGAATTGAGACCTTTCTTTTGATCAATGATGGCTGTAGGCATTACTGTTTTCAGTGCATCTCGTTGATTTGCTGAGTGTTCTTCTCAGATGTAATGGTTTTGCTGGGATTCAGAGAGCTGTGGTGAATCACACCCCAGCAAACAGTGACCAAGAACTTTTTCTGCTCCAAGTTTGGCTTTGGGAAGCGCTTTGGAGCTAGAACAGTTCAAGCACTCAGCTGGTTGTAGCCAGTGGTCATTAAAAATTCCCTTTTGGTCAGACATCACAAATGAGAAATGATTTGTCTTTGTTTGTGTAGAATAAGAGTAGATGATACTTAAAGACAATTATTTTTTGTTTTACTTTCGGTTAGCTCATGAAGCACCAACTTATTGAACCTTTTTACTTTTCCAATTTGCTTCAAATGCTGCGCAGTCATAGAATGGTAAATGAGTTCTTGGGCAACTCCTCCAGTACTTGTAAGAGGGTCTTTCATGATTGCTCTCAATGGTCGTCAACTCTCGGTGGCCAGCCACTATCCTTCTCATCCTCAAGGCTCTCCTCTCTTTTGCAATACTTCTTGAACCACCGCTACACTATACATTCTTCAGCAGTTCCTGGACCAAATGCATTGTTGATGTTCCAAGTTGTGTCCACTGTTTAATGATCCATTTTGAACTTAAATAAGAAAATCACTCAAGTTGGCTTTTTGTCTAACATCATTTCCACAGCCTAAAACACATATAAAATAAATAGCAACTAATGAATCATTAGCGAAAATACATAAAACAAGAAATGTGCATTAAAATGATACATAACATAACCACATCTGTTTAAGAATGTATCCAATATCAAGCAGCAAATTTCAATAGTGCAAATCTACAATTACTTCTGCACCAAACTATTGTAAATAGTAAGAAATAAGAGAACAGTTAGAGTGTCAAAGTTCAAGCACTAATAAACACATGATTTGAAATGGTCTTTTCACCAACCTAACCAAGGTTTCTATCAAATTAAACATTTATAAGTAGCTGCAAGATATTTGGTAAATAATCTGTATGCTTGAGGCCTCAGGATGATTTGTAATAAGTGTTTTAATGTCAAAAGATTCTAACAGAAGATTTTGTTTATCATGAAGGGTATTCAAATGTATGAGAGATTTGCATTCAAGTGCCTTCTCAGTCTAAACAATAAAAATGAATGCTAAGCGATTACATCAGAAAAACAATGAATAATTAACAATTAATAAATAAAAATATCAATATTAATCTTTCCAAAGTGCCTGAGAATCTAAATAGTTATTGAAGAGTTGGTAGATGAAAGATTTAATATACCACCATAAGAGAGAGAAGAAGGGGCTGACAGGTGGTGTGGTGGTTAAGGGTGCTGGATTCCTACATGGCTGACCACGGTTTGAGTCTCAAACCTGGTGGCTTGCTTTCTCACTTTCTTGCTCTCTGTGCCCCTCTCTGGCCAAATTAAAAAAAATAAATAATAAAATTAAACAACAAATTATTTCTTAAAAAAAATACCCTTCTACTCTATTAATAAAAAGGAAAGAAAGAAAGAAAGAAAGAAAGAAAGAAAGAAAGAAAGAAAGAAAGAAAGAAAGAAAGAAAGAAAGAAAGAAAGAAAGAAAGAAAGAAGGAAAGAAAGAAAGGGAAGAAAAGAGAGAGTAGAGAAGAAGACAGTGAATTCTGGGTGTTTTGTGCTATTTCCCATCTGGCCAGGAAGCTCCTTTTTGCTCAGATGGTGATTCAGCACTTCCAAACTGATTCAGATATTTTGGTTGCATGCAACCCTCTCATATTTTCAATTTTGCCAGGGAGTTGCAATTTTACAAAGTTCAACTAAAACATCGATTATAAGCATGAATTTGTCCTTAGACTGGATCTAGGTGAAAAATTTCAATCTTTCAATCTGATGTGAGTGACTTTTAAAGGATGGAAGAAGTAAGTTGTCCACTGAATTAGGAGACTTAGAATATTTTTCTATAAAGCAATATTATGAATTATAAAGATAATATAAACATCTATATTTGCTGAATGAGTGAGAATGAACAGAATACAAGGTGAAAAGTGAATACTATGAATCAGAAATTCGATAATATGGTGAGCTACTTATAAAAATATGGCCCAGGGTCAGTAGATGGCATGGTAGTTAAGGTGCTGGACTCCCACATGGAAAATCATGGTTCAAATCCTGAACCTGACAGTTTGAAAATCAAACTGAGCACAAGTGTGTGTGTGTGTGTGTGTGTGTGTGTGTGTGTGTGTGTGTGCCCAAAATTCCAAGAGGAAAATAGAGAAGAAAAAATTGCTGTGTGATCATCCCCCTGAGGAGTGATTTCTCTCCCTCTCTCTCTCTCTCTGGTGAGCACACACACCCTATGATAAAAACCTAAAAATCAATATATCTGTATCTAAATGTAGATTTAGATTTAGATACAGATATATCCCAGCTGTGTTGTGCAGTGGTAACATAATGCTCTATAGTGTTGGAAGCCATGTGGAAGATTGGGGTACAGTTCCTAGATTGACTTGTACATGCCAAATATACAGTCATCGCTAGCCCTGTTTATGACTGGCTGGGGAAGATTGCGGGAGGATGGTGGCATAAGACTCTCTTGTTGGAGTCTCCCTCTCTTTCTCTCTCTCAAGGAAAAAGTAAAAAGATTTATATATAGACGTGTGTGTGTGTGTGTGTGTGTGTGTGTGTGTGTATATATAAAATCAGGACAATTGTGAAATGCAGACAATAATATCACAAAATTTGAATGGCAAGGACAATCAGATGAGAGCATGTATTGGTCAGGTTGTTTACATGAAAGAGTCTTGCAAAATTCATAATCCTAAAATAAACATAAGTAAAGGAAAAGGAAGATTAGACAAGAGGGCAGGGTAAGTCAAAATTTATTGGTGGGAATGATCCTAATTTCAGTTTGCTTAGAGTTAATAGGCAGAGAAAATGGAAAAATTGTTATTAAGGACAAATGAGATATAATGAGAGTTCATAGGTAAAATGAGGTGACATCGTCTAGAATTTTTGTTTTTCTTTTTAACTTTACTCATGCAAGAAACATGAGAGAACAAATGGAAATTAGTGAACAGATGAATGGAGTAAAATCAGTAAACAAATAAGTAGCTTCAAGGTAAGCTTATAAAAGACAAGCTCAGTTCCATGACACAGTAGCAATGCTTTACTCAGAAGAAGTCAGATCCCACATGGTGACCATGGTTGGAATCCTAAGCTGGGTCAGCCCAAAGCACACCAGGCTTGTATGCAAGTGCCCAGGATGCAATGGGCTAGAGGACTGGGAGAACGGGATTATGGCATGACCAGAAACTGTGGAAGGTGCTGCTCTCTCCTCTCTCTCTCAATCTCTCTCTCTCTCCTCTCTCCCTCTCGCCCACCTCTCTCATGCATGCACATACACTCTATTATCAATAAAGAAATTATTTTGGGGACAAGCAGATGACGTAATGCTCATGTGACTGGACTCCCACATGGCCGAGCACAGTTAGGCAATTCCCAGAAGGGAGGCTTGAAACTAACATCAGGCATGTGAATGTGTATGCTCAGAATTGCCAGAGCAGACTGTAGAATGATTTATGGCATGGCCATCCCACCTGGGAGATGATTTCCCACTTTCCGTCTATCTCTCCAGTGAGCACATGCACTCTATAGGAAAAATATCTCTGAAATATAAAAGAAAAAAATAAAGGAATTTTAAAAAAGAAAGGCAATGAAAAAATAAATTTGGTTAAGGTTTTGGAAAACAAATTTCTATTGCTGATAAAATAATTCATTATAATCTTTTTTATTTCCATAAATAAAACTTTATCTTATTTCTACATTGAATTTCTAGTGACATAGCAATAATTATTTGCCTATGCGAAAATAAGATTTCTACTCTTATCTTTTCTTTTTTTTTTTAAATTAATTCTTCATCTTTGTTGTTATGGTTGTTAAAATACACATGGTATCAGAAAGCCGTATATTCAAATACCAGGCTTTCTAGCCTTTGTGTTTAAAGTTAAGATTTTGCTGAAATTGTTAGAAAAGAGATTGAGTTATAAGTTCTTTCTTCAAAAAGCAATACCCAAAATACATAATTTGAAATGGATAGCACAAGTTCCACTTTATATAAAGTAAGCAGTTTCAGTATGCTTACCATATAAATACTCTGCTAAACTTATACTTGTGAGTCTGGTTAAGGTTAGGAGAAGATCTATATCAACTTAATGAACTCTACTTCTGCTGACATAGAAAAAAAAAACAGTTTAAGTTAGAAGATGTTACTTTTATATTGAATAGGAAATTTTAACAGAAGCTAGAATTTGAGGAATGTCATTTTAAATAGATCTTTATGATGTATGATGTCCTTGTTTACTGAGCAGATTTTAAGGGTTTAGTTGCATGGTATTTTGCACCAAAAAATGTGTACTTATTACAAAGACACAAATGTAATTGTTTGATTAACCATTTACTGAACAATATTTAGTATTTCCCTCATTTGGTAAAAAATTCTTCAAGATACATTATTTAGTTTTCCATAGATATTATGGAAGTTTGGATATAGGTATTAATAAAAAATATTTATGTGCATATAACATTAACATAGATATCATATATCTATAGATATATTTTATACTTTCCCTTACACTGAATTTATATATAGTCTCATGAAAAAGACATAAAAGAAAAAAAACAAGACTCAATAAAGGAAGAATAATAAGTATTAGCCTTATTTAAATAATAGAATATTAAAATAAATAGAGTTCTTTCATTAGAATGGTATAAAATAATAACATGTTCAACTATAGACATATCAGAGTAAGGGAGTACATGTTTTGACTAAAATATATTGGGCCATGTCACCAAATGCAAATGTGAGCATATTGATTTGAATTTATTTACGGATTTTTAACCTCTGAGTATCATTTTTTCTTGTCTATATTGTAAGAATAGAAATAACAGGAATGATATAGGGATAGTTAATTCTAGAGGGATATAATAAAGTCAGTGAGACTTAAAAACTATATAAATGAAACATGCTTGTAATCTCTAAAATATGTTATCCTCAAACACAGAATGTTTGAATTAATTAGCAAAAATCTCTGCTAAGTGTTCAAGTAGCCATGAAAAAACAACAACAACAACAAAAATTGCCAGAGGATGTGTCTAACTCATTGGCAAGATAGTAGGAGAGAGAGAAAACACAGATAGAGAAATTGAGAGAGAACATGATAATTCACCCCTGGGATGGCCATGCTGCAATCTCTCCTTCCCCATTCTCTTAGGACTGGGCACGCACATACATGTGCCCTGCATATTTTTCAAGGAAATAAATTTTAGAATGGCATATTTTATAAATAGCATCATCTAATCTGCCATCAGTTAAGACAAAAACAACTGAAAACACGACTTCAAAAATTAGAATTTTTATATTTCCATTAATGTTTCTATTTCATCTCATGTACTGTATTTGGGGAGAAACATGAGAATATTCATGTTTTATTTTTCTTTTATTAAATATTAAGGGGAAAATATTCTAACAATTTATTTATTAAAAAAAAATCCTGAAATGAAAGACGAACACATTCATAGAGTGAAAGATTCAAAACATCCTAAGAGATGGGGGAACCAGCAGTTAGCGTAATGGCTATGTAGCTGGACTCCCACGTAGTCGACCGCAGTTTGCATCCCAGACCCAGTGGCTTAAAACTCACACCGGGCGCATGTGCATGCGTGCCCAAGATCCCGAGAGGAGAAATGGAGGAGAAGGAATTGTGGCGTGTCCCTCTCCCCTGGGGGGGGGGGATTTCTCGCTTTCTGTCTCTCTATCTCTCTCTGTCTGGCGAGCGCACGTGCCCTATAGCAAAAATATCCCCCCCCCTCAAAAAAAAAGTCCTAAGATATGGGAAATAGACATAATAGATAAAATATGAAAGTAAATTCAGGACATATTTTTAGACTCATGAATAATACTAAAATTTTCAAGTACCTAAAGGGGGAAAAAAAAAAGACGCAAATAACTCAAGGAGACAATACTGAGAAACAGAGATCAATCTTCTGTTGTGTTTCTGCTTTTGCTTTGCCTGTGTTTTGGATTTTACAGGGACAATAATAAATAACAATGGAAGGATATCTGCACTTTTTTTATACACATTTTCTCTTGCCATTCACATATAGAAGAAAAAGAAAGTCAGAATCCCAGGAATATTCTTTCCATGGCAACAAAATAGTTATGTAAAATTTCAAAAAGAATATAGCCCAGAAAAAGATAAGTATTCATTCAAATACAGGATCAAGATAATATCAATGATATAAAATATGTGAAAGATAATTCTCTTGAATCAAAGAAGAAAAAATATTAATAAAATTAGATACATCAGAAAAATGAGTTATTTCCTCAATTTTACATCGAAGTGTAACTACTGCCTACAATTTGTAAAGCATGTCATGAAAATAACTTAATATTAGATAAATATAATATAAAGAAAATGTTATTTGTAAAATAATGAAGTGCATTTAAAAAATAAAAAGGACTTTAAAAAGATGAACTAGGAAGACATAGAAACATTTAAAATTAAAAATGAAGTACAGGAATAATTGTAGGAAAGAGAAAATAAGAGAATAAAAGAATCACAAGTAAGTATTAGTTTAAAATCTATGTGCCTATTTTTTAATACCTGGACAAAAAAAAAAATTTCTAGGGTGTAACATCTTTAAAAAATAACTCTCCATGGGGCCGGCAGGTGAAGTGATGGTTAAAGACACTGGACTCCCATTTGGCCGACGATGGCTTGAGTCCCAGACCTGCCGGCTTGCTTTCTCGCTTGCTCTCTCTCTCTCTCTCTGTCACTCTCTAGTCAAATTAAAATAAGTAAATGAATAAAATTAAATAAAATAATTAAAAACAAGAACTCTCCAAGCTAGATATTTTAATGACAATGAAAACAATTAAGAATATTTCAGTGACCAAATGCTTTCAACTAGAAGATAGATTCTAAAGAATTTTCACAAGGAGATGCTATCGAAACACAAAGGAATAGATTATTTCTGTGCTATTCCAATTTCTTCAAGAAAATAGATAGTAAGGGAAAAATCAAGATACTCTTCGTGAATTAAAATAAAAAATGCCTACATTAAGCCTGAAGAAGAAGGCATGAGAAAGGAAATTATTGTAAAAAACATACCTATGGATTAAAAATAGTAATATATTAATGAGTAGAATCCAGGAAAACACTAAAACATTAAAGAAGTAGAATCCAGAAAAACATTAAAGACTTATGCAAGTGGCATCAAAATGAGGAATGTAGGACCAGATGGCAGCCCCGTGTAACAGAACTGGACCCACATGAGAAAGTCCTCATCCCAATTCCTACCTGTACGTGCCAGACTTACACGCATCTCTGTGACCCGTGCTGGCTAAGATGGATCATGTAGTGAAGAACCTGTTTGGCATGACTTCTCTTTGTCTCTCACAGAAGAAATATAAATAAGTAAACAACTTTTTAAAATGAGAAACACAGTAATTTGTTTGAATGCAATCTATTATATAACATACCCTATTGTAAATGTCAATACATCTTTACAGAGGTTCAAAATTCTTGTTCACTTTGGAATGTAGGAAGACTGGATACAATAGTTCTAACCCTTTTAACTACAATGAAAGAGTAAGTGGGGCAATTTAAAAAACCATCATTTCTTGGGACTAGCAGTTAGCGTAATGGCTATGTCACTGGGCTCCCACATAGTCGACCGCGGTTCCCGTCCCGGACCTGGTGGCTTAAAACTCATGCCGGGCGCGTGTGCATGCATGCCCACGATCCCGAGAGGAGAATGGAGGAGAGTGGAGGAGAAGGGATTGTGGCGTGGCCATCCCCCCTGGGGGGTGATTTCTTGCTTTCTATCTCTCTGTCCCTCTCTGTCTGTCTGGCAAGCGTAAGCGCCCTATAGCAAAAACCTCTAAAAAAAAAAAAATCATTTCTTGAGCTTCTCAGAGCACTAAAATTGCAAGGCTATTAACTAACTAACCCAAAATCAAGGAAAGACAGGCACCTCAAAAGGTATTGAGTATGGTGTACAAATAAACACCACTGAGCAATTCAGCTACATTTGTTGATGAAATGATTCCACCCTGTATGAGCCAGTCAGGTGATATAAAGCAGGGTGGGATTCAGAGGTAAGGAGAAATCACACCCACTTGCATCTTCTCCACAGACTTCATCAGGCACTTACAAAAAACTTGGGACCAGCAGTTAGTGTAATGGCTATGTCGCTGGACTCCCATGTAGCCGACCGCAGTTCGAATCCCGGACCCGGTGGCTTAAACTCATGCTGTGGGCGTGTACATGAGTGTCCAAGATCCTGAGGGGAGAATGAAGGAACAGGGATTGCGACCTGGCCATCCCCCCTGGGGGGTGATTTCTTGCTTTCTGTCTCTCTGTCCTTCTGGTGAGCTCACACTCCCTATAGCAGAAACCTCTCCAAAAAAAAAAAAAAAAGTTATCCCCTCAAATGGAGAAAGGGACCAACAGTTGGCATAATGGCATAATGGCATGTTTCTGGACTTTCATGTGGTCGACTGCAGTTCAAGTCCTGGACCCGGTGACTTAAACTCACGTCAGGTACATGTGCATGCATGCCAAAGATCCTGAGAGAAGAATGGAGGAGAAGGGATTGAAGTGTGGCCATCTCCCCTGGGGGTTGAAATAAAATAAAAATAAAAACTAAAGCAAAATAAAACTTACTCTGCGCATGTGTGCATGAATGCCCAAAATCCCAAGAAGAGAATGGAGAAGTGACTAGGGTGTGGATATTCCCCTGGGGGGGGGGATTTCTTGCTTTCTGACTCTCTGTCTTTCTGGTGAGCATATGTACCGTATAGCAACAATCTCTCTTAATTTTTTTTAATTCAAAAATATTTCAAAGTATAAAAATTTTTACTTTATATGCATTTTACTTTTTTGTAAATAGATACACAAATCTGTAAATACATATACTTTTAAATTTTATTTATCTAGGCAAAAAGATCATGAAATTGATTGAGAAAACTTTACAATAACCCAATTATAAAGTTTGTAAGACTAAATTTTTTTTGAGAGTTTTTTTCGCTATAGGGCGTGTGCGATCGCCAGACAGACAGAGACAGACAGACAGACAGAAAGTGAGAAATCACCCCCCGGGGGGATGGTCACGCCACAATCCCTTCTCCTCCATTCTCCTCTCGGGATCTTGGGCACGCACGCGTACATGCGCCCAGCATGAGTTCTAAGTCACCGGGTCCAGGACGCGAACTGCAGTCGACTACATGGGAGTCCAGCAACATAGCCATTACGCTAACTGCTGGTTCCCAAGACTAAATTATTCAGACTATGATCATAATATATCCTTCTATCTCTTTCCTTTTTTTTTTTTTTTTTAGAGAGAGAGATTTTTGCTGTAGGGCACATTTGCTTGCCAGAAAGACAGAGATAAAGAAAGTGAGAATTCACCACCACCACTACCCCGCCAGGAGGGTTGTCCATGCCGTAATCCCTTCTCCTTCATTCTCCTCTCAGGATCTCGGGCATGAACACACACTGACACCAAATGAGTTTTAAGTCGCCAGGTTCAGGACTTGAACCACAGTCAACTCCATGGGAGTCCAGTGACATAACCATTACACCATCTGCCAGTCCCTCTTTCTATTTCTTAACAGTGTTTTTATTATTAGATATTAGTTTTGAGATCATACCAAATTTATATGTAGGCAAGGACTTCAAAAAAATCTTGCAGAAAAAAATGTGAAATTAAAGTATGAGTTTATCTTTGTGCAAAATTATTTTTGAAAATCAAGCATTGCATTTACATACTGTGCATTTTCTGTAAACATTTTGAAGATCCCTCAAATAGATGTGTACTCAAAGAGATTTTATTTCTCATTGAAAAATTGATTTAAACAATTTGTGGAACTCCTTCATTACATTAAAGACATTTTTGGACCTACAGAACTACCATTTGAGCAGAACAGCCAGAGTCAGTCTGAGAGTTGAATTCATTATAGTTACAACCCATGATGGCACTAAACTGGAGGAAGAAAAGGGGTTAGGAGGATAACATAAACTTCAGGTTAATATCCTTACTAAATTTTAATTACATAACTTTTCATCCTTGAAGACTGCTTGAAACGTATATTTGTAAATGGGTAGTTTGGGTTTGTTTTCAGGGATTTACTCACTATTTGAGCAACACTTTTGGGTCTTACGAGGTTGAAGGCATGCACAGGAGTCTCATACATTGGGGACACTGGATCAATATCCTCATTTCTTTCTTCTGAAACAGAAAGAAAATTGACAATTAGTTTTAAAAAGAAAATCTATTCCAGCAATACAATTTTAAACATTCCCAGAGTCGACTAAATTTTTCATTGCTCTTCTGCCACCCCAAAACATTTTAGATCTAGAAATAATTTTATAGGTATATTTGGATGATGAAATATGGGACACAATATTGAAGTAAATATATTACTCTAGAGATTTGCATGCCTGGCAAAGGTGATTTTATTTTATTCCATTCTTGCTGTCGAAAAGTAGTTTTTTTGGGTTTTTTTTTTTTTTACTGAAACTGACATTTAATGGTGTAATTTTTATATCTGATCAATGAAGCTTTTATTTATATCAAGAGTTTTCATGATGAGAAAATAAAAGTTACAATTTACAACTCTTTCAGTCTTATCGAGGCCGATTTCCCGGGAATGGCTTTCCATATCAATTCAATTTAAAAGTTTACTGGATCAAATAAATAAATAAATAATCTTAGTACTTCAAACTTCTTAAGTTGCCTGCAAAGTGGAAATGTCACCATTGACTCCTACCACTTCGTCAGAGCTATTTTTGCTGAATTTTGTCTTTTGTTGCTAAATTCATTTTATCAGTTTTAGTCCTCTGCTTTACCTAATCATTCCAAAGACATCCTAGAAAGTTGAAGAGTTTGCAGTTCTCAAAATTCATTCTTTCTTGGCTTCGTATTATACATTTATCTGTCTTCTTTTCTGTCACCTTTTTATATCCTCTTTGTAATTAATTGACACATATGTACCTGAGGCACTGAACTAGGTCCTACACTGTATTACCTGTGTTTCCGCTCCCTGTTCTTCTCCAGATTGGCAATCTACTCTCACAACTTTAAATGCCAGCGTAATGCTGACCATTTACTTCAGGATATGTCTCCTTCCAAACTTTTCTAAAGTCCAAAATTACAGACCATCTAATTACTTTGCCTTTATTCTGAGGTTTGTTGTAACTATTTCTTACTAAACATCTCCAGAAATGAAAGCTTATCTATCTCCTTTGAAAATGTTCCCCCTTTAATAATACTCATCTCTTGGGGCCAGCAGGTGGTGTGGTGTTTAAAGTGCTGGGTTCCTATATTGCTGACTATGGTTCAAGACCCTGACCTGTGGCTGGAAAAAATATCACAACAAATAAATAATTAAGTATTAAAATAAAAATGAAATAAATAAATATTCATCTCTTTTAATAATACATTAATATCCCTGTGTACCCCAGACACAAAACTTGAAATAATCTCAGAAATCTATCCTCAAACTTATAAACACAGAAAGTTCTATTTGTTCTCCATTCCTACAATGTCTGTGTTATTATCTTCATTACTTTGAATTTTATACAACAACATCATCCTTTACTCGAATTTTGGAAATTTTATATACACACACACACACACACACACACACATATATACACACACACACACGCACACATATATATATAATATCAATGTATATCTTTATTATAGCTATACATGTATTTTCTTCATTAAAATTTGTACATGATGCATGCAGTCCCATAATGTAATTTTTAAGTGCAGTGCATAGGGAGCTGGATCCCACATGGCTGACCACAGTTTGGCATCTTGAAAAACATGTCAGGCATGTGTTATATGCATGTCTTAAATCCTGATGAACTAGAAAAACGAAGGGAAAACAATTGCAACATGAGTATGTCCCATTGCAGCAGTCTCTCTCACACAAAGTGCACAAAATACTGGCAATTACAAAATATGATTCAGAGACAGTTGTGTTATATTCAGTAACTTACATGATTATTCAGATAACCTACTAGATACTCCTTAAGTAAAAATAAACCATATTCTTTTTTTCCACAGTGGTATTTACCACCCGTCTCTCATTGCTATGGTCATTGCACAATATGGGATGATGAACTTATTATGAATCATGTTAATTGACATTGTCCTGAGAAATTACTGCAAAGATTTAGTTGTCAGCTCTTATTGATGCTTCTGGTGGTAATCATCTTATTTCATCATCATATTAATTTCTGTACTCATTTATTTTTAATTGAGAAAATACCAGAAATAAAACCTGGTCACCTATTTCAAGAGAGCTCATAGTCAATTTGCATGTGAAGAACGTTTGAGGGCACAGTAGGAAGCAGTTTTATAGGTGCTATGTTATGTTTAGTAACAAGTACTAAGTAGTCAGAGTCAACTCTGGAAGAGCTGGGCAGTAGGCTATGATAAGTTTGACTTGAAAGTTAGCTAGGACATCTAAAAATTCACTTCTGTATTTGGAACAAGACAACTTGAATCAAGAATGAATACTTAAATATAGCCCCAGAAATGGAACTAGCTATTAGTTGAATACTGACAATGGTTTGCACAGTGCAATTCAAATCTGGAACTCTTTTCTACAGACAAATCTGTTTCAGCAGATGTTGTTTTAGGGAGGATGGGATTTGTTTCTTGAACAATGATTTAAAAAAGGTATACAATTGCCAGAGAATGCATCTCTAAAAAAATATAAAGTACGTTATGCTTTATAAAAAATAATGTTTTATAATGTGATGAAAAATTTTATGAAGGCTTCTGATATCATATGAGTTTATAAACTCATAGTGATATTGATTTTGTAAATGGACAACTAACAGAAAGCAAGGAAAAGACTAAGAGCAATATTACTTTTTTAGAATACATTTGGATTTTCCCCTTAGAAAAAAGTACAGTATCTTTCAGCGAAGTTTTCCTAAAATAATCAGGTTTAAAGAATTCTAGTTGCAAATGTCTATTAAATAATATAATATAATTAATTAAGATGAAGTTTGTTATTAGCTATTATTATTTGTAATAGTAATAGTATTAGTGATATTTGTTATTAGCTATTACAAATAGTAATAGAAATTAATACAAACATCATACATTAGATTCATTTTTGATATTTTATTACTAACTTTTATTTTTCACATAGACTGGTAAACTATTCATAGAGCTTACCACAAGTTTCAGGTCTATAAGCATAATAAGAAGTACAATGTTGCTACAGTTTTCATTTTACTTTTAATTCTACCCTTCTCTAGGGCAAAAAAAACTGAAATATAATCCCCAGTTTAAGCTCTATGTGCAACAGAACATTTGCCATGATTCCATTAGGCAGCAACACCAACAGACTGGGGAAACAGAATTCTCCAATTTGCTGGCTAGATCTCTTAGTGTTCTCTTTGAAGGCATGTAATTTTATTTACACAATTTCCTTTCCCT
>NW_006159867.1:3494802-3496145 GCF_000334495.1 Tupaia belangeri chinensis | reverse complement strand
TTTCCCTACCCACTCAAAAGAATATACATGGTAACCCACCTGTGCAAATACATTCATTGTATTCAAACCCCCACAGTACACACAAACACAGAAACGCATAAGCACATGCCATTGACCACATACAATGAAACATACAGCTCAGACAATTCTGTGATAGCCATCGGTGAGGTTTAAAATTTACACAGAGAAAAATGATAGTTTACATTTGAACAGGAAGGTAGTCTCGAGGTTGACTGATCTAAAAATTAACACTGATTTCATTGTGACTCAGAAACCCAAAAGAATAATGTAATAGGAATACAAATTAATAATATGTGTTACTTTGAATAGACATGTAAACTGACATTTAAGTACAATACAATAAATGCTATCACAGAGCCAGCCCATGGCCTAGAGGTTAAAAGAATCTGATCCCACATGTCTGACTGTAATTTGAATACTGGCCCCAGTGGCTTGAAATACACACCAGATATATGTGCATGTGTGTCCAGGATCCCAACTGGATGGAAAAATGGAGAAGAGATTGTGGCATGACCACATCCACTGCGAAGTGCTTTTTCGCTCTCTCTCTATTTCTCACTCTCTCTTTTAGGAGAGTACATGTGCTCTCTGTCAATTTAAATGAATCAATGTTTTTTTTTTTCTAGGTTTTTGCAATAGAGCATGCACACTTACAGAAGAGAGACAGAGAGAGAGAGAAAGTGAGAAATCACCAACAGGGGGTAGCCATGCCACAATCCCTTCTCCTCCATTCTCCTCCTGAAATTTTGGGTAAGTACTCACACCAACCCAGCATAATGTTCAAGCTGCCAGGTCCAGGAATCAAATCTCGGTCAGCCATGTGAGAATTCAGAGCTTTAACTGCCATACCATCTGCTGCCCTAAGAAATATATAGGGATCTATATATATGTATAGAGCGAGAGAAAGAGAAATATATATATAGAATATATCTATATATAAATCTATAGAGACATCTAGATTTTTAAAATGTGATCACAAAAGAATATACAAAATACCATGGAATCAAGAGAGAAGAAAAAAATTAATTTTTTTTTAATTTTAGAAAATGTAAGATTAAGAGTAGATATTTGATTTTTACTATGATTTTGTTCACTTTATTAAGAACTTAGGGAACCAGCAGTTAGCGTAATGGCTATGTCGTTGGACTCCCACGTAGTCGACCATGGTTCGCGTCCATGACCCAGTGGCTTAAAACTCACGCCGGGCGTGTGTGCGTGCGTGCCCAAGATCCTGAGAGGAGAATGGAGGAGAAGGGATTGCAGTGTGGCCATCCCCCCTGGGGGGGTGATTTCTCGCTTTCTGTCTCTATGTCTCTCTCTGT
>NW_006159867.1:3485730-3494789 GCF_000334495.1 Tupaia belangeri chinensis | reverse complement strand
GATGGAAAAAACCCCTCAAAAAAAAAAAAAAAAAAGGAAAAGAAAGAAAGAATTAAAGAAGGGAATAGGAATGGGAATCACAATAATGGGCAAGACCAAAATCACAGAAATGAGAAGACAATGGGATTATGTTGTGTGTTAGAAACAGCAAGTCTCTTAACAGAAAGTTAAGAGATGGTATTAGAAAGGTAACCTAGGGTCAGATTTTGAAATGCCTTTATTTGACAAGTTTAGGAGTATGTGCTTTATTCTATATGGTAGAAAGTGAAACAATATGGAAAGATTTATTTTTAAGTATATACAGTACTATATGTAACACATGTATGTTCATAAATAAAAACACAGGATATCAAAAATACGTTGGTAACTGTTCTCTGCCTAAATTACCTCTTTCTCTCACCCACCAGTGGCAACCTACTATGTTGGTCTTATACTCAGCTTTTTTCTTTTTATTATTTATTTAGTTGAGTAATTTCTTATTATTATTTGCTAATTCGCTAATGGGTATGCACACTCATCAGAGAGAGACAGAGACAAAGATAGAGAAAGGGAAAGTGAGAAAGCAAGTTGCCAGGTCTGGGACTTGAACCATGGTCAAAGACGTGGGAGTCTAGCACCTTAACCACCCCACCACCTGCTGGCCCTACTTTCTTTTCTTTTAAACAGCTCTACTACTTACATATGCAACCCTAATTGATATATTTTAGTTCAGGCTATGTCTGATTACTTGTAACTTGCTTCTTTTCTTAATCAAAATTATGTTTGTTGTAAGATTCATCATTGTATGTGTGAGTGTGTGTGTGTGTGTGTGTGTGTAGCTTTGGGTTTATTCATATAGATTGCTGTATGATAGTGTACTATAGTCTGCTAGGTTATGTTTATATGCATGTCCTTTGGAAGACTTATGTGCAAATTTTTCTTGAGCCTATGTACCTAAGTATAAAATTATTGGTTAAACATAGTTGTACGTTCTTAACTAGCTAATGCTAAAATCTTTCCCAGAGTGATTCTACCAATTTACATCACTATTTTTTTTTTTTTTTTTTTTTCTTTTGCTATAGGGCGTGTGCACTCACCAGACAGACAGAGAGATAGAAAGTGAGAAATCACCCCCCAGGGAGGATGGTCAAGCCGCAATCCCTTCTCCTCTGGGGATCTTGGGCACACACGCACATGTGCCCGGCGTGAGTTTAAGCCACTGGGTCCAAGACTCGAACCACGGTCGGCTACGTGGGAGTCCAGCAACATAGCCATTACGCTAACTGCTGATCCCCTACATCACCATTTGAAAGTTATCATTGCTCCTCATTTTTACCAATATTTGATAAAGATTTTCTGTCGTTTCTACTTTTTATCTTTCTGTTTTGGTTTGTGGTAGTATAGACTTGTGCTTTAAATTTACACTTTACTTGTCAGTGAGGTCAAAAATCACTTCAAAGGTTTATTTCCTTTTGGATTTCAAAATGCAAATCAAATATTTTGCCTCATTTTTGGTTCATTGTTCCATCGTTTTTCTTATGATATGGTTTACTAGTGTATGGTATATAATATATGCGATTTATATCCTCTCTGACATTATGCTCTGTACTTTTGCTATTTTTGTGGACTTCTTCGTAAAATGACTTTAGTTTTGTTCCGATCAAAATTATTTCCACTATGAAAGTGTTTGATATCTAGATTTAAAATTATTTGCTATTAAAATTTCATAAAAATTTTTAAGAATTTTGATTTTTCTCATACTAGATTCACCTTGAATTGTTTTTCAGGCTTGACACAGAGGTCACTTTCAATTTTAGCTCTTGAGCGTATAAAACTTCTTGTGGATAGCAACATTAAGCATCAATTATTCTTTTTTCATTTTTGTCTCAATTATATCATTGATCCAGAGTTCACTCATAGGTGAACTGCATTCTACATTTGTTTGATTCTATTGTTCCAGTGACTTATCATTCTACCAATGGCACACTCTCTTAAACATCATAGCTATAAAATAATTATTGTTATCAGGTAAAGCTAGTCCACTCCTTTTATCTTTTATGAAGGAATGTTCATTAACCATTTTTAATCATTTTCTCTTTGTTATAAAGGTTATTATAGATGTGCTTGTCAAACATGACAGAAATGCCTTTGATTGGGATTACCTTAAACCTCTATTATAAAATCAGCATCAGGCCAGCCAGAGGCCTGGCAGTTAAGGTAGCTGCATCCCACACGATGACTGTGCAGTTCAAGTCTTGGAATCGATGGCTTGAGAAACATCCTGGGCACGTGTGCACATGAGCCCAAAATCTCAAACGGGGGAGAGATGGAGAAAGGATTGTGGCATGACCATGCCCCATGAGGAAAATCAACACCTTTAAAACATTTCTTTTCTAGTATGTGAACACTTATTTAGATCCTTAGGATTTCCTTCATAAAGATATTGAAATCATCAGTTATTTGTCAGATACTCTCTCCCCGCCCCCCCATGTAGCTGGTTTTTGTAGTGGACATTCTTTTTTGAGTCCTTTCCTTATTCTGTGTGTTGGGTTGCACTTGTTTTCTTCAGAGAATGATGCTTGAATAATGGAACTTCCATACCGATGCAGGATATTGGGGTGATCAGGCGTAACACCAATGTCAGATTCTGGACACTGAAATGACTGGGTTCTCATCTAACGTTTATGAAGAATCATATTCACAGACACATGGAGCGGCAACAAAGCAGGACTGTATAAAAGCAAGAAAAGGAAAGCTTTCTGACAGGATGAGGGGGCCTTCCAGAGTGAGTTGGCAAAGAGGAGCTGAGGCAGGGTTGTTTTTTTTGTTTGTTTCTTTTTTTTTTTTTGTATATAGCAGTCCGAATATTGCACGGGCTCTCTGAAAAGAAAGTGGGCTTCAGAAAATAGTTACATGGTAGTCTAGGTGATTTACTATTCCATTCTTTGTGGGGTCAATGGACCATAGCAATTTGTACTTTTTGTTAGAGTAGTTAGCAAATAGAAGCAGTTGTAGTTGTTTTGAGTTATCTAATGCTGCTAGCTCTTTGTGAAATTTAGCGGTTATGACTCCATCTTGGATAAAGCTTACTGTGTCTCTATTTTGGGCCTTTACCCTGTCTATAAGTTTAATATCCCTATCTCCTGCCTTAATGCCAGTGCAGACAGCCAGAATTTCTTGGATGTTTATGTCTACATCGCTGCCCCAAGGATAGACAATTGACTATCTGGAGAGGGGAACTCTGAGGTAACTGATATGTCAGATCTCCTGGGCTGAGTAATGGACTTCACCTAAAATCACTCTCTTGCTTTGCTTCTTCTCACTCTCTAGTCTTCCTTCCCTATCCTTATAGTGGTTTGTCTTGTGAATATTTGTACCTTAGTCTTTGGCTCAAAGTCTATTTCAGGGGAAACCTAACCTATAATGGTATTGTTTTTAGTTATATTTTTAATTCTTTTTGTTATATGTAAATCAAAATCTAATTGCTTTCTGGCCCAGACATGGTGGTGTGGAACATAGGACTCCACTGTGTGGTGTTGGAGCCATATGCAGAAGCTCCAACCTCTGATCTGAGGTTGACCTGAATTTGCTATAGGGCGTGTGCACTCACCAGACAGACAGAGAGATAGAAAGTGAGAAATCACCCCCCAGGGAGGATGGTCAAGCCGCAATCCCTTCTCCTCTGGGGATCTTGGGCACACACGCACATGTGCCCGGCGTGAGTTTAAGCCACTGGGTCCAAGACTCGAACCACGGTCGGCTACGTGGGAGTCCAGCAACATAGCCATTACGCTAACTGCTGATCCCCTACATCACCATTTGAAAGTTATCATTGCTCCTCATTTTTACCAATATTTGATAAAGATTTTCTGTCGTTTCTACTTTTTATCTTTCTGTTTTGGTTTGTGGTAGTATAGACTTGTGCTTTAAATTTACACTTTACTTGTCAGTGAGGTCAAAAATCACTTCAAAGGTTTATTTCCTTTTGGATTTCAAAATGCAAATCAAATATTTTGCCTCATTTTTGGTTCATTGTTCCATCGTTTTTCTTATGATATGGTTTACTAGTGTATGGTATATAATATATGCGATTTATATCCTCTCTGACATTATGCTCTGTACTTTTGCTATTTTTGTGGACTTCTTCGTAAAATGACTTTAGTTTTGTTCCGATCAAAATTATTTCCACTATGAAAGTGTTTGATATCTAGATTTAAAATTATTTGCTATTAAAATTTCATAAAAATTTTTAAGAATTTTGATTTTTCTCATACTAGATTCACCTTGAATTGTTTTTCAGGCTTGACACAGAGGTCACTTTCAATTTTAGCTCTTGAGCGTATAAAACTTCTTGTGGATAGCAACATTAAGCATCAATTATTCTTTTTTCATTTTTGTCTCAATTATATCATTGATCCAGAGTTCACTCATAGGTGAACTGCATTCTACATTTGTTTGATTCTATTGTTCCAGTGACTTATCATTCTACCAATGGCACACTCTCTTAAACATCATAGCTATAAAATAATTATTGTTATCAGGTAAAGCTAGTCCACTCCTTTTATCTTTTATGAAGGAATGTTCATTAACCATTTTTAATCATTTTCTCTTTGTTATAAAGGTTATTATAGATGTGCTTGTCAAACATGACAGAAATGCCTTTGATTGGGATTACCTTAAACCTCTATTATAAAATCAGCATCAGGCCAGCCAGAGGCCTGGCAGTTAAGGTAGCTGCATCCCACACGATGACTGTGCAGTTCAAGTCTTGGAATCGATGGCTTGAGAAACATCCTGGGCACGTGTGCACATGAGCCCAAAATCTCAAACGGGGGAGAGATGGAGAAAGGATTGGGGCATGACCATGCCCCATGAGGAAAATCAACACCTTTACAACATTTCTTTTGAAAATCAACACCTTTAAAACATTTCTTTTCTAGTATGTGAACACTTATTTAGATCCTTAGGATTTCCTTCATAAAGATATTGAAATCATCAGTTATTTGTCAGATACTCTCTCCCCGCCCCCCCATGTAGCTGGTTTTTGTAGTGGACATTCTTTTTTGAGTCCTTTCCTTATTCTGTGTGTTGGGTTGCACTTGTTTTCTTCAGAGAATGATGCTTGAATAATGGAACTTCCATACCGATGCAGGATATTGGGGTGATCAGGCGTAACACCAATGTCAGATTCTGGACACTGAAATGACTGGGTTCTCATCTAACGTTTATGAAGAATCATATTCACAGACACATGGAGCGGCAACAAAGCAGGACTGTATAAAAGCAAGAAAAGGAAAGCTTTCTGACAGGATGAGGGGGCCTTCCAGAGTGAGTTGGCAAAGAGGAGCTGAGGCAGGGTTGTTTTTTTTGTTTGTTTCTTTTTTTTTTTTTGTATATAGCAGTCCGAATATTGCACGGGCTCTCTGAAAAGAAAGTGGGCTTCAGAAAATAGTTACATGGTAGTCTAGGTGATTTACTATTCCATTCTTTGTGGGGTCAATGGACCATAGCAATTTGTACTTTTTGTTAGAGTAGTTAGCAAATAGAAGCAGTTGTAGTTGTTTTGAGTTATCTAATGCTGCTAGCTCTTTGTGAAATTTAGCGGTTATGACTCCATCTTGGATAAAGCTTACTGTGTCTCTATTTTGGGCCTTTACCCTGTCTATAAGTTTAATATCCCTATCTCCTGCCTTAATGCCAGTGCAGACAGCCAGAATTTCTTGGATGTTTATGTCTACATCGCTGCCCCAAGGATAGACAATTGACTATCTGGAGAGGGGAACTCTGAGGTAACTGATATGTCAGATCTCCTGGGCTGAGTAATGGACTTCACCTAAAATCACTCTCTTGCTTTGCTTCTTCTCACTCTCTAGTCTTCCTTCCCTATCCTTATAGTGGTTTGTCTTGTGAATATTTGTACCTTAGTCTTTGGCTCAAAGTCTATTTCAGGGGAAACCTAACCTATAATGGTATTGTTTTTAGTTATATTTTTAATTCTTTTTGTTATATGTAAATCAAAATCTAATTGCTTTCTGGCCCAGACATGGTGGTGTGGAACATAGGACTCCACTGTGTGGTGTTGGAGCCATATGCAGAAGCTCCAACCTCTGATCTGAGGTTGACCTGAATATGTAGGATATGCCTATGGCCACACCTGTGATCCGGGTTAGTTGGAGGGCTGGGGCAGGGGAAGGGCATGGATTATGAGGTGGTGAGATTCTGTTGACTGTACATACACCTCTCCTTTCTCTTGTGAAATAAAGAAAAAGAAAACCTTTTAAAAAATCTAATTACTTTCTATATGTGCAGCTAATGGTTTTATTATTCTGTTTAAATCCTTCAAATATATTTATTTTCTTGTGTTATTGCATAGGATATGCTCTTATTTTCTTTTTCTTTTTTTGGAGAGGTTTTTGCTATAGGACGCGTGCGCTCGCCCGACAGACAGACAGAGACAGAGAGATAGAAAGTGAGAAATCACCCCCCAGGGGGTATGGCCACACCGCAATCCCTTCTCCTCCATTCTCCTCTGGGGATCTTGGGCACACACGCACACACGCCCAGCGTGAGTTTTAAGCCACTGGGTCTGGGACTCAAACCGTGGTCGACTATGTGGGAGTCCAGGGACATAGCCATTACGCTAACTGCAGGTCCCCTTATGTTCAATTTTAAAGAAAAGAAAAGCTTTTAATATTTCCCTAATGTACTCATTTATATTTCTTCATGTCCTTCTTCAGCTTAAATATTTCATGTCTATTTCTGTTGTTTAAAGAATTTTTTAAAAATCACAAATATGTATCAAACTGCCTAATATTTTTCTGCAAAATTATCTTTATTAAGAGATTTTTCTGCTGATTTATTTTCTACTGTTCCTTTACTCCCTGGTGGTGGTATAAACTCAAATTCAAGGTTATACAGAATCCTTTTCCTTTTATGTTGCTTAATTCCATTTGAAAATATTTTGCTTAGAATTTTTATGTCTTAAAAGTGAGAATGACTGGGAACCAGCAGTTAGCGTAATGGCTATGTCGCTGGACTCCCATGTAGTCGACTGCGGTTCACGTCCCGGACCCGGTGGCTTAAAACACACCGGGCATGTGTGCGTACGTGCCCAAGATCCCGAGAGGAGAATGGAGGAGAAGGGATTGCAGCGTGACCATCCCCCCTGGGGGGTGATTTCTTGCTTTCTGTCTCTATGTCTCTCTCTTTCTGTCTAGCAAGCACACGCACCCTATAGCAAAAAACCTCTCCAAAAAAAAAAAATTTGAGAATAGTTTATATATTTCATTTCTTATTTTTGGAGAGGTGTTTGCTATAGGGCACATGTGCTTGCCTGAAAGACAGAGAGAGACGTAGAGACAGAAAGCAAGAAATCACACCCCAAGGGGAGGGGTGGCTACACCGCAATCCGTTCTCTTCCATTCTCCTCTCTGGATCTTGGGCACCCACGCACACGCGCCCAGAGTGATTAAAGCCACCGGGTCTGGGACTCAAACTGCAGCCGACCAAATGGGAGTCCAGCAACAGAGCCATTACACCAATTGCTGGTCCCTAGATTTCATTTCTGTACTATATTTTGTGCAGTATTATTGTCAGGATGCAGCCTTTATATAATAATTTGGTAGTTTTCCTTCTTTTTATATTCTCTGGATAATTTTGTTTCAAATTAAAATTATCTGTATCTTTAGAGTTTGAGAGAATTTATCAAAGAATGAAGCAATCTGGTTCTTAAGTTTTATCTTTTTGAAATTATTTTGAAGCACTGATTTTTTTTTCAGGCATAAAGTTTTAAGTTTCCTATTTTTTAGTAAGATTTTTACATTTAAAATAATTTTTCCAATTTGTGAATGGTTTCAAATTGACTGGCCACAATTGTCCATTATACCTTCTTGTCTACCTAATACTTGTAATATATGACAAAATAATGGTCATCTATTTTTATTATTGTATTGATTATCCTTTGGTCATAAAGTTTATTTATTTCTTCCATGAATGAAAGACAAAGAGGGAGACACAGAGGCAGAGAGACATATACTCCACAAGAGTCTACTTTAAATTATTATTTAATTTTAGTTATTATTATTATTTTAATTTGCTATCGGGCACATACATACACTCTTCAGAGAGAGAGGAGCGGTGGGAAGTGAGAAACCAAGCCACCAGGTTCAGGATTCTAACCATGGTTAGCCATGTGGGAGTCTAGAGCCTTAACCACCATACTGTCTACCCCCCCAATAGAGTTTTGATGCCTTGATCCACTCCTACCTTTGTCCAGCCCTGGGTCATGGGCATGTGCATGCTCAGCATACTCGCAGAAATCTTGAAATGTGAACCCAGAATATTCCCCTGTGGGCAAGTCATGGAGAATGTTACATTTTTCTGCAGTGCTTTCATCTGGCCCCACCTTTTGCATATTAAGCTTATTTTTGCTTTATTGTTATCCTACTAGGTGTTTCTTTTGCTCACTTCTGTGCATTCTTTTCTTAATTTACTATTTTGGGAGTTATATATATTGTTTATTTCTTCAGTAAATAATGTAGGCCTTTCAACATATATACTTAATGATTCAAATTTTAAAATTAATTAATACCTTCGCCTTCCTTCTAGACAGTTCATGAAGTTAAAAAAGCTTTAACTTCCTCCCCCATTCAAATGTATGTGTTATTAAAGTTGTGTATTTTAATTACATATTCTCTTTATTTTAAAAAAGATTTTTGGTCACTTCCTCTCTTTTCTTTTTTTCAAGCCAGTAAGGTAATTTAAAAATGCATCTTTTTCCTGTCAACATTTTTCAATCCAGTTCTTATTATTTTAGAAATAGTAAACATAATTCTGACATGGTGTACTGATAATTAAACTATCTGAAGAATTTGTATGTGTGTGTTCATTTTCTGTTGACTTGCATGTTCCTACTTCTTTTGCTTTCTTTCCTTTAAAGATTGGTATTTTCTTGTAATCGCCTGGATGAACTGTTAGCTTAGTATTACCTTAAATTATTGAATTATTAGCTCACCTGTTTCTGTTTTTTTTTTTTTTTTTTTTTTTTTTTTTTTTTTTTTTACAACATGTCATTTGAATTT
>NW_006159867.1:3467995-3485702 GCF_000334495.1 Tupaia belangeri chinensis | reverse complement strand
TTAATTTTTTAATTAGTTGCCCTCCTTTTTTTGTTTTTTTTTTTTTTTTTTTTTTTTTTTTTCTTTTTCTGATCAACCATGTCATATGAACTTGGGCAGCAAATATATACTTCTTCCCTTGAGGTTGCATGTGCTGAAGGACTTTTCCCCTTGATTTACTTAGCTACAAGACAAATTTATGGATAGTTTTTATGATGTAGAGGTGGTGTTGGTGGGTTTATTTCTGGTTCACACTTCAACTGAAGATACAGAACTTTGTGTTCCAGCTTTCCAGCTTCCTAGGGAAAGGTTCTACTTTTAGACTTTCCACCTTGGATGAGTTAGCTGTTGTTTCTGTCTTCGGGCCCCATAAAGCCTATAAACAAGGTTAGATTCTATGCATTTAACAAATTCTGTGAAGATGAACACTTCGAGATCGCCTCTTCTTGACATCCCAGCTGCCATTTTGCCTTTGATCTTGTATTTTTTAGCATCTGGTCATCACATTGTTTCCTTTCTTTCTTTTAATTTTGCTTTGTTTTGTTTTTCTCTTTTTAAGATCATTTAAAAGTGTGCTTGCAGGATTTGGGGAATCCAACTCTGTACCATCTGTGCTGATGATATACCTGACCTTGACCTGGTGTACTGTTCTGTGAGAGAAAATAAAACAGAGGGAGTTAGCACATTCTCAGGTTTAGCTTCTTGCTTATACTATTGAAGTAAGCGATTAAAGACTTGATGTTTCTTCCATTTTTGCTTGTTGCTTTAAATGACTACTTCGACACCTGGCAGCTCTGCACATTCTCCAACTCAGCTGGGTTCCTGACAAATTGGTGCAGTGAACAGAGTAGTTGATTAAATTCTGGAAAAGCAAAAGGCCTGAAGAGTCCATAGGGCACCTCTGAGAAGTGTTAGCAGAGCCACCAGGGTGTTCTAGAAGGGTGCTAGTGAAGCATTTGCAAGATTGTGAAAGTCCCAGGGGACACTTCCAAATAAGTCTTGAGAAATGCTAGCAGAGCTGTGGGACACCAGCTCATGGGTTTTGGGAAGTGTTTATGGAAGGCATTGGGCATTTTTGGAGGATACTAGAAGGTTGTTTTCATAAGCTTTTCATTTCTGAGGAGATCATTGGTCTTTATCGTTAGTCTCTGACTCTCCAGTTGAGCATCTGGTGAATTGGATTAGAGATCTACAGTAGGACTTCAGTAAGTTAGGGAAGCAATTATAAGTCACTGCTTAGACGCCTCCACCAATAGGGCCAGAGAGAGTCCAGGGCTCCCACATGGGAAGCAGCACTGAGCAGGTGACTGTCGCTGGTAATTACCCTTAGGCACGGCAAGATGCTGGAATTTCACAGGAGTAGAGAATGCAGAGCCCTTCAGCATGCTTCGCACAACGCCTTTAGAGACTGAGTAGAGCCCTTCCAGAAATCCAGCTCTGCACTCACCTGCTTGCACTATATAACCTCATGAGAGTCTTGCCCAAGAAACAGCTGTGCACCCCAGTAGGTAGCTCCACCCAGATCTCCATGATATCCCCTTGCCCCAGGAATCTTGTGTACAGATGCTGCCATGTAGTCCCTGACACTGACAAGGATCACCTCCCTTGGTGAGGGAACATTAGTCAAATTAAAGTTTAATATCTAGGTCATCCAAGACCATGGTTGTTTCCTGTTAGTTTCCTGAGCTCATGCGTTTGATAACAGACCCAGATTTGTGGCTCAAACTACACAGTACTGGGCTCAGACATGGGAGATACCATGGGCTCTCTATGATCCACATCACCCCCAAGCTACAAGGATTATCTGTTTGAACAGACAATTAAAGGACAGACTTAAGTGACTGATGGGAGGAAAAAAGGTAAATCCCTTGAAATCTCTGTGCAAGATTACTCTGAAAGGTACTTCTCATTTGTGCCACTTGTTCAATCAAACGTTCTGTCTCTTTTCTTTAAATTCCACTCTTCTTTACAAGTAGACACCTGATCTTATAGGGGAGTCCTGTGAAGGCTTTATATTGTTTGCAATTCCTTTCTAATGGTTCAAAACAATGAGATTTAAAAGGTTATTAAAGGGAAACCAGCAGATGGCATAATGGTTATGTTGCTGAACTCCCACATAGTCAACTGTAGTTCAAGTTCCAGACTGGTGGCTTAAAACCTATGCCAGGTGTGTGTGCCCAAAGTCCCAAGAGGAAAATGGAGGAGAGGGGATTATGGCATGGCCATATCCTCTGGAGGGTCATTTCTCACTTCCATTTCTCTCTCTGGTGAGTGCATATGCTCTATAGCAAAAAAATCTCTCAAAACAAATTAAAAAATAAAAGGCTGTTAAATAAGAAATGCAGATTATATAGCCAAAATAAAAATCTTTTAAAATTTCAGGATTTTGTGCTAAAATTTAAATATAATATCTCTTTCTTATTAAGTTATATACGAATATGTTTCTGCAAGAATGTTTTTGTCTCTCTTGCATGCAACCTTTCCAGTAGAGATATCTGAATGAGAATAGGAGATGATTTTTTAAAAAATAATTTTTAAAAATCTATATTTTGCTGCACCTAAAAGCTTTCCTGCCCTCCATACAAAGAAACCTGCTACCAGGATGTCTTTCTAAGTTGCTGTGAGCCCTTTGGATACTGACTGAGAGCCTTGAGTCACGGCTGAGACAGCAGAGACAGGCCTGAGCTGCAGCATGTTCTATGCAAACACCTCACCTCCTGTGTCCACATGTGAAAGGTTGAAAACTGATATGGCGAATGAACAAAAGTATCTGAAACTGACAGCCAGGGCAGTCCTTCTGAAACTACAAACCAAATCAAAATTTTGGGCTTGAACTAGTTTTGGAGCCCTAGTTTTAGAGGCCTGAAAATGAGAAGCCATGTTGAAGCCCTGTTAACATGGTTATCTAATTAACACTCACCCTGCTTGGAGTACCTTGACATTGTCAGCTTTGTATTCCCAGGGAGACCTGGTGTACCACCTGGAATTATACTTCTGGTGTCTATCAGTTGTACCTATCAAGGTAGTCCCTTGGCCTGGCTGGCTTTCAGGTCAGCTTCAGCTTATTGGGCAGAGCTGTTGTGCCTGAATTCATTCCTCTGGGCCTGTATCATGACATCTCGGGGCTTGATAACTGGTGGGCTTAATGGCTACGCTCAGTTCTCCAGGCAAGTCTGATCATCTTGCTTGTCATGATCTTGATCATAGCCTTGGTTTGCTGTTGCCATAGACTAGATACCCAATTGTGTAAGGTCCATCCGCATCTAACCTATTTGGGTTTATATAGAGTAGCCTGGATGTTACTCCTGAAAAATCAAGGAAAGGAGAGGAATCCTGCTTCTGGACAACAATGCTATGTAAGATCCTCCAGGCTGACCATAGGCAATTATGAAGGTTTTATCCCACAGGTCTCTCAGGGAAAACTGCCTCCTCACACCGTACTCAGTTCACAGTCAGCGCGTTACAGGGTCTGAAAGTGGTTGTACTTAACCAATGATTCAGGACCTCCTGGGTGACCATGTTCTTGTTCCTACCTGCATCCCTGCAAAGATATTCTATAGGGATCTCCTTATAGAAGAAGGATGGGATCTCTTAAAGACCCCTTTCCCCACCTTTGACTCAATACTCAGTACTTTTCCTTTTCCACTCTCAGCTCTCCTTTAAATCCCAGGTCTGTAGAACTGCAGAAGCCTTTTGTTAGGGATCCTTGTAAAGACCCTGATGGTAGTACTTATATCTCAATCTCTTTCTTTCTCTCATGGAAAGAATAAATAAACCTTAAAAAAAATGCAAATATAAAAGAAGAATACAAGCCAGAAAATTAAAGGAAATTTTACAGATATTCGTGGATATGATAGAGTTCAATGAATAGTGAATGATCCGTGTAATTGTATAGAAAGGATATTGCATTATAATCATAGGAATGTGTGTTCCACAGTACAGAGCTAACCGACCTTATTACCATAGAAAAGTTGACTTTAGGGACCAGCAGTTAGTGTAATGGCTATGTCGCTTGACTCCCATGTAGCTGACTGAGGTTCAAGTCCTAGACCCAGTGGCTTAAAACTCACGCCGGGCTTGTGTGCATGCGTGCCCAAGATCCGAGAGGAGAATGGAGGAGAAGGGATTGCAGTGTGGCCATCTCCCCTGGGGGGTGATTTCTTGCTTTCTGTCTCTCTGTCTCTCTCTGTCTTTCTGGTGAGCACACACACCCTATGGCAAAAACCTCTCAAAAAAAAAAAAAAAAAGAAAGAGAAAAAGGATCACCTCAACTTATTCAGCAATATCTGATAAAATCTAACTTTAGTTAGAAACTACAAGCTACAGATAAAAAAATTATTAAATTAACAGAGACATTTATAAAAATCTTGTAGGAACCATTATATCAAAAGCTGATATTTCAAAATATTTATTTTAAGATCAGTAACAAGTATGTCCCTTATCTAGTCATCATTTTACCTGGGGCTTTAATTATCCAAGTAAAAGAAGTTAAATGTAATAAAGTTAGCAAGGAATTAAAAAGAAAAAATAAATTATTTTATAATTACAAAAGAAAACATTGTTTTATTCAATTACATTAGATTTTGAAGTATTTACCAGTAAAAAGCAAAGTGAATGAAAATGCTTGAAGTGGGGCCGGCAAGTGGCATGGTGGTTAAAGGCTCTGGACTCCCACGTGGCCTACCACGGTTCAAGTCTCGGATCTGGTGGCTGGCTTTCTCACTTCCTCTCTCTCTCTGATCAAACTGGAAAATAATAATGATAATAATAATAAATAAAGTTAAATAAAATAATTCTTTAAAAAAATGCTTGAAGTGACAGAATATATACAATGCATAATTAGCAGAAAATGATTATAGCTAATATCTAGATAAGAAATATAATTCAATAATAAAATTTTTCCAAAGGATGAAAACCTGTCCAAAAATACACACACACACACACACACACACACACACACACATATAATAGACACTTCACAAAAGAAGGCATACAGATGGCAACTGTATTATTCCTAACGATAGTATAAATAACTCTTTTATATGTACATGATGAAATATTTCATTCTAATCAAAAAGAATACCACTAGATACATCCAGATTGATAAATATTCTTTTCATGACATTGACTGAAAGACTAAACTCACAGAATGAATCCTTCAGTAAAGTCTATTTATATAAATTTCAAAAATGAAACTAATAGGCAATCTATATTAATTAACACAAATAAGTAAAAATTACTAGTAAAAACAAGAGAAAAACACAAGGAAGGTCGTGACCTCAGGGCTAAGAAAAAGATATGCAATTGTCAAGTGTCATACTTAGAGCTCCTAAAATACGAGAATATTTTATCTCTTAGTCTAAAAATGTATAAAAGAGTGTCTAGTTGATTATTATATAAGGTCTGTGCATATATTTTAGTGTACACATTTTACAATAAAAACTTCTAAAAACTTTGAAATGAGTTTTTAAATCTATGCAGTCTTGCAAATATTTACCTCATTTTTATGCAAAAAAGTACTGATCCTCAGACTCCAAAAAAGTATTTTCTGACAAAAGCATCAACCTCCTAATCACTTCTTTAAAAGGAGTAACATCTCCACCATCACTTAAAAAAGAATACCAAACCTGAGATTTTATTGAAAGCATTCTTCACTCTAAGAGATATGTCACATACTATCTTTGAAATTATTTCTGATTTCTTTTTGTGAACTCATTACTTCAAAGCTGATGATTCTCTATTCTTTAAAGGATTGAGAGGGCTCTGTATTTATGCTTTGTTGAAAAGAAAAATACTGGTATTCACATTATGTTAATATCATAAATACGAGAAATACAGAACCAGAGAGACAAGAAAGATGCAATTTCTGGGTTTTTCATCTTATCCTATTGAAAGCCATTCCAAAGTGTTCTACTACCAGCTAAGCTTTGTGTGTGCATACGCCCAAGTGTGTATGTACATGCATTAATAAGAAAATGTACCATTTTTGTAAAGAATTATTTATTTTTTATTATCATTATAATTCTTTAATTTGACAAGAGAGAGAGAGAGAGAGAGAGAGAGAGAGAGAGAGGGAAAGTAAGAAAGCAAGCCACCACATGCAGGTCTCAAACTGTGGTCAGCCATGGGGAAGTCCAGCACCTTAACAACCACACCACTTGCCGGCCCCAAATATTCCATTTTTAAGCTGAAGTCCAATTACTCTCTAAAACTAATGAAACCCTAACTTGGGATTTATAGAAATAATAACTGTATTTATTTAAAAAGATGTTTAAAAGTATTTTATGTGACTAAGGTATGTTGGGCCAAATTTTTGTAAAAGGATCTATTTAAAACACACACACACACACACACACACACACACATGAAAATTTAAGTCAGTTTATTTAAGTCACTATTTCAAAATGTTAATGCCAAAGCATGTCTAAAATTTCTTTCTTGTGGTTTCAGCTGAAAAACAATATTTTTGAGTCCGGCCTTAAAATATCCAAATTGACTATTTTTTTTTTCAAAATTATTCTTCATATGAATGGCACCTATTCAACTGTCTGCACAAGTTACATGCAAATAGATAATTTTTTTAAAAAGATTTTTGCCTTAGAGTGCATGCACTCACTGGAGAGAAAGAGAGACAGTGAGTGGGAAAGTGAGAAATCACCCCCCAGGACAGATTGCCATGCTACGGTCCTTTCTCCTCCATTCTCCTCCCGAGATCTCCGGCATGCAAACACACCCACATGGTATGAGTTTCAAGACACTGGGACCACATCTCAAACCACGGTTGGTAATGTGGGAGTCCAGCAATGTAACTGCTATGCTATCTGCAGTTCTACAAATTGGTAAATTATGAAATAAGTAGATATGTCAGTGAGCTTCCGTGTGATACATAATACACTGATAGGCTATAGTTCATTTTTTAAAAATGTATTGCAGAAGTATTTAAATTTCATTACACTACTTTGCAAGTGTTTACATAAGACAGATTATGTCTTGCTGGATGCTGCTGCTTGGCAGGCTGAGACCATGTGATGAGAGGCCCGAGTTCTATTCCATGTGTGGTGATTCAGCCTGCACCCATACTGTGATGTACTAAGAACCTATCTAAAAAAAAGAAAAGAGAAAGATTAATAAACCTACCACCATGGGGCTAGCAGGTGGCATGGTGGTTAAGGTACTGGATACTCACATGAATAACTGCAGTTTGCATCCCGAACCCAGTGGCTTGAAACTCATGTTGGGCTCGTGTGTGTGCATATCTAAAATACCAAGAGGAGAATAGAGAAGGGATTGCAGCATGGCCATCCCCCCCTGGGGAGTGATTTCTAACCATTCCTATCTCTGTCTCTCTCAAGCAAGCATAAACAACCTATTGCAAAAATACAAACATACAACAAACAAACAACAAAACCAGAAAACAAACAAAAACACCACCCAAAAAAGTGCATTTATACCAAGTCTTAGAAAAGAAGTGTTTGCTCTTTTTTCTTTACATGCCAGCTAATTATAAATGCTTTGATCCGATTGGGTGTCAATTTTCAATTGGTTAGAACATGATAGTAAAAGAGACTTACCCTTTTTTCGTCTTTTTTTTAAAAATTTATTTATTATCATCATAATCTCGTTTATATTATATTGAATCGCGTATAACTTTACAGTGTATTGAATTGTTTTTTCAAAAGGGAATGCCATGCATGTCAGTCAATACAGAGACATTAACATCCCCATGTCATTATTTAATATTTTTTCATTGTGTTTCCCAATCATTATCATTATATTTCCAATTATTTTTTTAACCAGTCAATCATTATTTCTCATTTTGCTTGTAAAAAGACTTTGCCCATCATGAAATACTTCTCAGATCAATCCAGTTGAGAATACTATACATGTCATCAGCAACAGGTAATAAGCCATATCTGTGTCCTACTAATGTCATGCCTCTCTATTTGTTCTCTTGCTATCTTTCTCTATACTCTCCACCCCCCCCCAATACTCTTCTCTTCACCCCCCCCATTCCGCAATGTCTTATCTTCGTTAAGTATTTCCACTGCTTTTATGTCCTCCAATATTTCACTCTCTACATTAGAGTGTGGATAGTCAGTATATATTAAGGGGATACATACAATATCGTTCTTTAGTAGCCTGGCTTGCTTCATTCAGCAATAGATCCTCCATATCTGACCACTTTCTATCAAATGCCAGGGTCTTGTTATTTTTTATGGCTTAGTAGTATTCCATAGAGTATATATGCCACACTTTTTCAATCCATTCATCACTTCGTGGACATTTAGGTTAGTTCCATGTTTTGGCAATCTTGAATAATGCTGCAATAAACATTGATGTGCAAGCACTTTTCCAACTGAGCGTTCTCCTGTCCTTTGAGTAGATACCCATAAGTAGTATTGCTGGATCAAATGGTAGTTCTATTTGTGGCTCTTTGAGGAGCCTCCATTTTGTTCTCCACAGTAGCCACTTTACATTTCCACCAACAGTGTAGGAGAATTTCCTTTTCACCACATCCCTGCCAACACTCATTACTTGTTATATTCTTAATCTTTGCCATTCTGATAGGGGTTAGGTGGTATCACATTGTGGCTCTTATCTGCATCTCCCTTATGATGAGGGATATTGAGCATTTCCTCTTATACTATATACTTTTTTGGCTGTTCATATGAAACTTACCCTTTTAACTCCATAATCTTGTCCATTTTCTTTTCTATTCTGCATTCATATGATGAAATCAACAAGAACAAGAGTACAAGTACATTCTAATGTTTCGATGTTCCTCATAACAATATCAAAAATATGAATTATAAATAGTATCTAACAAAAATACTTAAGAGTATTCTGGGGATGGAGCAGGTAGGCTTATTTAAAGTCTATAGAGTAAATTATATTTTGATAAAAGATTTAGGTATATAAGATAAGTAAGGGTTATTCTATTAGCACATTGCTTAGGAAATAGATACATTTCCTAAAGTATATCAATAAAAACATAAGATTAACATTTAGAGCTTAAAACTGTGTCTTTCCCAGACTCCCAGACATTTCTTTATATAAAACTATAAGAGATTGATATACATATTTATAACCATGAGACCTAATATTACAGAATGACCTGATACTATAGTATGAGAAGAAATACTAATAGCAATGAGGCAGATGTGTAAGAATAAAAGAATATTTAAATGCTTTACTAAGTGAAATGGTCAGGTTTCACGTTAAGCTCTGGATTGGGCATCTGTCCAAACATCTCCAAGGATCATTTAGTATTATTATAATTTCTGATAGTCATTTTACTATTAATATATGGTGAATTTTACTATTAATATATGGTGGATTTCTTTTTCTAGATTGACTTTTTCAATGATTTTCAAGTTAATGAAGATGTGACTAATTTTATTTAAATGTACATTACAAATGTGATCTTATCTTTTTTCTCTCCTCTTATTTCTGATTCATTGCTTATAAATAATCCTACTTATTACTCTGTCATTTATTCATATTTTTTGAGGGATTTTTGCTATAGAGTATGTACGCTTTACCAGAGAGAGACAGAGACAGAAAGCAGGAAATCAGCCCTCTGGGGAATGGCCACACGAGAAACCCTTCTCCTCCTTTCTCCTCTTGGGACTTTGGGCATGCACACACATGCGCCCAGCTCGAGTTTTAAGTTTCTGGGTCTGGAACTCAAACCACGGCTGACTATGTGGGAGTCCATTGATGTAACTGTTATGCCATCTGCTGGTTCCATTTATTCATTAATTTGATACATGTATATTGAGCACTTGTCAAAAGCCAGGCTTGTTGTGCTATTTTTTAAAGAATTATTTCATTTGGGAACCAGCAGTTAGCATAATGGCTATGTCGCTGGATTCCCACGTAGTCGACCGCGGTTCGCATCCCGAACCCGGTGGCTTAAAACTCACACCGGTCTTGTGTGCATGTGTACCCAAGATCCCGAGAGGAAAATGGAGGAAAAGAGATTGCGGTGTGACCATTCCCCCTGGGGGGTGATTTCTCACTTTCTGTCTCTATGTCTCTGTCTGTCTGTCTGGCGAGCGCACGCGCCCTATAGCGAAAACCTGTCCAAAAAAAAAAAAAAAGAATTATTTCATTTCATTTCATTTCTTCTTATTATTGTTGTTATTATTATTTTAATTTGATATAGGGCATGTGCATTCACCAGAGAGAGTGAGAGAAAGCAAGCCCCCAATCTGGGACTCGAACCACAGTCAGCCATATGAGAGTCCAGCACCCCAACCACCACACACCTGCTGGTCCCTGTAAGTGCTATTTTGCTTACTACATGTTAGGCTGTGTTCTGGTGCTGGATATGGTAGAAGAGTCGCTACATAAATGTAAATATTCACAATAATCTAAGGGGAGAAATTGAGAAAGATAACAAACTCTGATATAGAATGCCAAATATATTCAATTATAATAAGCAAGAATAAAATAAAGAAACAAATCATGTTTCAGTAATAACTATCTAAATATCAATATAACATCACAAATCTATTCAGAAATAAATGAGAAATCTGTAATACAATGTCAACAAAGTATATTGCGTAAAAATGTTTTTGTCTGAAAATGCTATGATCTGTCAGGTTGTCACTCACAGTAAGGTTAGAAAAGTTTTCTTAGATGTTGAAGGTTTTAAGAAAAGCTCAATTCAAATGATTCTTAAAAAAAAATAACCTGAATGTTTTCTAAGAAGAAAAGGATCAAACTAGCAACTGAAGAATATTAAAGAAATCACAGAGCAAAAGTAATTGAAACTAAAAACAATTCCCTAAAATATTGTTTATTTCATTATAAATTTGAATGTCACTAATTATCATTGATTGAATTATTGTAAATAAAAATCAAAATTATAGACAGAAGTGAATCATGATAATATTAGTAATAAAATAATCTTACTGTACTCATACAGTAGTAGCATATATATTGATTATATAGTTTACAAAATACTGGAAATAATAAAAAAGCATAGTATAATTATTGGAGCAAAAGAGTAAAACATTTACACTATTTACACTTTTACACTAAATTGTAAAAAGAAACATTTAAATGTATTTCAGTAATAAGATTAAATATAAATTATAGCAATAATTATAGATAGTTTAATATGTCTTATTTTGGAACTTCGCTTAGGAAATGAAGAAATACACTGATATGAAAAATCTAGATAAACAGGCAATTTTAAAGACCAGTAGCTTATAACAAAAACTTAAAAACCCACTACTAATAAAGACATGTAGATGATAATAGCAAGGAAATATCTTTTTAAATTTTATATTGGAAAATTATTTTTTAAATATCTAATTACTTGATATTGTGATATTTTATTTTATGAGTAAACTCGCTTGAACAAAGAGACATCCACATAGCCAGTCAAATATTATTTCCGAGTGTGTCTATGATGGCTTTTCAAAGAGATTATCATGCTAATCAGTAGGCTTTATAAAATCACCATCACCGGGAACCAGCAGGTAGCGTAATGGCTATGTCGCTGGACTCCCACGTAGTCGACTGCGGTTCGTGTCCCAGACCCGGTGGCTTGAAACTCATGCCGGGCGCATGTGCGTGCGTGCCCAAGATCCCGAGAGGAGAATGGAGGAGAAGGGATTGCGGCGTGACCATCCTCCCTGGGGGGTGATTTCTCGCTTTCTGTCTCTATGTCTCTCTCTGTCTGTCTGGCGAGCGCACACGCCCTACAGTGAAAATCTCTCAAAAAAAAAAAAAAATCACCATCACCAGTTCAGGTGGACAATGTCCAATCCTTTGAAGACCTGGATAATCCCATTTTGTTCTAGCCCTTTTCCTTATTCCCATTAAACAAATGTGGCAACGTGACACAAATAGCTCTGAAATCTTGCTGACATTCACTGCTCTATGATTATCAAAATATTCCATATATTTTCTACTTTATTATCTGATATACATTTTTCTCCCTTCCTTTTCTCACCTAAGAATGTAAGTTACTAAAGATAGACAAATAATTTCTCCTATAGTATGTTTTGGTTTGATAAGAGGAGATCATACTCATAAATTATGAATAATTTATTACCAGTAGGCCTTGTCTATTATGAAGCATGAGGTTTCCATAGGTGAAGCTTATTTATGAGGTTTTAAGAGACTGCCTAACCCCACAGAAGGCATCAGATTTACAACTAGGCAAGTCTATATGACTCAGTGAGTTGCACTGAGTGAATTATAAATTTTGTTGCAGACATCTTCTTGACTTCTTTTAGTAAAAAGTAGGAACTTACCTAAACTTCTATTAGTTCAGTCATTTCTCCCGTGTAGTGTTTAAAAATCTCTAAGGATTAGCGGTATCCATGTGTCGATGCTTCTTGGTAATAGTTTATCTGCTAATTATTTTGTATCTGATATCCTTAAGAGTCTGAGTTGGCAAGAAAAAAAAATAATTGTTCATTTCTACTATTCATACAGAAAATGATAGACTGAGGCAATTTGTTGATAGTATCCTTTCTTTCTCTCTTTTTAGATTTTTGCCATAGAGTGCATGTGCTCACTGGAGAGAAACGAAGAGAGACAATGAGGGGGAAAGTAAGTAATCACTCCCAAGGGGGATGGCCATGCCACAATCCCTTCTCCTCTTGTGATTTTGGACATGCACCTGTCTTGAGGCTTTAGAATCCTATCCATTGGAATAAAAATGATTCTTCCTAATTTCTTTAGAGTTGAAAATTTTATGTTACTAGTATTTAGAATTAGAGGATTTACAAAAGATAGAATAGTTGGTATTCTTCTGTGATGACTAAAACATTTATTTCCATTGTTTCATGAGTCAAATAGATCACGTAGATGACCCCATACAGCTCATGAAAAAGCTACGCAGGAAAATACACACATCAAGATCTCTAGGCCTGAAACAAATAAATGTAAACAAGAACTAGAGAAAGCCAATATTTCAATGAGCAATTTCAAAATCTTACTGGAGGGTTAGTATATTTAAAACATGTGCAGAAGTCTTTCTAATTATATCACAGTACGAGTAAAAGCGTTTTCTGGTAAGGTCATTAGATGAAGCGTATTTTCCTAAGCTAGAGCTCTAAAATATTCTAGTTCATATCAGTAGTGTTTCTTTACACACCACTAATTGTTTCCATTAAGCTACTGGCATTTTAGAATCATTGATTAAACACCCATGGTGCATTAAGCAATTATGAGATATACAACTCTGATATGGATATATTGAATTGCTTTTGGCAAGCCTTAGTTAAAAAATAAATATACACTCTAAAATACAACACCCCCCGAATTAATGGACATTTTTTAGAATGAGAATGGAATAGGAAATAATCAATGCTGAAATGCAACAGGAACAAACAAGAAAAGTAAAAGTCCCTCGTCTTGCTGGAATCTTTGTCACAGCCTATCAGAAACAAAAGTGTGAAAGCTTTGACGAGTCCAGTTAGTGCAATGCGCAGATCAAAGTGTCAGGCTGATAGGATCAAAGGGAACAAAATGAAGTGGTAATGTTGTGCACCAGATTTGAAACCTTGGCAATGATGAGAGGTTCTCACAGGATGGAACAGGGAAGCTTTGATTAGTGCACCTTGTTTGTACTGTGAAGGCATCAAAGTGGCAAATGCGCCCGGATCAAATGGGGCAGAATGCAATGGGTAATGGAGCACTCAGAGCTCACTAGAATTTAAGCAGAGATGCTGATGATGTGAGGGAGGCCAACGCACACATCCCCATCTGGCAGCTGGGAATGAGAAAAGAAAAGAAAGGGGGGCAAAAAGGGAATAATTTCAATTGCTTGAAAGCTAGCTGATTACGACACCACCAAAGAATAAAATAACATTTGTAATTTTTGCATGGTTGTGAAAACTAAATCATTTTTTTTAAATGGGGAATATTACCAATTGTTTGCTCTTTATTGTGCATCATGTATTCCGTATTCATTCTGAATAGTGTTATCAAGTTTGTTAATTCACGTAGTAGATACCTTTGATCCTGAATATATGTAAATCTAAATATGTTAGGGCTATTTTGGGGTGTGCACTATCTCTTTGGAGTCCATTATATTACATCAGTAGGATTCATTTTACAGTCAATTATCAGTCACTGTGTTTGCAGAGATTTTTCATTCCCTGGAAATCAGTTCCATTTGAAAGTTAAGTTTTAAGGCATCTGTCTAACTCATTTGATTCAATTCCTTTTTCCTTCATTCAGGAGTTACTATGCTTGTAAAGAGCAAATGAATATATTATTGGACTACTGAAGCAACAAAATAAAATATTCTCTAACATAGCATAGTGATAATGTTTCACTTAAAAATATAGAAAGATTGTTCATTATATTAACATTATAACAAAATTAAATATAATGGGTATCATCATGATTAACTTTTTTCTTTAGTTATTGGGAGAGGGCACATGTATTCACTAGAGAGGGAGACAAAGAAGGAGAGACAGAAAGCACTCTGAATGGAGCATGCTCAGACTACAATCTTTTTCTTCCATTTCTCCTTCCCTTCAAGATTTTGGTTATGTGTGCACAGATGCTTGGCATGTTTTTCAAGGCTCCAGGACTGGGATTTGAACCATAGTCGGCCATGTGGAATCTGGTTTTCAATGCACAGTGCTTAGCCACTGTACTATGGGGTAGGTCCTGACTGATACTAATAGCTACAGAAGGCAATTTCTATGGTAGAAGAGGTGTGCTAGTTGCTTTATATTTATTCTTTGTCATTCTTACTACAGCCCTATTATTGAGTCTTGTCATGATGAGATAATACTTTCTCGGACTTGGATGAAAAAGAAATTATTTTGCAACTGGAAGGGAAGTTAATAATTATGACCAAGAAAGCTAAGTTGCAGGACTTGCTTTGATTTCTTCCTCTGTTTTTCACCTTGGCATGGCTGCTCCTCCGTTAGGGGAGTAAATTCTGCTGTTCATTGAGTTAGCTTGAGTCAATAGAATGTTAACACACATGACCAGAGTAGAAACATCATGTCTGGTTTTCCCACTTGTGCTTTTTGCCAAGTATGTTGAGAAAAAAATATGATCTAGGTTGTCATTGCTTCAAGAAATGAACAGATCAGTGGAGTAGATGTGAATCTAAAGCAGAGCTTTCAGCCAAGCCAACTGACCTGGAACCGAGCCTAGCAGAGTTGTGACCTACCCAATGAATAAGAAGCAAAACAAATTTGGCATGAATTATAATGCAGCATTCTTCTGGCAGTGGCTGTCTAGGCATTACGCCTGCCTGTATGCACATGACGAGAGGTCTTGATAAAATATCATAGTTCTTCAACTGGGCGTATTTGTCTTTCTAAGCGGAGATTCTAATTGTTATCCAGGTATTATTTTATTCTCTGTTATTATTCTGCTCTTTGCTTCTCCCCAAAAGGGCTTTGCATGGGTTACTAACTTACCAAGTCTCTGTAGAATGTATTTAGTAATTTGTTCTCACAAGAGCAGCAGGGGGTAGAGAAACCTACTGCCTCTACCTCTTGAGCATTGACAGTCACAGAGTGGTGCTGATTGTACATCTGTTCTCTCAGGTCTTTGGGAAATCTGTCTTTTTTAACTTTTGTTTTTTCCACTCTTATTTCACCTCATTTATTGAAGGCTGTTGTGTATTTTATCATAAAGCCATCCCATGATAGAGTCTCAAAAATTACTTTTTTTTTTTTCTGAAAGTTTTTGCCACAGGGTGTGTGTGCTTGTAGGAGAGAGACAAAGAGAAAGAGAGACAGTGAGAGGGCAAGTGAGAAATCACTCCTCGGGAGAATGGCCACTCCTCAATCCTCCTTCATTCCTTCATTCTCCTACTAGCATTTTGGCCATGCACTTACATGCGACTCGTGTGATTTTCGAGCTGCCAGGTCCAGGATCTGAACCACATGCCACCTACAGGCACCTTCATCATACTTTTAATTACTGAATATGTAGAGTCTACATGTTGTCAGATGAACAAGATAGTGGATTTAGTTTTAAATATGCCATTGATACAATTCTGAAAATGAGGATAATTGTTTAACTATAGTGGTCCGCGCTGCTAAGATACCGTGCTTCACAGGCTGGGACCACAGGATATCAGGGTTTGATTCGAGTCCAACCTAAAATCTGGTTGTGGTGGCACACATCTGGAATCCCAGTTACTCTGGAGGCTGAGGTTGAAGGATCACAGGCATCAGACTGTGAACAACATAGCGAGACTGTCTGAAAAAGAGCTGGGCATGGAGCTGCATGCTTGCAGTGCCTGTTGGGAAACTAAGGCAAGGGGATTATGACATGGGGAGGACCTGCACCCCACCCCCGCCGCAAAAGAAGGGATAATTTATATAACCTTGCTATGAGAAGAGTAGAGCCCATTTCAACAAATCTTTCTATTTAACAACTGAAACTGACCTTTTGGAAATACAGAGAGAGCTGTAATAAAACATAAAATAAAATAAAATAAAATAAAATAAAATAAAATAAAATAAAATAAAATAAATAAAAAGGTTTTCCTCAATAAATAGCTGACTTAGACACTGAATAAAATTTAGAATTCTTAGGATGCATAAGCCAAGTAGTACTACATATCTGAATCAGGAAAGAATGAATTCTTTCATCCTTTAGGGCATTATTTTAGCCTTAATAAAACCAAACATTATAAACTAACTGAATTAATGTCTTTAAAAATCAAATTCAAATGCATTGGTTAAATTTGAATGGCATTATAATTTGCTCATGGGGACAAATAGTTTTAATAAAAATAAAATATTTGACAAAATAAACCAGTTTTGATAAAATGACAAAATATCATTTACTCTTTCAATTAAGGAAAATCATAGTTCATAATATGAGATTACAACATTATTAATTTAGTACTCAGCTATATACTAATAGTCCTGAGGAACACTAGGCATTTGGTAGTAAAAGAATAGTTTTGCACATAGCATAATAAAAATTTATTCTCTAAGTCTAACTAATTGAAGTAACATTTAAGATGATATATTAAGATTATTTCAATCTGTAACTCCCATTCCACAAGATCACAGTTACGTTTAGCATAAGCATTACAACTAAATTATTTTCATTATTGACTGGCTCAAAATAAATATGCAGCCTCTCCTTAAAATTAGATTAACCTACGAATTAATAAAGTTAATCAGAAGGGTTAAAAATATGCTAATCTGATTCTAATTAATTAGATTTATATGTTGGATTAACATTCTGTTTAATATACCCTAATTTTTTCTTAAGTAATTTTTTTTTTTTTGAGAGGTTTTTGCCATAGGGCGCGTGCGCTCACCAGACAGAGAGAGACAGAGAGCCAGAAAGTGAGAATGGCCATGCTGCAATCCCTTCTCCTCCATTCTCCTCTCAGGATCTTGGGCATGCAGGTACAGGTGCCCTGCGTGAGTTTTAAGCCACCGGGTCCGGGACTCGAACTGCGGTTGACTACATGGGAGTCCAGCGACATAGCCATTACGCTAACTGCTGGTCCACTTAAGTAATGTTTTAAGAAGGAATTATAGAGTATATTAAAAGAGATGGGCTAGCTAGTCCCATGGTCTCGTGATTAAAGAAGCTGGATCCCACATGGGTAGCCACATGATTCAAGTCTTGGACTCAGTGGCTTGAAAAACACATCAAGCATATTCACATGCATGGCCCAAATCCCTATAGGATGGAGAAGTAGAGGAGAAAGAATTACAGTGTGACCACACTTCACTGGGTGAGTGGGGGGGGGGGGGGG
>NW_006159867.1:3453239-3466286 GCF_000334495.1 Tupaia belangeri chinensis | reverse complement strand
ATAAAATAAAATAAAATAAAATAAAATAAAATAAAATAAAATAAAATAAATAAAAAGGTTTTCCTCAATAAATAGCTGACTTAGACACTGAATAAAATTTAGAATTCTTAGGATGCATAAGCCAAGTAGTACTACATATCTGAATCAGGAAAGAATGAATTCTTTCATCCTTTAGGGCATTATTTTAGCCTTAATAAAACCAAACATTATAAACTAACTGAATTAATGTCTTTAAAAATCAAATTCAAATGCATTGGTTAAATTTGAATGGCATTATAATTTGCTCATGGGGACAAATAGTTTTAATAAAAATAAAATATTTGACAAAATAAACCAGTTTTGATAAAATGACAAAATATCATTTACTCTTTCAATTAAGGAAAATCATAGTTCATAATATGAGATTACAACATTATTAATTTAGTACTCAGCTATATACTAATAGTCCTGAGGAACACTAGGCATTTGGTAGTAAAAGAATAGTTTTGCACATAGCATAATAAAAATTTATTCTCTAAGTCTAACTAATTGAAGTAACATTTAAGATGATATATTAAGATTATTTCAATCTGTAACTCCCATTCCACAAGATCACAGTTACGTTTAGCATAAGCATTACAACTAAATTATTTTCATTATTGACTGGCTCAAAATAAATATGCAGCCTCTCCTTAAAATTAGATTAACCTACGAATTAATAAAGTTAATCAGAAGGGTTAAAAATATGCTAATCTGATTCTAATTAATTAGATTTATATGTTGGATTAACATTCTGTTTAATATACCCTAATTTTTTCTTAAGTAATTTTTTTTTTTTTGAGAGGTTTTTGCCATAGGGCGCGTGCGCTCACCAGACAGAGAGAGACAGAGAGCCAGAAAGTGAGAATGGCCATGCTGCAATCCCTTCTCCTCCATTCTCCTCTCAGGATCTTGGGCATGCAGGTACAGGTGCCCTGCGTGAGTTTTAAGCCACCGGGTCCGGGACTCGAACTGCGGTTGACTACATGGGAGTCCAGCGACATAGCCATTACGCTAACTGCTGGTCCACTTAAGTAATGTTTTAAGAAGGAATTATAGAGTATATTAAAAGAGATGGGCTAGCTAGTCCCATGGTCTCGTGATTAAAGAAGCTGGATCCCACATGGGTAGCCACATGATTCAAGTCTTGGACTCAGTGGCTTGAAAAACACATCAAGCATATTCACATGCATGGCCCAAATCCCTATAGGATGGAGAAGTAGAGGAGAAAGAATTACAGTGTGACCACACTTCACTGGGTGAGTGGGGGGGGGGGAGGGTGTTTTTTCTTCTCCTATCTCTCTCTCTAGAGAAAGTATGCATCCTCTAGCAAATTAAAAAAAATTATGCCTATTTTTTTTTCTTATGCCTTAGTATTTGGACACATGTCAATAAATATTATTTTAACATTGATTTAGCTTTAAATTAGCTTTAACTATGATTTTAAATTCAAATATTTCCAATAAAATATCACAGATATGTCCATAATATATAAAGTCCGTGTATATAACAAAGAGTCAAATTTTAATGGAACTTAAAATATTTGGGTCTATATTCATTTTATGTAATGCTGTTTTTGGTTTTTTTTGTATAAATATTTTTAATTTATTTAAGAAAGCTAATACTCTATTTTTTTTAATGATGGAATAAACTTACTTTACAAATATGTTGTTACAGCTGGATTAGCTAAAACTACTGAAATGAATGGCATAATATAACATAGAAAATTAATAGTTACAGGTTATTAGATATAAGCTATTTTAGTAATAGTCTTACATATTTTTTAAACTGACAAAATATGTAAAAATTTAGTAATATATATCCTAGTGAATTCTCTACCCATCTATTTATTCATTCATTCCCTCTCATCAGTTTCTTAGCATATTGAGATACAGAGTTGTGTAATGAAGAAGGGATCTATACAAAGTCAGGCATATGCTTTCAATTTAAATCTCAGTTTGATCATCTGTAAACAGGGGAACTACAAGAATGCTCTGTGAGCTTTAGAGATGAGATGAGTTATAGCAAAGGATTTCACAGAGTACGCGGCATGTGGTGAGTGTCTGTGGGAATTTAGTAATTCCTAATCGTTATTATTTGTCTGTGCAAACCCATTTCTGTCTCTTGCCTTCATGGACTTCCTTTTACATGCATGGTATGTAGAGAAGATAGTTTAATCCTGGAAGCCTGCATTCCTGTGGCAATATAATTAAAGTCATAGACTTTGGACTTGATTTAATTAGTTATCTGAACCACATTAAAGGATCTACCATTCAGTTCAGAAAAAAACGTTTGTCATTGCATCCATTAATAGGGAGATAGTCAAGGGATACTTGTCCCAGATTATTTGGATAACTGTTGGAATTTACAAACTTCATGTTTGGAGACCACAGACACTTGTAACAGTGCCTCAGAATAAGGCTCCTAGATTTCCAGATAGGGTGGAGTATAATACAGCTTGCTTAATATATTCAGTTGTCTGTCTCTGATGGTGCTTCTATTCAACAAACACAGCATTTGGCATTATACTTTGTGTTATCTACAATCTTGCTACTTAAATGATACTGCTTAGGAGCCAGAAATTAGTTTTTTCTTCATTTATGTTTGATTACAAATATAAACCAGGAAGCCATGACACTAAAATGAAGAAATTAAGTCTAGTCTTCATCTGCCTTGAATTGTATAATGAAAACATTTTGGAGAGCAGAGAGCTTTCTTTTCTTATTAGTCTTTCAAAACTGAGCAATATCTATATGCATTAAATAATTTTTATTAGATCTCATTAAAATATCAGTCCAGCATTTCATGAGGGTTCAATCACCTGACCAAGGCAATGATTTTAGTTTATGTCTAGTACAGTTTTTAAGTGTGGAAAGGTTCTGGTATTATTTGTGGAAAGGCAGTTTGTTGGAATGAATATCAAACTGTTGCTTTTACAGGATCAATTTTCTTTATAATTGCCACTGGCATTAACAGTCATCTCTGAGACTGCTTCTAGAAAACTGGCTGATGGATTGGTATGCAGAATAATCAAAAGAGCTACTGGAGATAATGACATTTCTTTATAGGGAATTGCTGGAGGAAGATTTTCCTTTTAGCAAGATGACTACCACATAGGGTTAGAAAGTTTAGAAAGGATTTGCCTTCCTTTTCCAGCCTAAAGCAAAACTGTAAGCTCAAATGGGCTTTGTCCTTTGTCAGATGTTTGCTTTCTTCAGCAATTCTTAGTTTAATGGGCATAACAAGAAGAACTGGATTCTATTGTGTAAAACAGCAGGTCAGCATTTGCTCATGTTCTGACTGCTCTTACAAAAAAAAATTAGGTTTTCTTGCCCATAACAGTTCAAACATTTTCTTTTACCCAGTATGTTGGTTGGTGTTTTACAAGGCTGATGACACAGAATTCGAATTTTTACTTTTTTGCATGCATTGTCTTCAATTTCCTTTTACACATTCATGTGAGTGTAGGATGACAGAAAAAATAAATTCATGTTCCATTTGCTATCTGATGTTTCTTGGCTTTATCTTTTTCTCACATTATTAACATTTTTGGTAAGCATTTAATTTGTTTTTTTAGTCTAATTTTGTAAATAACTCAAGATAAGAATTATGTAAACACCAAACACTAAACATTCTTCAAGCTACATATTGATTATTCCTTCTTATTATCTCCAAATGGAAGTGTGATAGGTTCATGTCTTCTTTTCTCTGCCTTCTGGTGATTTATTGCTTGGATGTCTTGAATTCCAAGATCATTTATCCATCTTCTCATCTTACAAGAGCTGAATAAGCGTGTATGGTTATAAAGCTGATGTTGACTTGAGCATAGAGAAGACAAGAACCCAATACGATTGCTGAGTGCTATTGTCAGTTTTGACCCAATTCCCATGTTATGTTTTATTTCCTACACACACACACACACACACACACACGCACACACACACAACACACACAGAGACTCACACATTCACTTTCAGGCTTCCAGCTAGTCCTCTAGAGCAGTGCTATTCAATAGAAATATAAGACACAAATGCAAGTCACATATCTGATTTTAAAATTTATAGTGTAATAGTAAGCACTGATAAAATTACTAGTAGCCACATGTAAAACAATCCAAAGAAATAGGTAAAACTAATTTTAAAAGTCACTTAGACCAATAGACTAGAAATGTGGTTTCAGCATCTAATAAATATATAAATATTAATGTGATAGGTTCACATTCTTTTTTCCATACCGAGACTTCAGAATCCAGTATGTATTGTGCACCTTAATTATTCCTGGGACATGTATGAGAGTAGTCCAAAGAGCTTGTAGAAAAATGGAATTTAAGTACAATTATTTGGGTGCAAAAAAAAAAAATCGAAATCCATGCATAGTTTTTTTCAGATCATGTGTTTTCCACAAACTTTCTGAAGACTACACTCATGTGCAGAGGGTAGAGTTGGCAGGACTGACTTCGCTGGAGGATGTTTGATGACAAATTGCACTTGGCATTGCCCACTTTCTGAGTAATGTTGGCCAACACTCCTACAAATTATATGAACCACGAGCTACCTATCCAATTGTTATTTTTAAAAGTCTTTGTGTGTGTGTTTTATACCTTTTCTGGTGTTTTGCCTTCAGGAACCCTGATTGTCGTGAATTCCTATCTCCTTCTCCAGCCCCTTTTCCTCCACATACATTTAAACCATCCTTAATAAGCAAAATCATTATTAGTTTGTTCTAAATAAATTGCAGTCAGCCATGCTTATCAAATTAACAGCCTAATTAGCTGGATCTACTGCTGTATGTGTGATCTATCATTTGAGCTGAAATGGAATGTTTAAGGCTTTATCCTTAACCTTAGTCCTTCTTACTCTTCATTTCCCTCCTGAGTAAATTTCTTTTGATACTATCACATAAGTATTGCTGTTTTCCAGTCTCTTCTCTCTTTTATAGGTCCTTTGACTTAGTTTTTCATGTATATAACTTTTTTCTTTAAAAGGAACACTTAATCTCCCCGCCCCCCGTTTTAATATAGTATTGGAGATGAGCTTGCAAAGCAGAAAGCCATCGACGCATTACCTTATTTGAAATTCATCAAAGCCACTTTCCCCTTGCCACACATATATTTTGACATAATTTCTAAGCCCCTTACATTGAATTATAAGACTTTTCAAAATTGGAACTCTTGTCTTTCTATCTAGAAAAATTTCTAGATGCCCCTCATTACAAAACTGGCAGCCATGGGACCTTTTTAACACCACAGTAGACATTGCTTACAACCTCACCACTGAGTTAAACATGCCTATTAAAATATTCCCTGGGCCAGCTGGTGGCATGGCAGTTAAAGTGACCGGATCTGACATGGCTGACCCTACTATTTGAGTCCAGGTCTCAGAGGCTTGAGAAACGTGCTGGGCATGTGTATATATGTGCTCGAAATCCTGAGAAGAGGGAAAGATGGAGAAGGGATGTGGTATGACTCATCCCCAAGGGAAATGCTTTTTCACTTTCCCTCTGTCTGTCTCTCTCCTGTGAGTGTGCACGCCTTCTGGCAAAGTCTTTTGTAAAAAATTCTTAACGCTTATATCTCAGTGTGTCAACATTTATTGTATTGTATTGTAACTTTTTATTTGTTTTGATGTCTTTCTCCTGTAAACTACAAAGTTCCTGAAGAATAGGCCTAATACATATTTACTGGATAAATTGAAAGGTAAATAGGCAAATCATTAAGAAAAGAGGTTTAATAAAAATGTTTGTCTTTGTTTTAAACTTAATTACCATTGATAAAATAATGGGTCAACCTAGATACTTTTGCTGTAAAAAAAAGAAACTTGCACTTTGAAATTGGACTAGTGTCTTGATTACTTATTCTACCCCCGAGGAGTTGTGTGACTTGAGTAAAGTTACAGAACACATCTGAGACTAACTTTCTTTGTCTGTATAATGAAGATAAAAATACTTATTATAGACACTGTAAAGATAAAAACGAGCTATAATGAAATAAAATTGAGAAAGTGCTCAATGTAGCGTTCAAGTTTTCAATAATGCCCAGTAAATTACACCTTATTATTTATTATGATACTTGGTGGAAACACTTAATATTTTGATTAGTCAGTAAATATCATTATAGCTACTATGGGCAAAGCAATATTCTCAGATTGATCTACAAGTCCTAGTCTTTAAAAGTACAGAAAATGGAATTTGAAAATCACGAGAGATAGTACAGCCATGGGGTGCAGTAGTAACGGAGTAAACTGCACAGCGAGAAGCTGCATGAGAAATGCAGGTTCCAATCCTGATGTTGGCCCGAAAACATGCTGGGTGCACTACAGGCATCCAAAATTCTGAGGAGCTGAATAGCTGGCGGAAGCAGATTCTGAGATCTTCTGAGGATGTCTTTATGTTTCTTTGCTGCAAATAGAGATAGGCGGGTGCATCTGTGGGTATAAGGATGAGAAATAGAAATGATTTTTATTTCTCAAATTTAATGAAGTTATGTAAATATGAGTTCTACGTGATGAGACCCTTTGCTTCATTCTATAATACATTCGTGAAACATAGGGCACCAATCACCAAATTTGTATTTTTCATTATATCATCTTTGACCACAAATAAGGTCCAACTTGTTTATTTGTAATAAATTTGCTACTCAGACACTTTCAATAATTCTCTTCACTTGGGAATCTAATATATTTGTTCAATATTTTGGGGGGGACAAAGAAGCACTTCTTTGTCTAATATAAATTAATCCACTTATTTATCAAACTACTGGGGGGGCAGTAGGTGAAAGAAAAAGAAAAGGAAAGAAGGGAGGGAGGGAGGGAGAGAGGGAGGGAGGGAGGAAGGAAGGAAGGAAGGAAGGAAGGAAGGAAGGAAAGAAGAAAGAAAGAAAACTACTGAGCTGCTACCTTGTGTTTACTTGTATGGATAAGTGCCAGGGGTACATCTCATAGAAACAGTTATTTGTACAAAGAATAAAAATCAATTATTGTTAAGACTTTTTTATTTTAATTATATCTTCTGGAATAATGATAAACACATATCTTCCAAATTTAGATGGGTTTTTAAAACTTTGTGTCAGGGAATAGCTGGTGGTGTGGTGGCTAAGGTGTTGAACACTCCCACATTATAAACCATGGCTCAAGTCCCGGATCTCTTTTACTTTCTCATTTTCTCTTTCTCTGTGTCTCTCTTCAAATTAAAATAAATGAATGAATAAATAAAATTAAATAATTCTTTTAGAAAAAGCAAAACACACCATAAAAAAAAAAAACCCTTTGTGTCAACAAGTGTTCATTTAGATGCCAATAAGAGATTGACACAGATGGACAAGAGAGGCTAATCAGTTTATTTCCATTCTTAATTCTAAGACGTCTTTGATAGATTTCTCTACATTCTTATTGTCTTTAAAGCAAACAAAATACAAAGTATCACTTAACAGTCTAATAAAGTATTTCTTTGGTGAAACAAACAGCTCTTGTCCTAACTGAAATCCCTAATTCATTAAGATTTTATTCATTTTAAGTGCATGCTATTATTTATGTTTGAATGAATTTGCAATAATTTCCCAGCAATGTGTTAAGTATTAGGATCACTCTGAATTGTTATACATAATCCTGGCTTCTCCATTATACCTGGCCTATCAAGTGGTTGAAAGTTTATATATGATGTTACATTTCATTTACCTGAAGATGAATTAAAACACATCGCTTCAAAATTAAGTTTTTAATTATGACTCTTATTTTCCAGCATATAAAATTATGCATGGAAAGAGATAAAACATTCCTGATTTTCAAAATAGAAAACATTTTGGTCTTATAATGATGAATCATGCCTCATTTCCATTCCTCATTATGTGTTCTATTTCAACACGTGTTATACCTTTAATCCTTAATACATTTTATAAAATACATTGATTTTAATGTCATTTCAAGAACTAGTTTTTATTGCTGGGAAGTTCTGTCATTGCATTAACCAAATGTAGTTGCCAGATATCGACATTCTGACTGTGAGTAGAACCTTTTATGGAGGTACTAATGGGACTCATGAAAAACAAGAACCTGAGTTCATTTAACTTAGGAATATTTTTGTAGTGGGATAAGAGAGGAAAAGAAATCCCATTACACTCATGGACTTCTGAACATGTTATGACATAAAGTAATTGTATTTCTTGAAACAAAGACACTTCAGTTTTATCCATTACCTCTAAAACCAAAGTCGATTGCTTTTTTAGCAGTTTGCCATGTAGTTATCTTCAGAGTTGACCTTGAAATTTCAGAAACATGGCAAACTATTAGTATAAAAATTTAACTTTTCAAGCATGTTTTAATTGAGGATGTATATCGATACTATTTTTCTTTAATATAGCTATGTTGCACACTAGAAGATCATAACTAACATCATATTTTCATTTAGGAAATATAAACAGATTATTTTGATTAATTAAAATAAATACAAAACAATAATGTATTACCTTCCAGCATAAGATACAAAGGCCTTTAATCAAAGTTTCTTGGGCCAATATTCATTTCTCCTGTGTTTTCCAAATTAAACACTGTTAAAGTCCACTCACTTGAATACACATTTATTGATCAATTGCAAGTGCTTGATGCTGCATATACAACAGTGAAGAAATACAGACTCTTCTTCTCCCTATATTATTACATCCTGTGTCAAATACTCATTAATAACAGCTAATATTGGGGACCAGTGGGTGGCATGGTGGTTGAGGCACTGGACACTCCCACATGGCAGACCACCGCTTGAGTCCCAGATCTGGTGGGTTGCTTTCTCTCTCTCTCTTTGGTTAAGTTTTTTTAAAAAATGAATGAATAACTAAGGTTAAATAAATAATTCTTTTAAAAAGCTAATACTAAAATAAAATTTTGTTCACTAACGATACTACTCGGCTATAACCAGGTGATTTAAAAGTATTAAATGAAGGAATATGACCTAGCCTTAGCTTGAGAAATCCCTCCCAGCCTGATCTAGGTAATGCAGAGGTATTAGCTAAGTGAATAGGCTAAGGAATGAAAGAAAACACAGAACACAGGCCAAAAACCATAGGAGAGGCCAGCTGGGGTGGTACTCCGACTGTCAAGTTCAGAGTAGTAGGAGTTGTAGCTGAAGAGAAAGTAGGAACCAGACTATAAAATGGTGCCTTGATCTGACCGTATTTAAGACTGTACACTTTAGCCAAGGATCCATAGGAAGCAACTAAAAGTTGGTGCTTTTTTTTCTTTTAAGGTTCATATGATAACTGAATTTTGAAAATATTTTCGCTACGATATAGAGAACTATAGGACTGTTGCTCAAAAAAGGACCCATCAATTTTCCTCTTTCATATTTATATCTAGTTTACATCTACGTTGCTGTCCCCTAGAACATTTTCTTGTGCTTGGAATGTAGTATTGACATAACATTTATATCATGCTCTTTTTAAAATATTAGACACAGGGGCCTGCAGGTGGCATGGTGGTTAAGAAGGTGGACTCCCACATGACCAAGTGTGGTTCGAGTCCCTGACCAGATGACTTGCTTTCTCACTCTCTCTCTCTCTCTTTCTCTGTCTCTAGTGAGTGTACATGCTCTATAGAAAATTAAAATAATAATAAATAAAATTGAATAAATATTTTTTAAAAAATGGTAGACACAAGAATGCACATAGAAATCTATTATCTTACTACCAGCTATAGGAATGCAAAGACATAGATGAGTATATTTTCTAGAGTTCATGGATAGAAGTTATTAAGCCCAAGTTGCCAATAGATTCTAGAAAGTACACAAGGTTAGCATATACCTAGGTGTACAATTACTTTAGAGCTGACAGTTAAGATTATATTTGCAGATTTTCCTGTCTAGCACTTTTATCTATTACAATATTCCTTATCATAAGAGATGGATTATTATGTTAAGAATCTGCAAAACATAACTCTTTTAAAATATTTGTCAAAATTTATTCATTGAACTGAGCTTGTGTCACTGCAATGTCGTTGTTCTTCCTCAGACTGTTAAAACAAATCAAATTTGCCCATATTTTCATTCTTCCAGTGATACCAAGACTAAAACTACAAAGGAAAATATACCATACTGGCAAGTTACAATTAACTATAGCTTCTTAGGTATCATTGAGGCAAATAGTTATTCTTCCTTGTCCTGTAAAAATATAAAGTTCTATCGATATATTCCATTTTTCAATTGAATTGCATGTGTGTGCAAGCATGATTTCTCTAACAATGTTTTTACTGTGTTTGAAAGTTAGTATTCATTAATGTAAACATGACTAGATGTAATTATTAAAGATAACCCAAACCAAAGAACTATAGGAGAAAGATATGATGATGTTAATGTTTAAAGATCAATACTACCCATTAGTTTAAAAGTCATTTAAGTAGTTTGGCAGAGAACAATTGGTGAGGTAGAAAGACTAGGAGTCAAATAACATAAACAAGTTTTCATAGAAAAATTATTTTATTTTGCAGCAAGTCATGAAGATAAGAGGAAAAAGAGAGAGAGAGAAGTACAGTGAGGATATTTTATTTAATGTTTCTGCTTAACAAAGTAGACATTTAACCTGACCATGTGTATGGACATTTGGTCCCTCCAGATAACTTAAAGAGGGAATGAAATAATTTTAACCACTTTCCAGTAGGATGGAACATCTAGTGTGTTTCAAAAAACAAAAAGTCTCTTTTGAGGGAACCAGCAGTTAGCGTAATGGCTATGTCGCTGGACTCCCATTTAGTCGACCACGGTTCGTGTCCCGGACCCGGTGGCTTGAAACTCACGCCTGGCGTGTGTGCGTGTGTGCCCAAGATCCCGAGAGGAGAATGGAGGAGAAGGGATTGCGGCGTGACCATCCCCCCTGGGGGGTGATTTCTCGCTTTCTGTCTCTGTGTCTCTCTCTGTCTGTCTGGCGAGCGCACGCGCCCTACAGTGAAAATCTCTCAAAAAAAAAAGTCTCTTTTGAGTAAAATAAAGAGTTTTTATGTTAGACTGGGACCCATTCTTTCATTCAGGACCACTTTCTGGCAGGCTAAGTCTTAGGTTTTGGACACGAAAATAGCTAAAATGGACAAAGTCTCTATTTTTATAAAACTTAGATAATAATAACATTAGAAATAAAACAGCAATGTGGTAAGTTCTCCCCCCTCTTCAAAAAAGGCAGTAATTTACATAAGATAGAAAATTAGAAGAAAATGTTATGAATAAATTAGGGAAAGTTTGGATAAAGAAGTATATTGATTGAACTGAGAAAGGAAAGACGAAAGCAGTCAGGTCATTCAAATATACAGAACAGTCTATAAAAATGTCATTGGGCAAGAGGAGAATGATAAACACATGGACCTAAAGAAGGTCAGTGTCCTTGGGCTTGAAATAAAGTGTGTGTCAAGTGTAATTAAGTTAAGAGAGAGACAGAGAGATTTTATGCAAACCTTCTAATAACTTGCTATCTTTCTTACCACCACTTTTCAAATGGGTAGCCAAGTTCTGGTATATGGGGATAGAAAAATTAAATGAAAACTCTTGAGTGATGACATAGAGAAGGAGGGAATTTTACTAGGGTACAAAAGGGAGATGGGATAGACAGGAAGGATTCTATGACAAAGGTTAAGGTACTGAGCTCCATATTTACAAGTTCTTGTCTGTAGAGTCAGTGACTTGGAAGGAAGCCTTTTTGGGGAGCATGATTTCCAAGTGTCTGGCTCGTAACTCATACATACCAGCCCTCACAAAACTTAAAATAGCAGCTTCTCTGTGGTATTACAAAAGATTTATCTATCATCTATAACAATAGCACAACTTCTTCTTTCATGTCCTAGCTTTTCATATCACTAGATCACCTTATGGAATCTTCCCCCTCCATTCCCAGCTTACTCGTAACATTAAAAAAGGCTGGGGAGACACTCCTATATTTGGAATTCAAAGCAAATTGAAGCTTTAAAGTTACTAAATTAGGGACAGTGATCCATACACTGTGATAAGTCCTTTATAAATTCTCTCTTTTTATTTTCAGAATAGCCCCATTTAGATGCTACTACTATTTCTGGCTCTCAGAGGCTATAAAACTTGATTGAGATCATTGAGTTCTGTGTGTGATTTCCAAATCCACACCTTTCTCGACATCCATCAACAGTGTTGAGTAATGAGAGTGACTGAGCTTCATGAGGTCTGAAAAGGTGTCATGGAATTTCAAAATTGGAGACCTTGGGAAGGTTAATATTCATAGACTGATAGGAAATTAAGTAAGGTGCAGAGGGGGGGAGTGAAAGAAAAGAGTCAAGAAAGCAGGAAGTAAAATCTTGGTTTATTGATGAGAGAGTTCATAGCAGTGAAAATTATAAGACTAAGGCCAACACAAAGGAAATTAATTCTTCCTAGAATGATGGAGTACTGAATTTTAGGAAGACAAAAAAGAATGACAGGATAGAAATTGAAAAATACAGAGACAGAAGATGTAACTAATGTCAGAAATTTTTAGAGGTGGCAGGCAGAGATGTGATTCATAATGTGTAGGTGAAGTGATTTGCCTTGAAAGAAGAACCAGTAGCTTTTCCTTTGATGCAGAAGGGAATTCAAGTAAGGCTAACCGAAACCAAACAAATTGGAAAAACACTGGGAAAGTTCTTTTCCTTCAGAACAACATAAGCATTCCTTATTCTCAGATTCAAGTTCTCCATTAATTGGTACCAAATTGCTCTTCCTTCTCACCACTTCACAAGCCAATCCTTTATACAGGGTGAATCACTATATTCATTGTCATTGTCCTCTGAAAGCAGCTCCAGTTCTCCCAGCACAGAGGTCTCTTACCTCCCATCGAGCCATTCTGATCTCTTACATCCACTTCCAATCTGCCTCTTCTATGTAACCTTCTTCAAGACCACATTTGAAATGATTCAGCCATGCCTTCTTAGAAAGAATTGCACAAAGTGCTGATTATTCTGATATCATTTATTGCATTCTATGAATATACATATAGCCAAATTATATATATATATTTACACACACACACACACACTATATATATATATATATATATATATA
>NW_006159867.1:3440071-3453217 GCF_000334495.1 Tupaia belangeri chinensis | reverse complement strand
TGCTATACACACACACACACACACACACAGAGTATACATGACTAATTCTATGTCCTGAAAATTCCTATGTTGAAGCCTTAACTTGCAGTACCCCAGAATATGACTGTAGTTGGAGATGAGTTCTTTAAAGAGGATGTTAAGTTAAAATGAAGTCAAAAGAATAGACCGAATCCAATATGGCTGGTATATGCATAAGAAGATGAGAGACACACACTCCGTGTTCCATAGCTTTCTCCTTCTGGTGGTTTGCTGAGCACCTTCGCTGTGCCTTGGGTTGTAGGTAAATCGCCCTGATCTCTATTTCATGCTCATGTGGTCTCCTTAAATATATCTGTATTCAATATTTCTCCTCTTTAGGGTTTTGTTTTGTTTTCCTTTTTTAATTTGCCAGAGGGCACATGTGCTCATTGGAGAAAAACAGAGAAAGGAAGAGTGGAAGTAAGAAAACTACCTCCCCTGAAGGGATCATACCACAATCCTTTCTTCTTCATTTCTCCTTCCTTTTGGAATTTCAGGCACACGCGTATATGTCCCTGGCATGTTTCTCAAGTTGCCATTTCAATGCCAGGGACTTGAACTGTGAAGTTGACCTTGTGGGACCTAGATGCCTTAAGCACCAAGCCATGAGTTAGTCTCTAATTTTTCCCTCTTAATAGAGACAGTAGTCATATTGGGTAGCAAACTTATTTTAACTCTATTATTAATATTTCTGTAAAGAGCCTATCTCCAAATAAAGTCACATTCTGTGGTACTGGGAGTTAAAATGCTAACATAGTTTTGGGAGGATTCACAATTAAACTCATGACATACGGTTTTATAACATAATATTTGATTAATAATTTTAAATAAATTTGAATTTTGCTTGCTATAAATTTTTACTTTTATTTTAAAACTATTTAGAACTTGGTTTTTATTTTTAATACCTCTAACAGAAAAGCATGAGAAAGATGTGATTATTTTGAAAGTAATTGTAAGTTCTGATGAATGTTGAAACACAATCTCTACAAATCTAATCGTTGACCATTTGGACAAGGTTTTGTCTCCTGTATCCTCCACATAAATATGAAAAGTCACTTGATGACATCTGACATATTAAAAAAATACTCTTATTTGCATATAAATTTGACTGTAATGTGCATTAAATCTAAAACTTTTTTATGGAATTTGTAAGTTTCCCATAAGGATCAACTGAATTTAAAACCAAAGCTTATCAAGATCTGAAAAGATTATACTTTGGAAAATAAACTTTAGCTTTCTGAGAAAAACTTCATGTATTTAGATATCCAAATACTTTAATAATCAATAGAGTTGGAACTTTGTCCAATTATGTCTAACTGAGCAAACATTTACTGAGTGCAAGGCATTGTGAAGAAACTTAAAGATATAAAAAGAAAGCCCCCAGAATATTTTTTTTAAGAACTATCTTGGGCTGTCTTTTTAATACATCAGTTAACATCTCCTTTATTTTACTCTCTTAATTGGATTAAATTTATAGACTCATTTGATATATGAATAAGATTGAGAACATAGGATGATAAGGTAGCTGCACTTTCTAAAATTTCTTGTGTGATTGGAACCAGCAGTTAGCATAATGGCTATGTCACTGCACTTCCACGTAGTCGACTGCAGTTCGTGTCCCAGCCCCGGTGACTTAAAACTCATGCCGGGCGCGTGTGCGTGCGTGCCCAAGATCCTGAGAGGAGAATGGAGGAGAAGGGATTGCAGCGTGACCATCGCCCCTAGGGGGTGATTTCTCGCTTTCTACCTCTCTGTCTTTCTCTGTCTGTCTGGCGAGCACACACGCCCTAAAGCAAAAATCTCTCCAAAAAAAAAAAATTCCTGTGTGCTTTACGCTGTGGAGCACTTAACACCAGTTATTTCGTTTGATTCTCATATTCACACTTGTGAAATTTCGGGTACTTTAGACCTTCATCATGTAAATATTAGGAAAATAAAAATTAAACGACATAAATTATTTCTGCACTTTCAAATGGCTAAAGAGTGAATTGTAATCCAGGCAGCAGTCAGAATTAAAAGACCAAGCATTTTTCTTAGAATTCTTCTATAGAAAATCCCTATCCATAAACTCTTCTTGATGAGTCCTGAAATGAAGTTTGTATTATGAGAAAGTTAAAAGTGTGAAAAGTAAAAAAAAAAAATGTTGATATCAGTAATAAGAACCTCATCTTTTCCTTTCTCTCCACTATCCAGTTTGTTTTTAATGATTCTAAACACTAGATACGTTTATATACCACTAAATATAAATTTAAGAAATATAAATACATATATATGTTGTTATAGATAGATATAGATATAAAATAGTATTGTAAGGGTTTTTTTTATGTGAAATTCATGTTTCTCTTTTTTGAGAAACTGGTGAAACTCTGAAAATAGTACGCTGAAGGAAAATTTCTCTAAATTTCCCCATCATCCTACATTTCAAGTACTGTATGTACTAAACGAAGGTCTTTGGTGTGCGCCACTCTTTATTGCATATAAAGAAGACTTTACTCAATTCTCTTCTCTTGTCCCTTTTTCGTAAAATGCTTTCTTAGTCTTTGCATGTATCTGAAATGCTAAAATGTCAATCTTTACCATTCTTCCTCTGAAAAATTGTTATCGCCAAATACTACAAGCATTGTTTGACTGTTTTAGTTTTTAATCCCACAGTGATTTCCTTCTAATTGCTTCAGGCTGCATCTTCATTTTCTTCATCTATTAACATCTGCCCTAATTAGTGCTGAATAGAGAACCAATGGGCACACTGAGTTCAATGTAACAGCAAAGATAGAGACCATGTCTATCCAAATACGCATGTACACATATGCACACACACATGCATGCACACACATGCGCACAAACTTTTTACAACTAAGTTCTGTGTAAGATGCCTATAGAAACTGGAAATAGATCATATTTTATAGAGTTTGATTATTGGCTTTGATGATGTGTATCATAGGCCATATTGTCAGGCCCTATGGAATCTCTGCACACATGGAGACATTCACACACCCATGCCTACACATATATATAAAAGCTTTGCCTTGAGATAAGTCAGGGCACTATTTTGCCTTGGGATATTTCATAATTATTTAGAGCAAGAATATCATCCTGTTTTGGATTTATTTCATAAAAATAAATCCAGCTTTGCTAAATGGATGTGAGACCAATTTGACTATTCACATGACTTCATTAACACATACCCTCCAGGTGGCTGCACCATTTTAAATGTTTCACACCCAATCGAACATGGAATACAGAAGCACAAGGAAGTATAGGCCTATTAGAAAAAGACAATGGAAGGCTTCAGATAAGAGATGACATTGAAGTTGGATTTGAAAGATAGATAAGACACAGAAAAGCATAAAAGAGGGACATTTTAGAAAGAATAATAGCATGAGAAAAGATCAGTGATGTCAAAGTCTATGGCATGAGCCTATTTTTCAGCCTGTCCTTTTCTTGAGCAGTACCTATAATCTATTTTCACAAGTCTGACTCTGTCATTTAATTCTTAGCTTTAATATTACCTCACTCCACAACCAAGGAATATTTTCTCACAGACCAAGTAAATCTTTATCTCACTGCCCAGTTTTATCTATTTTTTGCATAGATCACTATGTGCTATTTTAGGTAGGCTGGCTGAAGAATCACCCTTGTGAGGAAGTGACATTTGAGCAGAAACCTAAATGAGGGGAAGTGATAGACCACATAACGGTATTAGAGGAATGTGCTAAACAGGCAGAGAAGTGAGGGCAGAGGCTCAGCTAATATACCCATGAATACCAAGAAAGCCACTTGGTTCATGTGGCAGGGTAAGTGAGATAGAAAGTGGTAGGGTATGTGGTCAGAGGTTGGATAAGGGAGAGTTTTATAAATTATAGAAGTGTTCGTATTATCATTGAAAAATGGTAAAAAGTCATAGAGGAAATTCTAATAAGATGAATAACATGTTACTGTACCTTTTTTTTTTTTTTAATCTGTAATTTGTGGGACCAACGGATGGCATAATGATTACATTGCTGAACTCCCATGTAGTCAGCTGTGGTTCCAATTCTGTACCCTACATCTGGTTACTTTTGAAATTTCCATGGAAAATTCCATTTTAGTGCATCAAAGAGAGACTATCAGGAAAATCCTATATTTGACCAGAAGTTCCCTTCCCACTCAAGTCTAGCATTTATTGGAAACAATTAAAATTAACATATTGTGACTTACTATTTTTTTCTCCCCTCGAAAATTGTACTAATATCTTAGTAGCTTTTTCAGAAATGAGTCTAGGTGCAACATCAGGAAATACAATGTAATTCTGCTGTTCTGACCAGGTATAATCAAGAGCTCACAATTTCTTCTGTAGAAACATTCAATATAATAGGTGGAATTTCCTCCAGTGAAACAGGTATCCATTTATCCTCTTCCAGCTTTACCATGAACTAAAAAGGAACTCTGGCTTGTAGATGGTTCATTTCCCACCATTAAGTGAGCCACATCAATTTTAAGTCATTGAAAAGTACCACTTTTACCAGAGAGCATGAAGCAGTATGGGGGAGTTCTATATGCTGCTTAGAATTGAATGAAATGAAGGATAAAGAGATAGTGCAAATATTTGGGATCTGTATCTTGGTACTCTGAATCTTCAAACACATCTTTTTAAGAATCAAAATATCTAGAAAGCAGAACTTTTGGAATGGTAGAGAAAGGATCTCTAAAATTCCACTCCTCTAAACAAGCAACACAACACTGGAAAAAGTTGTCAAAATTACTTCTATATACATGTGCACTAATAACATAACCTCAAATACAGCTGAAACTAACAGACTAAAAGAAGACATAGACAATTCCATAAAAAATAGAGATTTAAATCACTTAGTAACTAATAGGTCAAGTGGGAGAAAGGAAAACCAGCAAAGATATAGAAGATTTGAACATATATAACAAGACTGAACTAATGGGCACATGTACCCAACTGCAGAATTCACGTGCGCATAAAACATTTAGCACTGACCATATGATGGATCATAAAGTAAGTTTTAACCAATTTCAAATAATGAAATAATAGAGTATAATCTCATATCCCAGAAGAACAAAGCAGAAAATCAATCACAAAAAGATAACCAGAAAAAAAAATCTTAAGTGTTCTCAAATTAAGCCACACATTCTAAGAAACCAGTGAACTGAAGAAGAAATCACAATTGAAATCAGATAGTATTTTGAGCTAAATGATCATGAAAATGCAGCCTATCAAAACTTAAAAAATGCAGCTAAAATTATGGTTAGGGAAAAAACCATAGCTGAAGAGCTTGCAAAAATTAAAAAGAGGATAGTGGTTTAGATTTGAGGGACAAAAAGACATGTTAAAGTCCTAACCCCAAATACCTGTGGATGTGCCCTTATTTGGAAATAGGGTATCTGCAGGTTTAACCAAGTTAAAATAAGGTCAAAAAGGATTTAAGAAAATGATAATCTGCTATGACTAATGACCTTATTAGGAGAGAAACTTTTTTTTTTTTTTTTTGGAGAGATTTTCGCTGTAGGGTGCGTGCGCTCGCCAGATAGACAGAGTCATAGAGACAGAAAGCGAGAAATCACCCCCAGGGGGGATGGTCATGCCACAATCCCTTCTCCTCCATTCTCCTCTCGGGATCCTGGGCACACATGCACACGTGCCCGGTGTGAGTTTTAAGCTGCTGGGTCTGGGACTCGAACCGCTGTCGACTATGTGGGAGTCCAGTGACATAGCCATTACGCTAACTGCTGGTCCCAAGTCATAATGTATTTTTGAATAGAAAAATATGTCATGATGTTTCCAGTGACACAATATGTGTTACACATCCTGTGTTTGCTAAACTCTGTATTTCTTTTTTTTATTTTTAAATTTTTATTATCATCATAATCTTCTTTATATTACATTGGATTACATATAACTTTACAGTGTATTACATTGTTTTTTCAAAAGGGAATGCCATGCATATCAGTCAGTACAGAGACATTAATCTCCCCACTTCAACATTCAATATCTTTTCTATGTTTTCCCCAATCATTATTTTTATTATTCTAATTATTTTTTAAAACAGTCAATCACTATTTCTCATTTTGCTTGTAAAAATACTTTGCCCATCTTGAAATACTTTTCAGACCAATCCAGTTGAGAATACTATACATGTCATCATCAGCAGTTAATAAGCCATATCTGTTTCTCACTAACGTCCTGCCTCTCTATGGTTCACTTGTTATCTTTCTCTATCCTCTTCTCTTCACTTACCCCATTCCACACTGTCCTATTCTCATTAAGTACCTTCACTGCTTTTATGTCCTTCAGTTTTTTGCTCTCTATCATAGAGTGCGGATAGTCGGTATATATTGAGTGGATACATACAATGTCTTTCTTTCATAGCCTGGCTTACTTCACTCAGCAATAGATCCTCCATATCTGACCATTTTCTATCAAAGTGTTGGTGGGGATGTGGTGAAAAGGGGAACCCTCCTACACTGTTGGTGGGAATGTAAACTAGTTCAACCACTGTGGAGAACAATATGGAGGTTCCTCAAAGATCTACAAATAGAACTACCATTTGATCCAGCAATCCCACTTCTGGATATTTACCCAAAAGACAGGAGAATGCTCAGTCAGAAAAGTGCTTGCACATCATTGTTGATTGCAGCATTAATCACAATTGCCAAGACATGGAACCAAAATAATGTCCACAAACTGATGAATGGATTGGAAAAGTGTGGTATATATACTCTATGGAATAAACTCTGTATTTCTGATCTCGAGATAACATATGAGGGAAAACTTATTCATTGAAACATAGAATTCCAGGTCAGAGATATTTAATTTTCATTAGGCAGGGATATATAAATAATAAATGTTACATTTATGGTAATTATAGCTTAACAGATATTTTAGTAAGCACCCATTTACCCAAAAATAATCAGAAAATTGGGTCTTTTGGTTAATTGAACATTCTTGTTAATTGACATTTGTCAAAAACATCATACATGGATTAACAGTGTTCAAAGAACTAGAATAAAATAACTTGCACTTGACATCAGAATTATAACTCTAAGGCACTTTCTAGTTAGCTGCATAATTCTGATTCTCTTCGGAGTACACAAGTGTTCAGACATTACTTAAACTATGTCATTGATTCATATTAATCAACAAATAATTTTACTTGTATAAAATTTAAGAATAAAAGAAGCTAATAAAACTAAATTATTGACTCTTAGACACAGTTTAAAATTTGATTATACAAATACATTTATGAGATAAAATTAAACTAAGCTACAAAATGTTATAGGCCAAAAATGTAATTCTTTTAAGTTGTGTTAATGGGTGCATAATCTATCACATTTTAGTACAATGATAGGACTATACCTCAGTATATTTCTAGACTCCCAGTTCTGTTCTATTGACTTACTCATGTATATTTTTTGTTTATTTATTTATTTAAAATTTTTTTAGTTTATTTTTCCATGTGAAGGAGATATTGAGTCACCAACAGGGTCTTTAAATCATAATTCACTTTAATCAGTCCTGGATCATGACATTTTATATCTTTAGACCAGCACCTTCCCAACTCCCTAACCCCCACTCCCAATCATCCAGTTCCTGGTAACCACCATTCCACTCTCTACTTCTATATGATCAACTTTTTAATTTCCACATATAAGTGAGATCATATGGTATTTATCTTTCTGTACCTGGCTTACTTAATTTAATATAATGTCTTCCAGGTTTGTCCACGCTGTTCCCAATGACAGACTTTTCTTCTTTGCATGACTGAATAGTACCCCTTTATATATATATGTGTGTGTGTGTGTGTGTGTGTGTGTGTGTATTACATTTATTTTATCCATTCATCTATTAAGTGTGTTTTAAGTTGATTCCATATCTTGGTTCTTGGTTATTGTGAATAATGCATCAATAAACTTGGAAATGCAAATATCTCTTCAATATACTGATTTAATTTCTTTTGGACATATGCCCAATAGTGGGATTACTGGCCCATAGGGTAGTTCTATTTATAATTTTTCTGAGGATCTTCCATACTACTGTCCATAATGGCTACATGAATTTCCAATTCTTTCTCAACTCTAACACATAGGACAGAATGAACACACTTATCTTTATGTATTTTGACCATGTATGTGATAATTAATGTGAAATCTTAGTGAAAGTGACATAAACAAGGTGCTTGAGTATGCTTGGGTGATTTACATTACCTCTGTACTTCTGCTACTAGAGGGGGCATCCCCTCTGTAGTTGCTGTCCCTTCAGCCTGGGCCTCAGAATCCACCAATGCATTCGACTAGACCCTGACCTGAGGCCTTAGCCAATCCAGAAGACCCAGTCAAGACCTAGAACAGAGATGGTCCTGATGACTTGGAAAGTGGACAATAAAAAAATATGTGTGCATTTCTTTGAGTCTCTTAGTTATGAAATGTTATTGCACAGTAACTACTATTTGGTTGTCAGAAAAGTTATGACATATTTTTCTATGCAAAAATGCATCATGACTTTTTGGACAACCCAATATATTAACAAAAAAAAATTTGTAAATATCAATAAGGTCTTAATGTTTAAGTCATCCCTTTTTTATGAAGAGTGTCATTGTTATGGATGGTAGACAAACATTATTTTTTTTAAACAAAGAAATTTTTGCTATAGGGCATGTGCACTAGCCAGAGACACAGAGAGAAAGCAAGAGATCACCCTCTGGAGGCTGGCCCTGCCACAATCCCTTCTCTTCCATTCTCTTCTTGGGCTCTTGGGCACACATGCACCTGGCATAGGTTTAAGTCTCCAGATCCGGGACTCGAACTTCAATTAACTATGTGGAAGTCCAGCAACATAACCATTATGCCATCTGCTGGTCCCCATCTTCTTTTCACAGAAGAAGTAGTTAAGATACAAAGATGGAGGGGTCGCAGGTATCATAGTGGTCAAGGTACTAAATTCCCACATAATTTGCCGTGATTCAAATCCTGGACCTGGCAACTTGAAATATCACGCTGGACACATTTGCATACATGCCCAAAATCTTACAAGGAGAATAGAAGAGTTGGGATTGTGGTATGGCCAACCCTCCTTGAGGGTGATTTCTCACTTTATCTCTCTCTATCTCTTTGTCAAGTGCATACACCCTATGACAAAAAAAAAGAAAAAGAAAAAGAAAAAAGGAAGAAACAAACAAAACAAAGAGGGATACTGTAGATAAATTCTCAACTATGTAGAAGTAGAGGGGCCCATTTTTTTTTTAAAGTATAAATATAATATCAGCTAGCTGTCATTTGTTTGGCAGTTGACAATAAATTTATTAGAGACATTACATCTTTTAAGTCTCATTAAAACCCTATGAAAATGTGGGATTACTCGGGACCAGCAGTTAGCATAATGGCTATGTTGCTGGAATCCCACGTAGTCAATCGCAGTTTGAGTCCCGGACCCGGTGGCTTAAACTCACGCTGGGCACGTGTGTGTGCATGCCCAAGATCCCGAGAGGAGAATGGAGGAGAAGGAATTACAGCATGGCCATCCCCCCTGGGGCGTGATTTCTCGTTTTCTGTCTCCCTGTCTCTCTCTGTCTGTCTGTTAAGTGCACGCGCCCTATAGCAAAAACTTCTCAAAAAAACAAAAGTGGTATTACTAACTTTTTAGTATTTTAAATAATATGCTCCTCAGCATTTGCAATACTGAGGAGCAAGAGGGTATTATTTAAAATGCAAATCCTTAGAGGAATTAGAAGATGGCATAAGGATTATGTCTCTAGACTCCCACATAGGCAACTGCAGTTCAAGTCCCAGACCCAGCAGCTTAAAACTCACATCAGGCACATGTGCGTGCATGCCCAAAATCCCAAAAGGAGAATGAAGGAGAAGGGATTGTGATGTGGGCTCCTCCCCCCACCCCCAGGGACTGATTTCTTGATTTCTGTCTCTGTCTCTCCAGCAAACATATGTGCCTTATAGCAGAAATTACTCTAAAAAAATGCAGATCCTTAGGCCCCATCCATACCTGTTGAATTAAAAACTGGAGGAAGTGAGGCCCAAGAATCTGTATTATAGCAGCTTATCTGGATACCTGGAGGTGCACTCAAGTTTGAGACCCCTGGAGGAAGGGGAAATGGAAGATACAGAGGTCAAGTTACAAATGCAATGCATGATACATATTAGTTTCAAGCTTTTGGCCAAAACATTCTTTGCCTAGAGCTTACATCATGTCCCAGGTGCTGTGTACACCTTATCTCATTTAATACTCAGCTAACCTACAAATTAGATATTGCCATTCCAATTTTTATGGATGAGGAAACTGAACTCCTGGGTCAATAGTTACTAAGTTTGAAGCTGACATCAATAAACGTATCTGTTCATCTCCAAAGGCAATATTTTATTAATATCAAGAATGCATTCAGATTAAGAAAAGAAGCAGAGGATCAAGGAACACTTTTCCAAGAATTTAATCCTCCAGGGTCATTCCTAGATTATTACACAGAAACTACAAGACTGACTACTGTCACAATATTAATAAGCTGTGTCTTATACAGAAAATTAAAGAATTATGAAACCTTGATTTACCTTCTGAAACACTTCTATAAAAGCTATTTTAAAGACATTTTTATTGCAGTTATTTCCAGATAAATCTATTAATAAAAATATATAAATAAGTTCCTCACATATTAATTGGATGTTTAGCCTAGCTTTTATGAAAGGTTATAAAATATTGGTCAATGGGCCAGATTTTGGGGAAGTAGAAAGTTTTGTTGGGCTCATAAAATGCTTTTTGTTTGTTCTTATTAGGTTTTTAGGTTAGATTGTTTTGTTTTCTCATTTGTTTGTTTTATAAAATTCCAAGTCTAAACTTAAGAATGAAGGAACAGTACACAAACAAAAACCTGTATACTCAACTGCTATTTAAACACTCAATCTTGGCAACACTGCACCCAGTTCATAGATGACATAACAAGTAGTGACACCTTTGAGGCATTTGCTATTTTTTAAAATATTTTATTTTATTGGGGAGCAGCAGATGGCATAGTAATTTCATTGCTGGACTCCCACATGGTCGACTGCAGTTTGAGTCCTAGTCCCGGTGGCTTCAAACGTCACCAGGCACATGTGTGTGCATGCCCAAAATCTCAAGAGAAGATTGGAGGAAAAGAGATTGCACTGTTGCCATCCCCCCTGGGGAGTGATTTCTTGCTTTCTGTCTGTCTATCTCTCGCTGTTTCTCTGGCAAGCACATGTGCCCTACAGCAAAAAAAATCTCTCTTTAATAAATAAATAGGAAAAAATATTTAAATTTTTAAATTTTATCTTATTTTATATATGCAATCACCATACATCACTTAGCTTATAAAGAGAATTCTCCCAACATGAATACAGTTAATTCCAATCCTGTCAAGAATATTATACATGTTATCATCAACAGGTAATAACCCATTTTTATGTCCCATAAATGTTACCTCTGTTTTTTTCTCCTCATACTCTTCCCCTTCTCCCACCCTCTTCTCACACTGGATCCAAGATCTGTAACCATTTGCCATATTTCTATATGTTCTATTCTTTCAGTTTCCACCATAAAGTGCAGATAGTTGGTATATATTAAGTGGAGACATACGATGTCTCTCTTTCATAGCCTGGTTAACTTCACTAAGTAGTAAATCTTCCATATTCATCCACTTTCTATCAAAAGCCAGAGTCTTGGTTTTTTTTTATGGCCGAGTAATATTCCATAGAGTATATAGAATTGCCGCTTGAGTAGTAGACTAGAATCAATGGCCCTAAATTTAATGCTTGCTCTTATCATATTCTAGCTCTGTGACTTGAGCGAATTCCAGATCCTCATCTATAACATGAAAATAATAATAACAGATACCACAGGAGTTTGTTGTGAGAAATTAATTGCTTTACAAATAAAAGGGTTCAGATAATTTCTTGGCATCTATTGAATAATAAGTAGGTGTTTAATAGATGGTAACCAGGGATAGTCAGGTGGCACATGGTTAAGTGGCTGGATCCCACATGGCCAACTGTGCAGTTCAAATCGGGACCCAGCAGCTTGAAAACACACGAGGCATGAGTGTGTACATACCGAATATCCTGAGAGGAGAATAGAAGAGAAGGGAATGCAGTATGGCCATCTCCTCTGGGGAATGTTTTCTCTCTCTCTCTTTCTCTGTGTGTGTGTGTGTGCATGCCCAAGATCCTGAGAGGAGAATGGAGGAGAAGGGATTGCGGCGTGGCCATCCCCCCTGGGGGATGATTTCTCACTTTCTGTCTCTCTGTCTCTCTCTGTCTGGTGAGCACACACGCCCTATAGCAAAAAAACTTCTCCAAAAGAAAAAAAAATAAAGAGAAGGGAATGCAGTATGGCCATCTCCTCTGGGGAATGTATTCTCTCTCTCTCTTTCTCTGTGTGTGTGTGTGTGTGTGCGTGTGTGTGTCTCCAGCAAACAAACAGACCCTATAGTAAACTAAACTAAATAAATAAATAAATTAGCCATTATTTGTTGTCAGTTTTTTCAAAAGTAAGGATATTTCATAGTATGCATGTTTTCATTTGTTTGGTTTAGGGAAACGGTGTCAGTTTCCCAGTAGAAGACAGATGGCATGTGCAAATTAGTACAATTAGGAAAAAAAATGAATCAAGGATGATATTTAAAAGGGTGTGAGTATAGCAAACCTTCAAGAAATAGTGAAAAGTATCCCTAAACCTGGATTTGAAAAGCAAGGGGAGAAATGACTGCTAGAATCTTGAAGGAGAGAGAGGTTTGCATGGAAGATTCAATAGAAAGAAAGAAAAAAATGTGCTATTTGAGCGAGGGCAGCAGCCAGTTTGAGAAGATCCTGGAGGGAAAAAGCAGGCAGATTAAATCCTAAAATTTCTTCTGGTGCTCTGCTTTCATGACCAAACTCAACTGAAAGCCAGAGGACTTGGAGGCTCAGTGACATAATCTGCAGTCAGCTCTATGTGAGAAGAGAAGGGTCAGAGGTGTTGGGGGTGGTGGAGAGTGAGTTTCACTATGTACATTGTCCCAAGAGGACTTGCCTGTTGCTTGCTTTTCTCACATTCATTGTTTACTCTTGGCCCTTGATCACATGACTTTTGTGTGTGTGTGTGTGTGTGTGTGTGTGTGTGTGTGG
>NW_006159867.1:3405620-3439004 GCF_000334495.1 Tupaia belangeri chinensis | reverse complement strand
TATATATATATACACACACACACACACACACACACACACACACATATATATGTGTATATGTATATACGTACACACACACACACCATTTATTGCATTTTTCTATCTGTAAGGAAGCATACAAAACTAATTTAAAAAGCCAAACTTGCTACACAAGAGTTTTCCTCATATCCTAGAAAACATAATACCAATCTAATTCTTTCTAGGATTCATTATAAGCAAGAACAAAATTTCATTTCTCTCATTTCTTACCATGGAATTAAAAATGCCTAACCTAGAGTTATTAATATAGGATGGAATCTAGAGTTTAAACATCAGAAAAAAAAAAAAGTGTATCTCTTGGTTACCAAAAAGATCGAATTAAGAGAGTTTGGCGAGTTCTGTATACCTCGCTGGTATTGCCTGGAGAGCATAGGGCTCACTACACAGTTGCTATCTGTTTGGAAAGAAGAATCCTGTGATTTTTACAGTTCATACAAATTTTTAAGGTGATATTTTCAAAGTTTCCCTGGCTGTAAGTAGGGCACTAAAGAAAAATAAATTTATTCCAGGATATTTTTACTCAGTGAAGTATTGAGACAGTTGTGTTGGCAGCAGAGGACTGGCACTTTTAGATTTCACTGTGGCTGATCTGACTCACCTGTGGTTGATAACTGCATAATTGTTGGGTGCATCTCTTCTGCAGATATTGGAAAGCAGTGAGTTGCAATTTTTCATCTGTAGAAGCTTATTGAGGTTGATGTCTCCATGCCCACCATTTGTTTGTGGGTAAATTCAGCATCATAAACAACTTCTGGCATTGTTTGTCACTTGATACTTTTCACTCCCACTAATATAATATACACATGTACATAAATATAAGTGTATATATAACAGTATACATTTTATACCTTATGTACTTCTCTACACAGAAGCATGAGTCAATATACCCATGTTGTTTTCAGTATAATTTAGAAAGTGCTGGAGCCAGCAGGTGGCGTGGTGGTTAAAGTGCTGGACTCCATATGGTCAACCACAGTTTGAGTCCTGGACCTGAAGGCTTGAGAATTGTGCTAGGCATATTTGCATGTGTGCCCAAAATCCCGAGAGAAGAATGAAAGAGAAGGAAGGGATTGAGGCATGGCCATTTCCCCTCCCCACCCCTGGGGAGTGATTTCTCACTTCCCTCTTAGTCTCTCTCTCTCTCTCTCTCTCACATTCTATAGAGAAACCTTAAAAAAAAGGTTTCTCTCCGTCTCAGTTGAAGTCTCTTTTCAGTGTGCACACATGCCATACAGCAAGTTAAAAAGAAAAGATACAATTACTGACAACTGATGTAGAAAGTCATCTTCGGATACAAGACTTAATCCAAAACAGCAAGTAGTGTAACGTAAGTCGCGTCAAACACTTCTACTGGACATCAGCCTAACTATTGGATTTCTCTCAACCAGTGAATTAAGACCCAATCTCTGGCTTATGGCCAGTTGTTTTGGGGTTGAGCATCTCCATTCTGAGTTCTTTCATGGATATCTTAATCCACATCCCTTGGAAAGATGGTCTAAATAGAAAATGATCTTTGTAATCTAAGAAATATATCTTATTTTAGAAATCTTCCTCCACATTAAAGAAAAAAAGAAAAAAAAAAGAAGCCTTTCATTATCAAAATATAGAACCTAAAAGTTAGATTAAAATTCAGAAATCTTGAGGCCAGCAGGTGTGTGATGTTTAAGGGTGCTGGACTGCCACATGGTCGACCACAGTTCAAGTCCCAGACCTGGTGGCTTTCTCACTTTCCCTCTCTTCCTCTCTCCCACTCTGTCCCTCTTTGGTCAAATTAAATTAAATTAAATTAAAGAATTCTTAAAAATTTTTCAGAAATCTTGCAGTATAACTTATATTTCACTTTCAACTTTTTGTTGTAACATCAAGTGTTAACAGTTGGTGCCTCATAAAAAGACATGCACTACCTTCAAAAGCAGATAGTGCAGAGATTTTTAAGGTAGACCATGTGAAACACCATGAATTAGAGATGTCTGGTTCATTTTACTGCAGCAAAAACTAAAATCTGTCTGGAACCTGTCTGCATCTCCCCACTCCCCACTGCAAAGACCCAGTCCAAGCCACTCATGGCATCCCTTCCACTGCTGGGATAACCCCCTGACAGATCTTATTCTGTTCTGTTCCAGCTCGCATCCTTTCTCACTATAATAGGAAGAGCAATCTTATTAGAAAGCTAATTAGATCTTTTATCTTTTCTGCTTAAGTCTTTGATAGGATCCTATGGTAGATGAATAAAATATAAACTAAACTTGGAATAAAATTTAAACTCTTAGCCATCTTCTATAAAGGCTTGGCAGAATCACATCTCAACAAAATCCCCAGATTCCTGTCCACTCATCCTGGCTATAATTTTTAAAACATACCAGCCTCCCTATTCCTCAATAGAATACCTTTGCACATGCCATTCTTTCTTATTGAAATATGCGGCCCTAGATAGTCTCTAACTACCTTTATTAAGTAATTCCCTAAGCTTACCTGAGGCCCTCCAAGTGATAGGGTACCACAGCACAGTACTGGAGCCATCTGGGAAAGCCTGATTTTGGATCTTTGGTCGACCTGGATGGCTGGAAGATTGGAGAGAGGATCATGGCCTGGCAAAGCATTATCAGGGGTCTCTGTCTCTTTCTTCCCTCTCTCTCTCTCGTGAAAAGAAGGAAATACACTTAATGGAATGTTGTTCCCTCTCCTACCTGTTGTTTTGTTTGCTTCCTTTCTTTTTCTTCTCTCTCTCTCTCTTCCTTCCTTCCTTCCTTCCTTCCTTTCTTCCTTCCCTTCTTCCTTCCGCAAGTTTTATACCATATTCAGTACAGTGGTTACAGTTACAACTCTGCTCCACACCTAGTCCTGGCCTCACTGAAACAAATCACTTTCCTCACTCACCAACTCTTATCTCTTAGACAAGTGTCAAGTGGCATGGACCTGACTTCTGTTCCTTGAAATGAATGTCGCTGCTCATTCTAACATCACTCCCAGCCAGCCAAGACATGGGTGTACATGTCAGCGTGTTCAGGCTGACTGAGGAAGTGGATTGCAGTCCTCTGTATGGTTACAGAATTGCTTGAGTAGAGAGTTACTGCCATGTTTCTGCCCCAGCCCACAGACTTATTACAGTCATAACTTTTACAAAGTTAGTACATAACATATCCTTTAAATATAATAATACTGATGTTAATTATATCATAATTAGTTTACCAAACATACTAGACTATTTAAAGAATTTTTTATCTAACTTTATTATTTATTTATTTATTTTAATTTGACCAGAGAGGGACAGAGTGAGAGAGAGAGAGAGGAAGTGAGAAGGAAAGCCACCAGGTCCAGCACTCGAACCACAGTTGGCCATGTGGGAGTCATGTGCCTTTAACCACTATGGTACCTGCCAGCCCTATTCTATTAATTAATGACACATTTTCTAGACTCTTCTGCTTCCTACAAAGTCATCTACTTTCACTCTCTGTCTTTTATGGTCCCTCTTAATTTGTCACACCTTGTAATTCCTTAAAAATAGTGAATCTAGGATCAGACAGGTGACGTGGTGATGAAAGTACTGAGCTGCCACATGGTTGACTGTAATTTTAAGTCCTGAACTTGGAAACTTGCTTTATCACTTTCTCTCTTTCTCTCTCTCTATCTCTGGTCACATTAAAAATAATAATAATAAATTAACTAATAGTAATAAAAAAGATTGAATCTAGGGGCCAGCAGGTGGAATGATGTTTAAGGCACTGAATCCTCCCATGGCTGACTGCAGTTCAGGTCCCAACCTGGCAGCTTGAAAATCACACCAGGCAGTTGTGCATGCATGCCCCAAATCCCAGGAGGAGACTGCAGGAAAAGGGATTGAGATGTGGCTGTCTACTACAGGGATGTGTGTGGGGGAGATGGTTCCCACTTTCCCTCTCACTCTCTGTCTCTCTTTGACAAGTTCATGTGCCCTATGGCAAAAACCTAAAAAAAGGAATAAATAAAATATATAAAAAGGTGAATGTGGGTGATTAAGTTAATTTTCACCCAGATAATATAAATTACCTTAAAGGTAATGGAAAGCTAGTTTATAGCTGACTATTTTTGAGCCACAAAATTCCAGTTATCTTAGTCTTGTTAATTGGAATCACATGAGGAAAACAGAAAGCCTTTGTTCAAAAACATCTCAGTATGGCCTTTTCAGCTCTGACAAGCATTTGAGTCTCCCCTTGAAGACACTTTGGAAGACTGAACTGCCTTCTCTTATTGTAACTGCATACTGTGGTCTAAAACAACATATTATTTTTTGCAGGAGTATCTTTTAAAGAAAGATGACCTGTTGCGTACACCTTCCAGTTGAATGCTCAGGTTTCCACACCAAAACACCACAGCTTCCAATTAGCATTTCAGTTTCTCTCACTTATTGGAGAGTATGGAGAATAACCATCCAAAGAATGCCAGACATTTGAAGAAAATCTAACATGAAAGACAGTGCCAAAAAAAAATTTTTAATGAACTTTGGATAAGACAGAACCAATATTGAGAGCTAAAGATAAGATAAAACAAATTAAAAAGCAATTAACATCCACTGGGAAATAGGAGAAACTCTCTGATGCATGAAACAAAACAACTCAGAAACGTTGAAAAAGAAAAGTTTGTTCTGAGGGATAGCAGCCTCGACCCAGAGCAGAGAAGACTCTTACAAAGAAAAATGAAAATCTGTAAAGTGAAGCCCTAAGCATCTTTCCCATGAATGTGTCTTTGAATTCTTGCTAGCAGGTTTATGCCTTTAGGAAGCACTGTGCAAATAAGGATAATGTGTTTTTTTCTTTATTAGTGAGTCAGGGAATTGTAGGAAAAGGTCAATAATTCATTTATTTTGAAAATTACAGCTGAACTGGCTGGATAGACCACTTGTGCTTTCTTTTTGGGGGGAGGGGTTCAAAGTACATATATTTTTACACTCATATGTGTTTTTATGTTTTCTGCCATGTGAGATAAAATACATATCTAACCATCATGGTGTCAGAAAAAAACTATAAACTTTCCACACTTCAAATATGTCAATATTTCTCAAAAATATGCATTAATTTTTTATTAACAATAATCAAACCTTAGGAAAAATGGAGACTAACCTAGATCAAATAGCTATGAAACTGGACAGAGTCACTGGTTACCTGTGTTAAGAATTTTGTTTAGCGGGTCCAGCAGTTAGCGTAATGGCTATGTCGCTGGACTCCCACATAGTGGACTGCGGTTCGCATCCCAGACCCGGTGGCTTAAAACTCACGCTGGGCGCGTGTGCATGCATGCTCAAGATCCCTAGAAGAGAATGGAGGAGAAGGGATTGCAGCGGGGCCATCCCCCCTGGGGGGTGATTTCTCGCTTTCTGTCTCTCTGTCTCTCTCTGTCTGTCTGGCGAGCGCATGCACCATATAGCAAAAACCTCTCCAAAAAAAAAAAGAAGAAGAAAAAGAAAGAAAGAAAGAATTTTGTTTAGAGAGGGATTTTTCCTTTAGGGCATGAGCTGCCATAGAGACAGAGAGAAACAGAGAGACAGAAAGCAAGAAATCATTCCCCAGGGGAGATGGCCACACCACAATCCCTTCTCCGTTCTCCTCAGAATTTTGGACACACACGCATACTCATCCGGTGTGAATTTTAAGCTACTGAAACTGGAAGTCCAACAACATAACCATTTCACCATCTGCTGGTCTCAACAATTTTTTTAAAAATTATGCTTGTAGGAAGATTTTCAGGAAATTTCTGAGCAAAGCTTACATTTCACTGCTAAGGCCTTGTTTTCATTTACATAACTAAAAATTCATTATAAAAATCATTTTGATTATTATCGAGACTTTATAATTTCATGACCATGAAGTAAATTTACATAAAGCTTATGAGCTAAACAGAAGCTTAGAAATCATAGGTCCTACTCCAGCAAACAGAATCCCAAAGAAAATAAATGAATTCCCAGGATCCCTTATCTTCTTGTGACAAAGTCCAACTACAACTCAAATTCCTATGTAATCGTAATTATGTAGATTTCCCACATTTTCAGGATACCTAAATAACATCTCAGTTTGAGAAAATGAAACACAGGCACTTCATTAGCAGACCTGCTTTCAAATTTCCACTCCTACATTTATTATGGAATAGTAGAGGTATTATATTGTAGAGTTTTTCATATGTAAAATTGGAGTCTTGATTTTTTTATGATCTTTTATGTATCCCGTAGTTGTATTTCTTGGGCTATGTCTGTTTTTGCTCCACAACAGAGTTCCTCAGATGGTAATTTATAAAGAACAAAAGTTCATTTTCTCATAGTTTTGAAGATAATCAGTTCAAGATCAAGATGCTTGCAGGCAGATTCAATTGTCTTCAAAGGGGAGGAATACCGTATCCTCATATGGTGGGGGGTAGGAGGGCAAGCTAGATGAAAACTGGATGAAGTCTTTTTCTTTTTTTTTCTTTTTTTAGAGAGAGAGTTTTTTGTACAGGACATATGGGTTCACTGGAGAGACAGAAAGAGAGAAAGTGAGAAATCACCTTAGGGAGAATGGCCATGCTGCAGTTCCTTTCCCCCCATTCTCTTCTTGGGATTTTGGGCATGCATGCACGTGCCTGTGGCATGAATTTCAAACCACCAGGTCCTGAACTAAGAACTCAGTTCAGCCAGGTGATAATCCAGTGCCTTAACCACTGTGCCACTTGCTGGCCTTAAGTCTCTTTTTAAAGGACTTCAATCTCAATCACAAGGAATGCTCTTGGACTAATTAACTCTTAAAGGCCTCACCTCTTTTTTTAAAAAATTTATTTAGTTTATATTAGTTCTCTGAACATCATCACAGCATACAAAATGTGATTTCCCATCCAGAATACACTAAATAGTGGCTTAATCATACATGGCTTAATCACACATGTTATCGTCAACAAATAATTTTCCATTTCTTGCTCCTTATGTGTGTGTGTGTGTGTGTGTGTGTGTGTATACATATTTCACTCCCATTTCTCACTATCTCATTAGCTACACCTGAACTGAAGAGTAGACATACTCAAACCATACCATAGCACAATTCAACATGAAAGATCTTTGTATATAGAAAGCACAATCCTTAAACTTTTTTTTTTGAGAAGTTTTTGCCATAGGGCGCGTGCGCTTGCCACATAGACAGAGCAAGACAGAGAGACAGAAAGCAAGAAATCACCCCCCAGCGGGGATGGCCGTGCCGCAATCTCTTCTCTTCCATTCTCCTCTCGGGATCTTGGGCACACACGCACATGCACCCAGTGTGAGTTTTAAGCCACCGGGTCCGGGATTCGAACCACGGTCGACTATGTGGGAGTCCAGCGACATAGCCATTACACGAACTGCTGGTCTCATCCTTAAACTTTTCATTCATTTCATTGCTTGGTGAATCTTTCCTTTATTCAGTTACAATATTCTGAAGGCCTTGTGTTGAACAATGTGAATATAGAACCAAACTGAGCATAATACAAACTCCAGTACACTCTCAATCTATTAAGGAGAAACTGACACATCAACTACAAATACTCTAGATTCTGAAGCCACTAGAGTATTAAAAATGGTACATTTGTGTGTATGTGCATGTGTGTGTATATGTGTGTGTGTGTGTATATATATACACATATGTATATATATAAATGGATGTGTGTATGTGTGTTTATATATACATATACATATATGTATATATATATAAAGAGAGAAGGGTAGCTGTATCTCTGAAATTCAGGAAAGGCTTTACAGTGGTTATTTGACTATACTCTTGAAAAATGAGTAGTTTTCATCCATAAAGATAAGGCAATGTGGAATCTGTGGTGATGGGTGTAAAGAGTGGGCTAATTATAGTGGTGGGATCATTTTAAACAGAGAGACTATTCTTAGCGAACAAACTTAAAGAACTGTGAGTATACTGAGAGGGTTGGGAGGGAGGACTATCACAGCAGAACTTCAGTAAGAGATGATGGTAGAAAATGGTTGAGGCAGAATGCTTAGTCAATATTGAGGTGACTGGGTATTTTGTTTTTCTCTCATAGGCAAAACTGAGCCACTGAAGCAAGGAATGGAATATTTACATTTAATAAATATACAGAAAAGATTCATGATCGATGAAAAGGAATACTTGTTCAATTCTAAGAGACCAGTGTGATAGTTGTTATAAATTTCTAATTCCTTAAGTTAATGCAATGATTTTTGAGTATATAAAAGTCTGACTAGTTGTACTTCCTTAAGTGGAAATAGATTAGGAAGTGATGGTCACACTTAAGATTTAGGAAAGAGAATGGTGAACAATTTCATAGGTCAATGACTTATATGATCATACAAATGGCAGTACCATTCCAGTAAGAAGACACTAGGGGGCCAACAGGTGGTGTAGTGATTACGTAGCTGGACTCCCACATGGTCGACTGTGATGCAAATCCCAGACCTGGTGGCTTGAGACTCATTCCCTGCACATGTACATGTGTTCCCAAGATGCCAGGAGGAGAATAGAGAAGGGATTGCGGCACAGCTATTCCCTGGGAGAGTGATTTCTCACTTTCCCTCTCATGTCTCTGTCTCCTTTTCTCTCCAGCAAGTGATGTGCCCTAAGGCAAAAACGTCAACAAAAATTAAAAGAAAATACTGGAAAATGGCCAGGTTGGGAAGGGAACACCTAGGAGGTTTATTTAAGTGAATTTAGGGTTTTTTTAGATGGAAATGTTAACTAGATAGTTGCATACGTGGATGAAACTCAGGAAAAAAAATAAAGTTATCTCAGACAGAGAAGCCACTAGGGTTGAACATGTGCAATGAAAAAAAATAATAGCAATAATAAAATTCAAGAGGAGTTTTATTAAAAATATTGATAAATAATAGAACATTTTACTTATAGTAAATTCATACAGTGCACATAAAATCTAAATTTCATCTGAGCTTCACAGACGTACTATAAAACAGCAATGAAATTTCAGTTTAAGTTTGCTGAATCTTTTCTTTTCTCTGGAGAGATTTTTGCTATAGGGCATGTGCCCTTGCTGGAGAGACAGAGAGACAGAAGGAGAGAAACCATCCCCCAGGAGGATGGCCATGCTGCAATCCCTTCTCCATTCTCAGGATCTTGGGCACACACGCACACACACCCAATGTGAATTTAAGCCACCGGGTCCGGGACTTGAACCACGATTGACTACATGGGAGTCCAGCGACATAGCCATTACGCTAACTGCTGGTCCCAGCGACATAGCCATTATGCTCACTGCTAGTCCCCCCAGAGGGAGTTTTAAGCCACCAGGCCCAAGACTCAAACTGTGTTTGACTATGTCGGATTCTACAACATAACCATTACACCATCTGTAGGTCCCAAGTTTTGCTGAATCTTTAAGTCTCTTTTAATATTATTCTGCAGTTTACTTTTTGTGAGAAATTGATATATCATAGCAACAAGTTTCAGAAATACATGCTTAAAGTGGCAAATGTTAGATTTTTACTTACTCCACACAATCGGTTTTCCTCTGTACATAAAAATGCTGCCTGGAGTCACTTAAATAGTCTCAGTAACCATGAAATATTTACTTAAAATTAAAAAATTTTATCTTGTCAAAAAAGCTTACAATTATCTTACCAAACCCTTCCAACAAATACTTTAACACATTAGTATTTTACTCTAATGGATTGCATTATTCATATGATTGAATGAGTGAGAGGGTAACACAGCTGCATAATATACAGGATTTATCTAGGTGTTTCCCTGGCTCATAGTCAAGCAGTTGTCTTCAAATGTAGCATTTTCTTTTTCTTTTTTTGAATTCGTGTGTGTGTGTGTGTGTGTGTGTGTGTCAGAATGCACATACACTTGCAGGGGAGAGACAGCGAGAGCAAGAAAGAGAAATAAAGAGAAAGTGAAAAAGCATCCCCTATGGGGAATTGTCATGACATTATCATGTCATGACATTGTCAATTCATGACTCCTACCTCAAGTTTCTGGGCACACATGCATGCATGCAAACATGTGTTTCTCAAACCACCAGTCCAGAAATTGAACTGCACATTCAGCCTATGGAATCTGGCTGCCTTACCCACCATGCCCCAGACAAAACCACTTCTTATTTTTCTAGTGGATTGAGTCACATCTATGTATTTTTTTTTTTTTTTGGAGAGGTTTTTGCTATAGGGCGCGTGCGCTCACCAGACAGACAGAAAGAGAGATAGAGACAGAAAGCGAGAAATCACCCCCCAGGGGGCATGGTCACTCCGCAATCCCTTCTCCTCTATTCTCCTCTTGGGGTCTTGGGCACGCACGCACACACACCCAGCATGAGTTTTAAGCCACTGGGTCCAGGACGCGAACCACGGTTGACTACATGAGAGTCCAGCGACATAGCCATTACGCTAACTGCTGGTTCCCACATCTATGTATCTTATACTTGTTACCCTGTATCATTTCTAGGACCCCATTAAAAAGTATCCAACCTCATACTAATTTTAGGATTTTACAATACTATCATGTATACACATAATTAAGATCCATGCTAAATAACTGAATCTACTTGCATGGTCGACTGTGTTTGGGCATTTGTTCTGAGGGGGTGTAAATCACAATAATCATGATATTTGCTATAATGTATATTTCACAAAAGGCAAACAAACACCTTTGGAAAGTTAAGCAAAGACTTCCATCTTTTGGTTAAGAAGACATTCCTCTCAGAAAAACTTGATATGATAAACCAGGCACTAATCTATTTATATGCCCTGTTCTGTTATTTATTATATAGGTCAAATGTACATATATTACACGGCTTTCTTTTTATATACATGTTGTATACTAAGGAAAAATCAATTAACATGAAATAGCGAATGAGTTTTTCTTTAAGTTCTGTTACTGATAATTCTAAATTTGAGAGTTAGAGAAGACACCCAACCTCTGTTGCAAGTCCTGTGTGTTCTGGAAAATATTGTTGAGTCTGCCTTCACTGAGGAAAGATAGGGAGCTGTCCAGGTAGTACAGTGCTGAAGTACTTTGCAGAGGGAGTGGGACCCACATGACCAACCCCAGCTGGAATCCTGGCTATTGGCAACACTCCAGATGCACAGGTGTGTATCCCTAGTATCCTGATGTGATAAAGAAATGGAGAATAAAGTATCTTGACATAAACAGGCCCTACTGGAAGATGCTTCCTCTCTCTCTCTCTGGTCTGTCTACATTTAAAAGGGAGAAGGGGGACAGCAAGTGGCATAGTGGTTATGGCACTAGACTCCCATATGGCTGACTGAGGTTTGAGTCCTGGGTGTGGTGGTTTGAAACTCACACTGAGCACATGTGCGTGTGTGTCCCAATTCCCAGGAGAATAGATGGAAATGTTAACTAGATAGTTGCATACGTGGATGAAACTCAGGAAAAAAAATAAAGTTATCTCAGACAGAGAAGCCACTAGGGTTGAACATGTGCAATGAAAAAAAATAATAGCAATAATAAAATTCAAGAGGAGTTTTATTAAAAATATTGATAAATAATAGAACATTTTACTTATAGTAAATTCATACAGTGCACATAAAATCTAAATTTCATCTGAGCTTCACAGACGTACTATAAAACAGCAATGAAATTTCAGTTTAAGTTTGCTGAATCTTTTCTTTTCTCTGGAGAGATTTTTGCTATAGGGCATGTGCCCTTGCTGGAGAGACAGAGAGACAGAAGGAGAGAAACCATCCCCCAGGAGGATGGCCATGCTGCAATCCCTTCTCCATTCTCAGGATCTTGGGCACACACGCACACACACCCAATGTGAATTTAAGCCACCGGGTCCGGGACTTGAACCACGATTGACTACATGGGAGTCCAGCGACATAGCCATTACGCTAACTGCTGGTCCCAGCGACATAGCCATTATGCTCACTGCTAGTCCCCCCAGAGGGAGTTTTAAGCCACCAGGCCCAAGACTCAAACTGTGTTTGACTATGTCGGATTCTACAACATAACCATTACACCATCTGTAGGTCCCAAGTTTTGCTGAATCTTTAAGTCTCTTTTAATATTATTCTGCAGTTTACTTTTTGTGAGAAATTGATATATCATAGCAACAAGTTTCAGAAATACATGCTTAAAGTGGCAAATGTTAGATTTTTACTTACTCCACACAATCGGTTTTCCTCTGTACATAAAAATGCTGCCTGGAGTCACTTAAATAGTCTCAGTAACCATGAAATATTTACTTAAAATTAAAAAATTTTATCTTGTCAAAAAAGCTTACAATTATCTTACCAAACCCTTCCAACAAATACTTTAACACATTAGTATTTTACTCTAATGGATTGCATTATTCATATGATTGAATGAGTGAGAGGGTAACACAGCTGCATAATATACAGGATTTATCTAGGTGTTTCCCTGGCTCATAGTCAAGCAGTTGTCTTCAAATGTAGCATTTTCTTTTTCTTTGATTGAATTCGTGTGTGTGTGTGTGTGTGTGTGTGTGTCAGAATGCACATACACTTGCAGGGGAGAGACAGCGAGAGCAAGAAAGAGAAATAAAGAGAAAGTGAAAAAGCATCCCCTATGGGGAATTGTCATGACATTATCATGTCATGACATTGTCAATTCATGACTCCTACCTCAAGTTTCTGGGCACACATGCATGCATGCAAACATGTGTTTCTCAAACCACCAGTCCAGAAATTGAACTGCACATTCAGCCTATGGAATCTGGCTGCCTTACCCACCATGCCCCAGACAAAACCACTTCTTATTTTTCTAGTGGATTGAGTCACATCTATGTATTTTTTTTTTTTTTTGGTGGGGTTTTTTTTTATTTTTTTTTTTTTTTGGAGAGGTTTTTGCTATAGGGCGCGTGCGCTCACCAGACAGACAGAAAGAGAGATAGAGACAGAAAGCGAGAAATCACCCCCCAGGGGGCATGGTCACTCCGCAATCCCTTCTCCTCTATTCTCCTCTTGGGGTCTTGGGCACGCACGCACACACACCCAGCATGAGTTTTAAGCCACTGGGTCCAGGACGCGAACCACGGTTGACTACATGAGAGTCCAGCGACATAGCCATTACGCTAACTGCTGGTTCCCACATCTATGTATCTTATACTTGTTACCCTGTATCATTTCTAGGACCCCATTAAAAAGTATCCAACCTCATACTAATTTTAGGATTTTACAATACTATCATGTATACACATAATTAAGATCCATGCTAAATAACTGAATCTACTTGCATGGTCGACTGTGTTTGGGCATTTGTTCTGAGGGGGTGTAAATCACAATAATCATGATATTTGCTATAATGTATATTTCACAAAAGGCAAACAAACACCTTTGGAAAGTTAAGCAAAGACTTCCATCTTTTGGTTAAGAAGACATTCCTCTCAGAAAAACTTGATATGATAAACCAGGCACTAATCTATTTATATGCCCTGTTCTGTTATTTATTATATAGGTCAAATGTACATATATTACACGGCTTTCTTTTTATATACATGTTGTATACTAAGGAAAAATCAATTAACATGAAATAGCGAATGAGTTTTTCTTTAAGTTCTGTTACTGATAATTCTAAATTTGAGAGTTAGAGAAGACACCCAACCTCTGTTGCAAGTCCTGTGTGTTCTGGAAAATATTGTTGAGTCTGCCTTCACTGAGGAAAGATAGGGAGCTGTCCAGGTAGTACAGTGCTGAAGTACTTTGCAGAGGGAGTGGGACCCACATGACCAACCCCAGCTGGAATCCTGGCTATTGGCAACACTCCAGATGCACAGGTGTGTATCCCTAGTATCCTGATGTGATAAAGAAATGGAGAATAAAGTATCTTGACATAAACAGGCCCTACTGGAAGATGCTTCCTCTCTCTCTCTCTGGTCTGTCTACATTTAAAAGGGAGAAGGGGGACAGCAAGTGGCATAGTGGTTATGGCACTAGACTCCCATATGGCTGACTGAGGTTTGAGTCCTGGGTGTGGTGGTTTGAAACTCACACTGAGCACATGTGCGTGTGTGTCCCAATTCCCAGGAGAATGGAGGAGAAGGGATTCCAGCATGGCCACCTCCCCTGCAGAGTGGTTTCTCACTTTCTTTCTCACTGTCTTGCTGGTGAGGGCATGTGACATATGGCAAAAACCTTAATAAAAAAAAGAGAGAATACAATTAAATTTAAGTATTATAGCAGATAACAGTAATGACTGTCCTGAACTGACTTGAGCAATGTGTTTATATCTACTCTTAGTCAACACAATCTAAATAAAATAAATTTGGGTCCAGAGGATAGCCTAGCATTTAGGTTGCTGGACTCCCACATGGCCAATAATAGTTCAAGTCCCAAACCCGGTGGCCAAAACTCACAACAAGTGTGTATGCGTGCATGCCCAAGATCCTGGGAGGAGAATGAAGAAGGTATTGCAGCCTGGTCAATCCTCGGGGCAGGGGGGGGTGGTGATGATGGTGCAATTTCTTACTTTCCCTCTCACTATCTCTCTCTCTCTCTTTCTGGAAAGTTAAGCAAAGACTTCCATCTTTTGGTTAAGAAGACATTCCTCTCAGAAAAACTTGATATGATAAACCAGGCACTAATCTATTTATATGCCCTGTTCTGTTATTTATTATATAGGTCAAATGTACATATATTACACGGCTTTCTTTTTATATACATGTTGTATACTAAGGAAAAATCAATTAACATGAAATAGCGAATGAGTTTTTCTTTAAGTTCTGTTACTGATAATTCTAAATTTGAGAGTTAGAGAAGACACCCAACCTCTGTTGCAAGTCCTGTGTGTTCTGGAAAATATTGTTGAGTCTGCCTTCACTGAGGAAAGATAGGGAGCTGTCCAGGTAGTACAGTGCTGAAGTACTTTGCAGAGGGAGTGGGACCCACATGACCAACCCCAGCTGGAATCCTGGCTATTGGCAACACTCCAGATGCACAGGTGTGTATCCCTAGTATCCTGATGTGATAAAGAAATGGAGAATAAAGTATCTTGACATAAACAGGCCCTACTGGAAGATGCTTCCTCTCTCTCTCTCTGGTCTGTCTACATTTAAAAGGGAGAAGGGGGACAGCAAGTGGCATAGTGGTTATGGCACTAGACTCCCATATGGCTGACTGAGGTTTGAGTCCTGGGTGTGGTGGTTTGAAACTCACACTGAGCACATGTGCGTGTGTGTCCCAATTCCCAGGAGAATGGAGGAGAAGGGATTCCAGCATGGCCACCTCCCCTGCAGAGTGGTTTCTCACTTTCTTTCTCACTGTCTTGCTGGTGAGGGCATGTGACATATGGCAAAAACCTTAATAAAAAAAAGAGAGAATACAATTAAATTTAAGTATTATAGCAGATAACAGTAATGACTGTCCTGAACTGACTTGAGCAATGTGTTTATATCTACTCTTAGTCAACACAATCTAAATAAAATAAATTTGGGTCCAGAGGATAGCCTAGCATTTAGGTTGCTGGACTCCCACATGGCCAATAATAGTTCAAGTCCCAAACCCGGTGGCCAAAACTCACAACAAGTGTGTATGCGTGCATGCCCAAGATCCTGGGAGGAGAATGAAGAAGGTATTGCAGCCTGGTCAATCCTCGGGGCAGGGGGGGGTGGTGATGATGGTGCAATTTCTTACTTTCCCTCTCACTATCTCTCTCTCTCTCTTTCTCTCTCTCTCTCTCTCGGCAAGCACATGTGCCTTAAGGCAAAAACATCAACAAAAACATAATAAATTCATTAATACAGTGGCAATGATAGATAAATATTACTCATGCTTTACACATCTTGGGGGAAATGGTGGAGCAGTGAAAATCAGGTGCAGTTGAAAAAGACAAGAGCCAGGATGAAAGTGTAGAGTTTGGGGGCAAGGTGGTAGTTCCATCTGGATAGACTTTGTTATCTACTCCTCAAATATGCCCACTCTGAACGAGCACTTTAGTTTAGAGTGATCATCCTTTTGTATTGCAGAGAAGGATATCTGTACTTTTAAGGACGGTTTATGATTCTTTTTTCTTCTTAAAAAATTGTAACCAGTACTACTCAGTTTTGATTTAGCAGTGTAGCAGTCCTCTCTATTTGCATAGAAACTTGGCATAAGCATTAGGAAACTTTTCAGCCCAGTTTGGCTATGAGTAACAGATAAGTCCAGATAACTCAAAATAATAGTGCATCACCAAAATAGATGTTCTTCTTAAAAAATTGTAACCAGTACTACTCAGTTTTGATTTAGCAGTGTAGCAGTCCTCTCTATTTGCATAGAAACTTGGCATAAGCATTAGGAAACTTTTCAGCCCAGTTTGGCTATGAGTAACAGATAAGTCCAGATAACTCAAAATAATAGTGCATCACCAAAATAGATGCTCTATTTTGTTTTTGTTTTTGTTTTGTTTTGTTTTGTTCTGTGTAAATAGCTAAAGGAAGAAAATCCAGGCCTATAAAGAGGTATTGCTTTGTGAAGTTCTCAGGTCTCAGGCTACTTCCATGATGTTGCTGAGGCCCACATGACCTCCATTCTCAGGACAACCTCATTATCAGTGATGGATGATCTAGGTTCATCTTATCTGTATTCTAGATAGTGGAAAGAAAGAGAAAAGCAGACAAGAATAGACAGGAATATTTCATCTTTAACAAAGTTTTAAAGAAGCAAATATAGAACATTTTCTGATTGTGGTTTCCATTGGTCATGCCTAGATATAAAATGAAATGAGAAGAATAAACCACCTTGAGAGTGGCAAGGTGTCCACTCATACCTATTGTTACCAGTTAAGAATAGAAGAACAAATACTGAGAAGAAAGCAGTAGTATGTACACAGCGTTGGAAATACAGGAGCCAAAACTCTATATACTAGAATTATATTATGAGGGCCAGTTGATGGGGCAGCAGTACCAAAATGCTGTGTGAGGATGGATCCATATGGGAAGGTCCCCAGTTTATCCTCCAGGGCTTACCTGTGCACACAGGGTGTGCATGCATGCCTGTGATCTGAGCTGGCTAAAGGTGGGATGGATCATGACATAAAGACTTCACTGGGGGTACTGCCCTCTATTTCTCTCTTTCTCTGTCCCTCTCTGTAATGGAAGAAATGAATAAACTTTTTTAATTTGTAAGAATAGGTAATGAGAGACCATCAGATTGCATAATGGTTACACTGCTAGACTCCCACATGGCTGACTGCAGTTCAAGTCCTGGACCTAGCAGCTCGAAACACACTGGATGTATGGTCATATATGCCCAAAATCCTGAGAGGATAATGGGGAAGGGATTACAGTGTGGCCATCCCCCCGGGAAAGGTGATTTCTCACTTTCTGTCGCTGGACTCCCATGTAGTCGACCGCTGTTCGCGTCCCGGACCCGGTGGCTTAAAACTCACGCCAGGCGCGTGTGCGTGTGTGTCCAAGATCCTGAGAGGAGAATGGAGGAGAAGGGATTGCGGCGTGACCATCCCCTCTGGGGGGTGATTTCTCGCTTTCTGTCTCTGTGTTTCTCTCTGTCTGTCCGGCGAGCGCACGCGCCCTATAGTGAAAATCTCTCCAAAAAAAAAGCTCTCAAAAATCAAACCAAAAACCAAAAAAGAGTAGATAATGAAAAGAAAGCACTAGGGGACTAGCAGGAGGCATGGGCGTTAAGGTGATGGATTCCCACATGACTGACTGTGATTCAAGTGGCTTTAAAATCATCCTGTGTGTGTGTGTGCGCGCGCAACCAGAATCCACAGAGGAGAAAGGATTGTGGTATGGCCACACCCCCAAGGTTTGATTTCTCACAATCCCTCTCTCCCTGTGTCTCGCTGTCTCTCTCCAGTGAGTGCACACTCCCTATGGAACAAAAAAATAAAGCAATCAATTAAAAGCAAGGAAAAAAAATGTGATGTTAGGAAAGCAAATTTTTCAATATTTTTGAATTTTACAGCAGCTTTTATTCATAACAGCCAAAACCTGAGAAAATGCACATCACCTCATCAGAATAAACAAATTGTTGTAAAGTTATACAGTGCAACATGTCCATATTAAATAAGCAATAAAAACGATACCTGAAACAACATAGATAAATGTTGAAAATACTGTATTGAGCAAAAGAAGCCAAACTCAAAAGTATATGCATATATATTGATGTTATGATTCAATTTCCATGAAATTTCAAATCAGGCTAAACCAATAGATGGCTAACAATGGTTAACTAGGGAAGACTGGCAATTTCTGAAGTGAGGTAAATGACAGCCTTGATTGAAGGATGGCTGAAGTTGGGGGTGGATCCTGGCATCTAGATCCTATTGGGGGCTCTCTCTCTTTTTTTCTCTCTCTCTATTCCTTTTAGAATAAATAAACTATTTTTTGGTAAATGTTTTTGCCTAAGGCACATACGCTCACCAGAGACAGAGGAAAAGTAAGGAATCACTCCCTGGGCGGTGGGGGAGGGAATGGCCATGCCATAATCTCTTCTCCTCCAGTCTCCTCCGGGGATCTTGGGCACATATACATATGTGCCGGGCATGAGTTTCAAGCCACTGGGTCCAGGATGTGAACTACACTCAATCATGTGGGAGTCCACTGTCCTAACTACTATGTCTTCTGCTGGTCCCCAAACAAACAAACAAACAAACAAAATCCTTTTAAACTCTGTGCATTCTTATCTCAATATTTTTAAAAAGTAGAGGGATTGCCCAGAGGTGTGGTGTTTGAGGCCGCTGGATCCCACATGGCTGACTATGTGGTTCAAGTCTCAGACTCGGCAGCTTGGAAAATACACTGTGGGGACGAGCAGATGGTGTTATAGCTATGTTGCTGGACTCCCATGTAGTTAGCCATGGTTTGAGTCCCAGACCTGGTAGCTTAAACTCATGCCAGGTACGTGTGCGTGCGTGCCCAAGATTCCAAGAGGAGAATGGAGGAGAAGGGATTGTGCTGTGGCCATACCCCCTGGGGGGTGATTTCTCGCTTTCTATCTCTGTCTTTTTGGCAAGTGCATGCGTCCTATAGCTAAAACCTCTCCAAAAAAAACCAAATGGAAATGGAATTAAAGTATGAATTTCTTTAAAAAAAAAAAAGGAAGAAGAAAGAAAAATACACTGTGTGTGTGTTTGTGTATGTGCATGTATGTCCAATAGCAAGAAAGGAGAATGGAGGGAAGGGATTGTGGTATGGCCATCACCCCTGCAGGTGGTGCTTTCTCTCTTTCTCTGTCTCCCTTCTCAGTGAGCACACACACTCCATAGCAAAATAAATAAATAAGGAGAAAAAGATGTGTTATCTGTAAGAAAAGGCAAAGGAGACTTTGAGGAAAAAATAAACAGTGATGTTGCATAATGATGAAAGGGGTTTTTTTTCCAGATAAATATAACAATTCCAGATTTATATAATCTCAATACCCACCTCTCAAAAGCATACAGTTTAAAACTGGAAGATCTAAAGGGAGGAAACCTGTATAAATTTAAGTGTTCAAGTATATTTCTTACTAGATGATAGATAAAATGGTAAATGATAGATGAAAATGAAGAAAAGAAATGTTAGCGATCTTGAAGAATTATATACTACTATTAAATACAATTCAGTTAAATATAACAAGTCATGCAGGAAAATATAAATAAAAAAGGAGTAATGGCCATTAATTCTGGAAAGTAAAAAGATTAATGAATTCCAAAAGAAATATGGATCTACAATGAATGATTATTGTTGTAATTCCAGATCATTGATCCAGTTAATATTTTAAAATATTACATTTACAGAAAAAAGAAATGTAACAATAATCCATAAGTCATCTGCATTTCATCATAATCATTTCATTGTTTTTTTGTAAATTGAAATAATCATTAAATTTTCTCTGTTCAAAAGTACAAGTTTTTTTCCTCTTTTCCTATTTCACTGATTTAGAGTAAAATTTCACTCTACAGTCAAGATCTGCCCTATGCCATTCTAAAGGGAGAAATGTATAGAACTCTAAGTAGGCATAGAGGGTTTGCAAGTAATTGTGTGGATGGAAGTGAAGACTAAATCAGGCCAAGGAAACATCAGCTTCACTCAGTGATCACAGAAATTCAACCAAAACCATTTCATTTCTCTGAACTGTGCAGAGAACAGTAGGTCCCGACCATGGTTACAGACGTGCCTGTAAGATTACCTTACAGGATAGTCTTTGAGAACTACACAACAGAGCTGGGGTTCTGCAACTGTCCTCTACATTCAGACTGTGAAGTCGACCAATTTAAATCATCTCTCATCTTTTATTTTAATTTTTTTGCTGAGTATGTATTTCCTTCTTGTCTCCTAAATGAGCAAAATTCTATTTTTCATCATCCCAAAATTATTTAATAAAAGCTCTTAACAAGTAAGTTGCCTCAAACTGGTAGGCCATGGATTTTGAAGGGCTGACAGCTAGGTTGATACTGCCTTCTCAGTTACTCGCCTTGCTATATTTTGAGCAAATAATTGGATAACACTTTCCTTCTCTCCAAAAGTCTCAGAATTTTACAGTGACATTCCCAGTGTCAGCAGTGGCTTCATCAACAGTTACGTAAAATGTGAAAATGGCACCAGGAAGTCCTGTTTCACACCTCAGAACACTAATGTTAGTGTATGTGTGGGCGCGTGGGTGTGGAAAAATAAGCTATACTGTAGCAACATTTGTAATGGAATGTTTGAAAAACAAAGGATTCCCAGAATATCATTCTGTAGGCAGTGGACAACCTAGTGATTTTGTGAGAAATGAACTCTTGAGGAAAAACAGCTTACTTCACATTTGTTTCGGGTAAAAAATTTCTTCTACTCCTAATATAAAAATATGCAGTGGAGGATAAAAGTCATTTTACAGGTGATAGATGATTGAATGTCAGTTCCAGTCTTCTTTTGCCCAGCAGGTAGAGTTTCTAGTGAGCCCAGAGAAAGTCACAAGTATTATCAATAAGTAGGACACTATACCAGGATTCTTTAAATAATCATTCTAAAAAAGAGCCAAAGTGAGTATCAGAAATAAAATGAGAGGTTTTAAAAATTGTGTGCACATTGGGCCAATGAGTGAAGGAAACAGGAATTTAAGTTAAAAGGTACTTGTCATTACACATAATAAGTATGACAGCCCTATCTTGGTATCTACCTGGGCCATGGTATAAGCAGTCACAACAATGATGTTTAATGTAAGTCTGTCAAATAAAGCACAGTCTTCATTATCCCATGAATGTATATTTTTGGCATATGATATTTCCAGTTTGTAGACAATCTCTTTCTAATGTGCTGGATTGAGGGGGACTTTCTGTTGCACTATTTACTCCACAAAATAATAATGATAATAAATAAAAACTCCAAAAGATGTTTCAGTTGTAGTTTATCTGGATGGCTTCTTTCAAAATATTATGTTGCTTAATATTGAATTCCACTTTCATATTTCAAATTTTAATTCAGAGTAAAACTTAGAGGTATCATCTCTCAGAGAGCAGTGTATTGAAGGGAGAGCCAGAAAGAGGAAACCAATCCCATGAAGATGGGGATTCTTCATAATGGCAAGGCTGAGAAGAACCCTAAGCTACTGAATAACTAGAAAGGAAGTTGGGATTGAAAGTGGCTTTTTAGGACAGTGGTTAGGGCAGCCGGATCCTACATGGCAGATTGCACAGTTTGGAAGCTGGGGGTGACTTGAAAAACATGCTAGGCCTCTCTCTCTCTCTCTCTCTCTCTCTGTGTGTGTGTGTGTGTGTGTGTGTGTGTGTATAGCCAAAATCCCAACAGAGTGGAGAAATCGAGGAGAAAGGATTATGATTGACCATTCTCTCTTGGAGTGTTTTCTCTTTCTCCCTTTCTCTGTCTTTCTGTTGTGAAAAAAGTTTTCTTCCTGTATTAAGAATTTCTAAATCATCTTGAAAAAAATGCCTATCCATAACTTGTTCTTCAAGACCCCTTAATAGGATGCTGGAGAGGAAAGAAATGAAATTCACTCTTCAATTCTATTTAAGATATGTTAATGTGGCTCAAAACACCAATGGCAGAACTTTGAAGACATTACTCCATTTTTCACAAGAGCAATAATAAAACTAAGTGAATTAAAAATCAATAACTTTTTTTTTAATTTAGGTTTTTGTCATAGGGTGCATGCACTTGCTCGAGAGAGACAATGAGGGAAATTGAGAATCCTCCAGGGGGATGGCCACACTGCAATTTCTTCTCCTCCATTCTCCTCTTGGGATTCCGGGCATGCACACATGCCCAGTGTGATTTTCAAGCTGCCAGGTCCAGGATTCAAACTAAGGTCAGCCAAATGAGAATCCAACACCATAACCACCACCTGCTGGTCCCCAATAATCAATAACTTGTTTAAGACTCATCAGAGAATAGGTCCCTTGCCAAATTGCTGCTGTAAAATCTATATAAACTAGTGATCCTGGGTTCACAGTCACGATCTCCCCTGCTGGAGCAGAAGTCAATGGAGCAATATACTGGGGAAACAATTAAACTGTCATTTTTGATGACCTGTTGGAGGCTGAGTGTAGACTATAATGAGAGAGATGATGGTACTGGCTCAGTCTTCAGGTGTCCTCACGGTTTCAGGGGATTTATGTTTAACCCATTATGGTAAAGATGCAAGAAAGATCTTCTTATAACTACAGAAAGGGGAAAAGAAGATAATATTTATGAATTACCAACAATCATTCTCCCTAACAAAGGCTTTCTAGCTTGGAAAGCTTAGGGCCATTGAATCCCACATTGCCAATTGTGTGATTCAAGTTCTAGACCTGGGACCTGGAAAATCACACCAACTAAGTATGCATACTTGCCCCAAATCCCAAGAGGAGACTGTAAGATAAGGGACTGTGGCTTGACCATTCCTGGGGTAGGGTGGAGGGGTGATTTCTCTCTGCCTTTCTCTCTCTGTCTCTTTCTGATGAGTGTATGTGTCTGTAGCAAAAGCTAAAACAATGTTGACAAACAACTTACATGTTTATTCCAGTAAAATCATGTTTTAATTGCTAAAGAAAAAACAAAAGTGGCTCAGACAAAAAATAAATATAAAACATCCCAAGAGTACTCATTGTCAAACCTTCCACATTGGTTGGTCAAAGGTTGGTTTTTTTTTTTTTTTTTTTTTTCAGGCAGAAGGTGCATGACACATTAAAGAAAAAAATGAAAATTAAATTAAAAATTTCATTTTTAAATGTTTAATGTATTGAGAACATAACTCTTTAAAGTCATAAGTGTATTTATATATCCAGAGATTACAGTGAAGTAAAGTGAAATTAAAGAGTGTAATTTCAAAAAGCACAAGGGTTGGGGAGACATTGAGGATCCTTTGTTATAAAGTATGTACATTTCATATGAAGCAGCAGAGTAATGTTCTTTTAAGGTAGACATAAGATAGTTAAACATGTATATTGTAAACACCAGGGAAACCACATATTTTTCCAAAAAGAAGTAACTTATATCCTGAGGAATGAGATAACATAAAATCATATAAAATGCAACCTTGACAATAAATAAGACAGGAAACAACCTCTGTCGATGAGTAAAAAATACTTACAGGCCTGATTGTTATCAAAACAATTATGTAAATGATCAATTTAAATGTGATGTGCTTAAATGCACCAATTAAATGAGAGAAATTGTGAGAATTTATTTTAAAAAAACAACAAAGATGACATGTGGTTAAAAGTAAAAAGATGGGGAGAAATGTACCATGCTAACTCTAAGTAAAAGAAGGTTGATTAACCTCAAATAAAGCCAACTTCATGTAAATAAAATGATCAGAGATAGAGAACTGTATTGATGAGGAGGTCAGTTCTTTAAGAACATAGAATAATTCTAGATGTGTATCTACCTAAGAAAAAAGCATCAAAATATGTGAAGCAAAAACTAATAGAACTGAAAGGAGAAAAGATATATCCAGTTTTATAGCTGAGAGATCAACCCTGCCAATCAGTTACTGACATATCAGACAGGCAGAGAATCACTAAGTCTATATTTATCTTGAAATGTACTATGAATCAGATTAATCTAACTTGTATTTGTAGAATAATACTCCATCCAATAACATCATAGTACACATTCTGATCAAGCTCCCACTAAACATTAGCAAAATATACCACATTTTGAACAATAAAAATCACCTGAACTTTTTAAGTTCTTTTTTTTTTTTATGAGAGATTTTTGCTATAGTGCATGTGAACATGCGCTCACCAGAAAGACAGAGTCACCCTCCGGGAAGATAAACACACTGCAATCAATCCCTTCTCCTCCAGTTACCTCTTGGAATCTTGGCGATGCATGCACATGTGCCCAGCATAAGTTTTAAGCCACTGGGTCCAGGACTTGAACCATGGTTAACTACTTGATAGTCCAGTGACATAACCATTGTGCCATCTGCTGGTCCCTTTACTTTCTTGAATAAATATAAATAATGTAAAATATGTTCTCTGGCAAAATGGAATTAAACAAAAAATAAACAATAACAAAAAATGTCAAATCTCAAAAATTAGCAGAAATGATATAACACATTCCTAAATAATACATGAGTCAAAAAAAGTACAAAGAAATTTAAAACAGTTCAAATTAAGTTAGAATGAAATTACAACTTATCAAAATTTGTGGGGTGCAATGTAAGCAGTGGACAAGTAGAAAATTTATAGCAAGGGCGACCTGTATTTCCATTTCAGGAACTGAGAAAGAAGAGCAACATAAGCTTTAAACAAGCAGAAGAAAAGAAAACTTAGATCAGGAATCAATGAAATTATGAAGATTAGAATCATGGAAAGAAATTTTTAAAAATTAAAAGCTGGTTCACTGGAAAAAAATCAGTAAAATTCATGAAACTTTAGCCATAAGTACTCTGGAAAAAGGCGAGAACACAAATTACTAATATCAGTGTATTACCCCATTAGTGTATTGAGTGCAGAAAGACAAGTGGCTGGGTGATTTATAACAAGTAGGAGGTTTATTTGACTCACATTTCTGGTGACTAGAAAGTCCACAGACTTGAGGCTAACATCAGACCAGCCACATCATAATATGTCCAATATAAACAAAGAGAATGGTGGTCATGTGCAAAGAGAATGTGTCTATATTCCATGTCTTTTTTCCCTCCCATTTCATTCTCTTATAAACAAACTAGGACTTAATCACAGGGGCTCTGCCCTAACCACCTAATCACTAATCTCCTCTCAAAGTCCCACCTTCATCACAACAATTTGGTCAAGTATGTTATCCTCTTAATTCCATTACAATGACTAAACACATGAATTTTTGGAGGATATATTCAAATTATAGCAATCAAAAATGAGATGGGAGTTATTAGTATTATTTCTCAGATGTTGAAAGTATAATAGTATACTGTAAGGGATATATCTTTTCCCACAAATTTGATAACTTACATAAAATGGACCAATATCTTGAAAGATACAAAAGGCAAAACTTACACAAGAAGAAAGAGATAACCTAACTAGCCCTACCTTTAAATAAATTACAACAATAGTTAATAATCTTTTCAAAAATAAAAGCAGGGCTAGCTCCATAGTGCTGTGGCAACATTCTGCTCAAGAGGACCTGGATTTCGCATGGCAACTGTGGGTCAAATCCTTGACTTAGTCAACCTGAAACACACCAGATATGTGCATGTGTGCTATGGATCCAATGAGACTGGAGGACTAGAGGAAGGGATTGCAGTGTGACCAGACCCTATGAGGGTGCTCTTCTGTTGTGTTTTGAAAAGGTGGTTTTTTTTTTTTTTTTTTTTTTTTCAGGCAGAAGGTGCATGACACATTAAAGAAAAAAATGAAAATTAAATTAAAAATTTCATTTTTAAATGTTTAATGTATTGAGAACATAACTCTTTAAAGTCATAAGTGTATTTATATATCCAGAGATTACAGTGAAGTAAAGTGAAATTAAAGAGTGTAATTTCAAAAAGCACAAGGGTTGGGGAGACATTGAGGATCCTTTGTTATAAAGTATGTACATTTCATATGAAGCAGCAGAGTAATGTTCTTTTAAGGTAGACATAAGATAGTTAAACATGTATATTGTAAACACCAGGGAAACCACATATTTTTCCAAAAAGAAGTAACTTATATCCTGAGGAATGAGATAACATAAAATCATATAAAATGCAACCTTGACAATAAATAAGACAGGAAACAACCTCTGTCGATGAGTAAAAAATACTTACAGGCCTGATTGTTATCAAAACAATTATGTAAATGATCAATTTAAATGTGATGTGCTTAAATGCACCAATTAAATGAGAGAAATTGTGAGAATTTATTTTAAAAAAACAACAAAGATGACATGTGGTTAAAAGTAAAAAGATGGGGAGAAATGTACCATGCTAACTCTAAGTAAAAGAAGGTTGATTAACCTCAAATAAAGCCAACTTCATGTAAATAAAATGATCAGAGATAGAGAACTGTATTGATGAGGAGGTCAGTTCTTTAAGAACATAGAATAATTCTAGATGTGTATCTACCTAAGAAAAAAGCATCAAAATATGTGAAGCAAAAACTAATAGAACTGAAAGGAGAAAAGATATATCCAGTTTTATAGCTGAGAGATCAACCCTGCCAATCAGTTACTGACATATCAGACAGGCAGAGAATCACTAAGTCTATATTTATCTTGAAATGTACTATGAATCAGATTAATCTAACTTGTATTTGTAGAATAATACTCCATCCAATAACATCATAGTACACATTCTGATCAAGCTCCCACTAAACATTAGCAAAATATACCACATTTTGAACAATAAAAATCACCTGAACTTTTTAAGTTCTTTTTTTTTTTTATGAGAGATTTTTGCTATAGTGCATGTGAACATGCGCTCACCAGAAAGACAGAGTCACCCTCCGGGAAGATAAACACACTGCAATCAATCCCTTCTCCTCCAGTTACCTCTTGGAATCTTGGCGATGCATGCACATGTGCCCAGCATAAGTTTTAAGCCACTGGGTCCAGGACTTGAACCATGGTTAACTACTTGATAGTCCAGTGACATAACCATTGTGCCATCTGCTGGTCCCTTTACTTTCTTGAATAAATATAAATAATGTAAAATATGTTCTCTGGCAAAATGGAATTAAACAAAAAATAAACAATAACAAAAAATGTCAAATCTCAAAAATTAGCAGAAATGATATAACACATTCCTAAATAATACATGAGTCAAAAAAAGTACAAAGAAATTTAAAACAGTTCAAATTAAGTTAGAATGAAATTACAACTTATCAAAATTTGTGGGGTGCAATGTAAGCAGTGGACAAGTAGAAAATTTATAGCAAGGGCGACCTGTATTTCCATTTCAGGAACTGAGAAAGAAGAGCAACATAAGCTTTAAACAAGCAGAAGAAAAGAAAACTTAGATCAGGAATCAATGAAATTATGAAGATTAGAATCATGGAAAGAAATTTTTAAAAATTAAAAGCTGGTTCACTGGAAAAAAATCAGTAAAATTCATGAAACTTTAGCCATAAGTACTCTGGAAAAAGGCGAGAACACAAATTACTAATATCAGTGTATTACCCCATTAGTGTATTGAGTGCAGAAAGACAAGTGGCTGGGTGATTTATAACAAGTAGGAGGTTTATTTGACTCACATTTCTGGTGACTAGAAAGTCCACAGACTTGAGGCTAACATCAGACCAGCCACATCATAATATGTCCAATATAAACAAAGAGAATGGTGGTCATGTGCAAAGAGAATGTGTCTATATTCCATGTCTTTTTTCCCTCCCATTTCATTCTCTTATAAACAAACTAGGACTTAATCACAGGGGCTCTGCCCTAACCACCTAATCACTAATCTCCTCTCAAAGTCCCACCTTCATCACAACAATTTGGTCAAGTATGTTATCCTCTTAATTCCATTACAATGACTAAACACATGAATTTTTGGAGGATATATTCAAATTATAGCAATCAAAAATGAGATGGGAGTTATTAGTATTATTTCTCAGATGTTGAAAGTATAATAGTATACTGTAAGGGATATATCTTTTCCCACAAATTTGATAACTTACATAAAATGGACCAATATCTTGAAAGATACAAAAGGCAAAACTTACACAAGAAGAAAGAGATAACCTAACTAGCCCTACCTTTAAATAAATTACAACAATAGTTAATAATCTTTTCAAAAATAAAAGCAGGGCTAGCTCCATAGTGCTGTGGCAACATTCTGCTCAAGAGGACCTGGATTTCGCATGGCAACTGTGGGTCAAATCCTTGACTTAGTCAACCTGAAACACACCAGATATGTGCATGTGTGCTATGGATCCAATGAGACTGGAGGACTAGAGGAAGGGATTGCAGTGTGACCAGACCCTATGAGGGTGCTCTTCTCTCTCAGAACACATGCTCTATCATGAATAAAGAAAAAAATTAAAACAAATTATTCACCAGTTATTTCAGTGGCTAGTTAAACCAGTTCTCTACAATCTATTCCAAAAATAGAAGCAGAAGAAGCTCTTTCTAACTCAATCTGAGATGACATATAATATCAAAACCAGGTTATCACTTGACTAGAAAGGAAAACTATGGAACATGATCTCTCATAAACATAGATTCAAAAATTCTTAACAAAAATATTGTAAAATATAGTATATAAAATAAATTATATACCACATACATCAGGATTGAATAAATAAATCAGAGAGGAGAGATAAACGTTCTAGGCAGAAGAACTCTACATATTATATGTAGTGAGGTGGAGTACAAATTCCCCCAGTTTATAACTACGGGTAGTATATAGTGAGTTTCTTACCTAATACAGAAAATGGGGGGAAAGACTGAATTTACAGTGTAGAAACTAACAACCACCACCTCAGTCTAGAAGATGAAGGTTAAAATTGACAGTGAAAGTTCTACTGATAGTATATATTCCAGATATGGTATCAGAAATGGCAGTTTACCTCTGTAGCACCACAAAGGAATAAGCCTAGTTTAATCATGAGAAAAACTGATCTGAAGATGTAGGAGGACAATGTAGATACCAGAAATAGTATGGGAAAGGAGTGGATAGTAGAGGGTGGGTGGGCAGCTCAAGGAAGAAACTTAATAGATACCAGATTTTCAAGTTCTCCGTTGAAAATTATATATATAGTATACTCAATTTCATTGTCATGTACTGCATGCACACCTTGAAAACCATATTTTGTCCCATAGAGATATACAGTGATTGAATATAAATGATCATAAGATTTAAAAAATAGAGAAATTCCAATGAAAAAACATGGAACAAAGGAAATGACCAATACTGCTCAAAACTGCCAAGGCATCCAAATCAAAGTATTTCTGGGAAACTGTCACAACCAATTGAAGCTTCAGACACGATAATTCTGGATTTGTTCTCAGAATAGAAAAAACGATGTCAAGGAAAAACTTTGAAAATATTCGTTGAACTATAAACTCTAGGGACAAGCAGGTGATGTAGTGGTTACATCGCTGGACTCCCATGTAGTCGACTGTGGTTCAAGCTCTGGACTCACACCGAGCGCATGTGTGTTTGTGCCCAAAATCCCGAGAAGAAAATGGAGGAGAAGGGATTGCAGAGTGGCCATGCCCCCAGAGTGGGGGGGGGATGATTTCTTACTTTCTCTCTCTGTCTCTTGGATGAGTGCACATGCCTATAGCAAAAATCTCTCTCAATAAATAAATAAATAAACCATAAATTCATCATGTATCAATATTGATTCACTAATTGTGACATAATTACCATACCAAAGTAAGATGTGAAGATGGGAGAGTCTGGGTGTGAGGTATACAGGAGTTCTGTCTTATCTGTAACAATTTTATAAATCTGAAATTGTTGTGTGTGTTGCCTAAAATTTTAAGTTTGTTAAAAAAAAAAAAAAGGCAATGTCAGATGCTGGAAGGGAAGTATGATTGAGTTTAGTGCAGTGTAAATTATTTTCTCATTCATCCCAGAGGCTGTGCAGAATGCCTTTCAGATGGGCCTTTGGGGACAGATTTAGCAGGGCTCTAATACCACTGGAGCTTTTGAGGGAAAAAAATGATACTAAATCGATTTTTTTTCCTCCTGCCCACTGATTCAGTGTAGTGACTGATGGTACAGCACATAAAGGCAGCTATGACAAATCAACAGAAGTACAGAATATGCCACCACATGACCTCGAAGATGTTTGACGAGGTCACCAGCAATCAGAGAGGAAATGATGGAAGTTAGGTTGAGACTGCATGGCCCCTGACGGTCTGAAGCAGTCATTAGAATTCCCATAGGAATTGTTTGAGAGTTAACTTACATTTACTATCTTGTTACTATTATCATAACCCTCTTAAATCACTGCCTGTTAGGTCCTGAAGATACTCAAACTGCAGATAAAAGATTAAGGCTAAGAGACTCACCAAAAAATGATACAACGTAACAGTACAGTCAGAAGTCAAAGGTGTATCTCCTTTGTTTATTCAAAGGCTCTCTCAGTCAGTGGACACAAATTAAACTTCATGTATCAGTCAGACGTCTATATACTCTTCTTTTACCTTATTAGTACATTACATTAGGATTTGTGTGTATGAATTAGAAGATGATATGAATGGTGGAAAAAATTTTGTCTCATTACCTTAATCAGAGTAGCTGCCAAATAAACATGCATGAAATTATTTAATTTTCTGCTTTTGTACCTTTCACAGAAATATAGATTGTGTTTCTAAATGTTAAAATATTTTATTTCAGACATTACTGGACAAATACAGCTATCACATTTGTTATGATTTAAGAGATCAATGAAATAATACGTCTTTTAATTAAAAGTCAGTGATGTGTGTGTTTAATTAGTTTATTTAATTAAGAAGTAAAATTCTTGAGACCAGCAGTTAGCGTAATGGCTATGTCGCTGGACTCCCACATAGTCGACCATGGTTCGCGTCCCGGATCCGGTGGCTTAAAACTCATGCCGACCGCGTATGCGTGCGTGCCCAAGATCCCAAGAGGAGAATGGAGGAGAAGGGATTGCAGCATGGTCATCCCCTCTGGGGGGGGAGTAATTTCTCGCTCTCTGTCTCTCTGTCTGTCTCTGTCTGTCTGGCGAGCACAAGCACCCTATAGCGAAAACCTCTCAAAAAAAAAAAAAAAAAAAGGAAGTAAAATTCTTAAAAATGTGAATGTGTTTACTGGTTCAGTTCCTCTACAATTCTAAGACATACATTATTTAATGAAATGACTGACTTTAAAACATAGTTTGTGTAATTGATTTATTTGATTTGTTTTTTATGATTGATTTATGGTGTAATTATGTGTTCTACATAAGTGAGTAAGAACTTTATGTATGAATTTATGAGATTAGATATTATATTTTGGTATAACATGTCATGATCATAATCCTCATAAATAGACAATTATAGCTATTAAAGTGACAGATTATCAGGTAACAAATTTGCCCTAAGCACTCTCCTAAGGGCTTTATGTGAGTGCAAGAGTCCATAGCAAATTACAAAAAAAATTTTTTTTAAAAGAGAGTGACTATAAGCTTAGTACTATTGATTATTGCTGCTTTGGTCTGATAGTTCACCTTCAAAATTGTTGCAATAATGACAACTAATTCTTTCCTTATCCTATATTTAGGGAAATTCTCTTCTATTACAGGAAATGTTAACTAATATAAATGATGTCAAATTGTTTAATAACTATAGGAATCAAGTTGTTCACTCACTTTTAAAATTCGTTTTATCTATTATCATTTACTAAAATAAATATTAGGAGCATATATACACAATCATAATCAGTGTCTTGTAAGTACTGCATGTGAACATGGTCAAGATTATATCTATGCAGATTTGAGTTTTATGGATCGTTTGACATATAATAAGTTTGTATTTACTTTTATTTTTAATTTTGGTAAATTATACAAAAAATTATCATCTGAGCCTTTTTTAAGTGCATAGTTCAGTAGTATTAAGTATAATAACATTTTTATGCTTAATGTATATTTAAAAAATTTATCAGTAATGGGTCATTAAAACACCCTGAAAATCATTACTAAACAGTTCCTAAGCAAAATAAGTATACTTAAAATCCAAAGTGCCTCACTATATCTTATGTCAAATCATGGGAATCCTGCTTATAGTACCAGACATGGGTCCTGGGTGCTGTAAGAGAAATGCAGTAGCCAGTCTACAAGGTCATGGAGTTCTGTCATGCTTGGTACTGTTCCTGGAAGTTCTCGGGAGTAATAATAATCTTTGCATCATTACCTGGAACAGAGTGATTTGGGTAGTTACACAGTGAATAAAAGTGAAAATCTGACCTAGATTGTTCTGTCTCTAAATTCATGATATTTCATTATGTGTACCAAGTATCTATTAAGAAGCATGCATCACTAAAGAAATGCAATTTTTAAGACACACACATATTTACAGAAAAGTTTTTAGTTGAAAATACGGATTACAGATGCCAGTTGCACCTATAACTAAGTCTCTGGAACAAAATGCTTTCAGGATTGATTATTTTATTTAAATTTTCGTAATAACAAAGTTGCTATTTTTAAAGCTCCCAATATGACAGAGCCAGGCTCTGTCAGAACAAACATCCTCTATTTTATATCAACTAACTGTGTGGACTTAGGCAAGTCCCTCAAATTCTTGGGCCCTTAGTCCTTCTGATGTGAGCATACACATAGGAAAAGTCACTTCTCACCTGGAAACAGCGATAGCAGCAGTACCAAAAACATTTACCAGGTTATGAGACTAAAGTGCTTTCTGTTAACTAGTTGTTTCTTGTTCTTTGGAGTCAGATGAGCCAGATTCAAAACCTGGTGCGTAAAGCCTGTAAGTTCATTGATTTTAACGTATTGCTTAACTTGATGCTTTAGGGCTTTTATTTGTAAAAATAAAAATAATTACAGCCAAAAACTATTGTTGTACAGATATTGTAAGGATTAAGTGAATTATCCAAAATTTATTTAAAACAATGTCTGTCACATAATGAGTGCTCAAAATGGATTAGTCTTAATTGTGATAACTTTCTCCATTCTTCTAGGTAATTTCAGCTACAGGAAAGAACTCACTTAATAAAGAGATTTGACTGCAGTAAGAACACAAAGACCATTCTCTGCGAGGGAAATTAATAGTGTTCAGCTTCATGAGAACTAAAATAATACTGGACTTGGAGTTCAAGGAACCACCTGCACTGGCAGTGGTAAGAAGATATGCACAGTTTTTGTTCCACCAATCAGATGCCTAGGTTTTTGCTCAGATGTCCATTCTTCTTAATCAGCTACCACCATTTCAAAAGAATTAGGTCATAAAGTATGGAGAGGTTTTCAAGAGTTAATTGAAAATGTGTACTATGAAAAAACTGCAAGGATTTCAAAAATATTTGAATCAAAATAAACTTACGTAGACATAAGTAAAACTTAAATCCACCCTTTTTGAAGTGTGGCAAAGTATTTGTATAGAGCAACGACTTTAATAGGTTCTCAG
>NW_006159867.1:3402590-3405589 GCF_000334495.1 Tupaia belangeri chinensis | reverse complement strand
GGTTACTTTTGTTTGTTAAGTTTCTTTCTTCCAAGAGTGACAGAGACAAAGACCACACCCTGAAAGACTGTGGGTGCTATAATCCATGCTCAATCCTGTCCCAGACAGCCTCAGGTGATGGGCATATTCATGGCATGGTACTAGATCTCAGGTGCTCAGGGAGGTCTGTGGGTGTGAACCCAGAATCTTCTGTAGGGCAGCCTTGCAAAGCACTGTGTTTTATTATTGTGGCCACAACAAGCCCCAGGGAAGCTCATTCTGTACAGTATAGACGATGAAACCTATCCAGTGTGCCCATTTTTTTTTTGAGAGATTTTTGCTATAGGGCATGTGCGCTCGCCAGACAGACAGAGACATAGAGACAGAAAGCGAGAAATCACCCCCCCGGGGGGATGTTCATGCAGCAATCCCTTCTCCTCCATTCTCCTCTTGGGATCTTGGGCACGCACGCACACGCACCCGGCATGAGTTTTAAGCCACCGGATCCGGGACGCGAACCGCGGTCGACTACGTGGGAGTCCAGTGACATACCCATTACTCTAACTGCTGGTTCCCTCCAGTGTGCCCATTTTGAAATTAAAATATTAGCAATGGACAGATTAAATTATTGTCAAAGTTTTATGCTCTTAAGAGGAAGAGCAGGAAAAAAAAATCCAGGCCCATTCTGAGATGGCTACTGAACTTTTCTGTGAAATACTGCTTTCAGGGACTACATGAAGATCTTCAGCTAAGACTTCACCCTCCAGATTCATTTCTAGTGGGGCAGGGCAACCTCTGTATCCTTCTCTCCATCTCTCTCTTTCTATCTCCCTATGTCTTCCTGGGTCATTTAATTTTCTTTTATTTAATTTCATGGTTTTTTTTTTAAGGTAAAGTATTCCCTGGGCTCTCAAACCTCTGTTTTATTTTGCTAACTCATGCCTTCCCCTCTGCCCATTTAGGAGAGGCACACATCCAGTCCCATTCTGAGATGGCCACTGAACTTTGCATGCCATGTGTTTTTCACTTTTCCTTTTTAAAGTTAAAAATATAAAATTTTTACTGTCTTTTTTCCTTTCTTTTTTATTTTATTTCTTTTTTTTAAATTTTCTTCCCTCCTCTTCTCTTTTCCTTTTTCTTTAACTCCGTCCCTTCGCTGCTCATCCTGCACACACCGTGTGTCTAGACAGGTCTATGTGAACAGTATCCAAACATCTGAATACTATTAGGATCAGAATATTCCTCAATTACCACTGAATATGATGCACCAAGAGTTAAACACGGAATGGAAGAGAGATTGCAGACGATCTCCTCCTGTATGGGTCTCTGAACGCTCAGATTGAACTTCAAGAATTAGAAAGAAATGCACAAACCATCAGATGATCAGAAATCACTGCAGGGACACAAGAAATATGAGAAAGCAAGAAATTACCTCTCTTTCAAGGGAAAGGAGTATCTCCTCTTCACCCACAGACAGTAAAATGGAACTCACAGAAATGTCAAATAAAGAATTTAGAATATTTATAGCATCAAAGCTAACAGAGGTACAAGAGAGACAATGAACCCCAGAAGATGCAGGAGAAAAGAGCTGATGATTCCAGGAGGAAGTTCTTGCGAGAGCTGAAAGAGGAAATACACACAATAAAAAAGAAGCAAGTGGAGCTGTTAGAGATGAAGGATGTAATACAGGAAATTAAAACCTCCCTTGAAAGTATCAAAAGCAGATAGATCATATAGAAGACCACATCTCAGATGTAGAAGACAGAGAAATCCACCATAAAGACTGAGAAAATAGCCAAAAAAACTGAGAATAATATACAAGAAATACTAGATACCATTAAATGTCCAAATATCTGGATAATTGGTATCTCAGAAGGTGAAGAGACTAATAAGGGCAATGATAATCTAGTCCATGAAATCCTGCAAGAAAACTTTCCAATCCCAGAGAGGCATCCAAAGATCTAGTCCCAAGAAATACAAAGGACCCCAAATAGAATCAACCCAAGAAGATCTTCTCCAAGAAATATTATAGCTAGGTTGACCAAAACTACAGACAAAGACAAGATACTAAGATTGGCAAGAGAGAAATTCAAGTTACCTAGAAAGGATATACCATCAGGCTAACAGTGGACCTTTCACTGGAAACAATGTGAGCAAGGGAAGAATGGGAAAATATATTCAAAGTGTTAAGGGAAAAGCAATTTCAACCAAGAATACTGTACCTGGCAAGATTATCCTTCATACGGGAAGAAAAGACAAGAACATTATCAGATAAACAAAACCCAAAAGAATTTACCAACACCAGACCAGATCTCCAAGAAGTTCTCAAGGAGTGCTATAACAGCAAAATTAAATATAGACACACAGAAATGAGAGTTCAAAAACCACCAATGAAAGGCCAACTTAATGATAGGGACAAGTCTCGAGTTGAATGTTATATTACGGAATTTAAATGAGAAGATCAGACTCCAACAGATGATAGATTGAGTGCATGAGATAGAACTGGTGAAACAGAATCATAGACGTTTGACAAAAGCATTACTGATTTTCTTCTATACTTCAGTTTCCAGATTTAAGGATTTTTGTTTTTTCTTGAGCTGCCAATAGGTTCATGTACCTTCTATTTGAACAGAATCCCAACCCGTTTCCTGACTTTAAGTTTTAAGTAAAGCTCTCTTGGCATTTTTAAAAAAAAATTTAATGTAATAATGCTAAAACTACTTAAAAATAATAATTTTTTTAAAAAAGTAAGAGCAGGGATTTTAATAAATACATTTCAATCTCTGGAACCCCCCATTTTGAAAAGTTTTCTTCAACTTTCACAAATAATTACATGAGGATAAATTTTTTTAAATTCCAGTTTTCGACCTAAAAACTCTATTAGATCAGGGACCAGCAGTTGGTGTAATGGCTATGATGCTGGACTCCCATTTAATCAACTGTGGTTCGAGTCCTGGACCCAGTGGCTTAAACTCATGTCGGACGCATATGCATGGGTGGCCAAGATTCTGAGCAGAGGA
>NW_006159867.1:3381553-3402563 GCF_000334495.1 Tupaia belangeri chinensis | reverse complement strand
CCCCCCCCGGGGGGGGATTTTTTGCTTTCTGTCTCTCCGTCTCTGTCTTTCTGGTGAGCGCACATGCCCTATAGCAAAAATCTCTTTAAAAATTTTTAAAAGTTTTAAACAAAACTCTATGAGATCATTTTTACGGCCACTCACCTTGCTTCTTAAGAACTGTCTTCATTCACAAGCCAGGCTGTTTCTCCACAATGCCACCCTCAGTACCTGAACACTCACCATCAAAATCTGAACAGATGAATCACATTTGGAGAGTTAATCTGGGCTGTATCAATCACAGTCTTCCTGCAGGAACTAAGTCTTAATGTGTTAGGGATTGACATTGAAACAGATATGTGAAGTAAAGACATGTGTAGTGTATTTTGCTATAGGGTATATGTGCTTGCCTAGTAGAGACAGAGAAAGACACACACATACACAGAGACAAAGTGAGAAAGCACTCCTCCTAGGAATGGCCACACCACAACCTTTCCCTTTCATTCTCCTCAAGGAATGTGGGCATTGGTGTGGTGTGTTTCTCACGCTGCTCAGTCCATGATTCTAACTAAGCAGGTGACCATGTAGGATCCAGTACTTAACCACCACGCCACCTGCTGGCCCCAACCTGCATAGTATTAAAGCAAAATACAATGAAAATGTGCCTAAAAATTTATTGAGTAAAGTATACCAGATAGACTTTTTAAATCTTTTTTCTTGGGACCAGCAGTTAGCATAATTGCTATGTCGCTGGACTCCCACGTATTCGACCGCGGTTTGAGTCTCGGACCTGGTGGCTTAAAACTCATGCCGGGTGCGTGTGCATGCGTGCCCAAGATCCCAAGAGGAGAATGGAGGAGAAGGGATTGCAGCATGGCCATCCCCCCTGGGGGGGGGGGGAATTTCTCGTTTTCTGTCTCTCTGTCTGTCTCTGTCTGCCTGGCGAGCGCACACGCCCTATAGCAAAAACCTCTCAAAAAAATCTTTTTTCTTTTTTTTTTAGTCTTCATCTTGCTAAAAACTGTAGACATAAGTAAAACTTAATTTGAACCATTTCTGTTAAATGTTTGCATTAAAAAAGAAAAAAAAAAAGAACTTATGCCACTCAAAAGCAGTCTACTTAACATAGCACATGACCTCACAAGGTAAACCAAAAAAAGGCAATTTTATAACTAAAACCAAAGACTTTATTTTATTTCTATGTTCACTCAGTAAATACTTCTTTCCAACATTTCATCATTAGCACCACAAACCTCTTTTGGTTCACTACTTCCTTGTTCATGATTTATTGTTCAACCTAATAAACTCTTGGGAACCAGCAGTTAGCGTAATAGCTATGTCGCTGGGCTTCCACGTAGTCGACCATGGTTCGCATCCTGGACCTGGTGGCTTAAAACTCACACCGGGTGCATGTGCGTGCATGCCCAAGATCCCGAGAGGAGAATGGAGGAGAAGGGATTGCGGCATGGAGGGACTCTGGGGGGTGATTTCTCGCTTTCTGTCTCTCTGTCTGTCTCTGTCTATCTGGCGAGCACACGTGCCCTATAGCAAAAATCTCTCTCAAAAAAAAAAAAAACATAATAAACTCTTGGTCTGGCATAGGTGACAGTCCATAGAGTACTAGACAACAGTGTTTGGAAGCCATATAGCCAACCGTAGTTTCAGTTCACCTGCCAGTGGGCTTGAAATGTGCAGGGTGCCTAAGTGTTTGGCCAAGATCCTAATATGCTAGAGGAAGAAGATCATGGCTATACCAGATCCTATGGAGAGTGTGTCTCTTCCTCTAGGGTGTGTGCATATAAATAAATAATAATGAACTCTTGGGCCAGCCTGTGGCCTGTTGGTTAAGGCCGCTGGATCCCACATGGCCAACCTTGTGGATTAAGACCCAAACTGGCAGCTTGAAAAATATGTGGAGCACGTGTGCAGGTGTGTCCAAAATCCTGAAAGAAGGGACAAATGTAGGAAAAGGGATTGTAGCATGACCATTCACCAAGAGGAGGGTGTGCGCTCACTTTCCCCATTTCTCTCTCCTGTGAGTACACACACCCTATAGCAAAATTAATAAACAAAAAAGCTCTTCAAAATACTTTTTCTTAAGTTTCTTTAATGTGATTGAGGGAGAGAAAGAGAGGGAAAGGCTAACACTCTCAACAGAGTCTCATGCCATGATGACCTCTGGCCTTCTAATCAGCCAGGATCTGGTGTTTGTACAGGTTGAAAGAGGAACCAAACGGACACTCTTCCATATGGATCTAGCACCACGTGATCAGTGTGTTACCAATAAACTGGCCCTAAAATAAACTCTTTACATTTTTGTTGTAACTTAGATTTTCTTTTCACACTAGAAAGTGCAGTAACAGCAGATGGTATAATGGTTATGTCATTGTACTCCCAGGTAGTCAATCACAATTCAAATCTCAGACTTGGTCGCTTACATACCAAGTGCACATGTGTGTGTGCCCAAAATCCCAAGAGGAGAACAGAAACAGAGGAGACAGGACTGCAGAGTGGCCATCCCCTCCCCCTAGGAGGGTGATTTCTTGTTTTCTGTCTCTTTGTCTCCCCCTGTCTCTTTGATAAGCACACACGCCCTATAGCAAAAATCTCTTTGGGGAGGGAGAAAAGAAATAAAGTGCCACAACATAAGAAATATGGTTCCTTAGAAAGAGAACATCTCCTCCAAATCTTCCTCACAGTTGGAAATGTAAAGGAAGAAGCAACTAGAACTGGGGCTGGGGTGAGGGGTGGTGGTGAGAGATGAAGGAGCAGCCACATCTGATTACCTTTCATGTCCCAGATCTGCTTCTTAGACAGGCTGGGGCTGGTTCCTGGAGTCCTGTCCTCTCATTCTGGGGAATCTTTGATCACTGAAGCACTGACAATGATGATCCTCTGTCCCTCTTCTTAAATAGCACCATCTGTTTCTGTTCTTTGTAACCAAAAGAGCCTTGAGTGCAACAAAGAACATTGAGCTCAAAGAACTTAGTCTGGTTATAGTTTCCGCATTTCCTCAAATACCTAGAAAGAAATGGAGAAACAAAAATGAACATTGTAAAACAAATGCAAAGTGTTTCACGTGCATTTCATATTGTATTTCAAATATCATATTATACCAAAATTATTTCAAATGTCATCAGATAAACTCAGAGAACACTTGTCTTGCATTCAACTGTACAGCAGGTTTTATAATAATGCATAATATAGATTGACAAATTATATTTATATTATCAAATACATATGGTTTAAAGTCCCATATTTATAAACTTATGAGTTTAACTGTGAGAGAAGAATATTTAATTTGAGAAGAGACATTTTCTTTGGTCTTAATGACAATCATAGTAAATTTGATTTATGGAGTAAATTATATTAATTCCTGTCAAATTATAACAAAATAGTCTCTGTCTTTAGCAATCCTTCATTATAAATTTTGGAAAATGGTAATTGAGATTTTAAGAGTTGAGAGTAGAAGAAGATTCCTCCGTGGCTCCTGAGAACTAGTGATTTCAGAGAAAAAAGAGAAATGAAGATTTTTCTACTGATAATTCAGCCTCCAAACCCACAAACTCGAGTGGAGAGGCAAGGGGTAGGCCTTCAGAAGAAGATTCTTCCATGGCTCCTAAGAACAAGTGATTTCATGGAAAAAAAGAGAATTAAAGATTTTCTACTGATAATTCAGCCTCCAAACCCACAAACTCGAGTGGAGAGGCAAGGGGTAGGCCTTCAGAAGAAGATTCTTCCATGGCTCCTAAGAACAAGTGATTTCATGGAAAAAAAGAGAATTAAAGATTTTCTACTGATAATTCAGCCTCCAAACCCACAAACTCGAGTGGAGAGGCAAGGGGTAGGCCTTCAGAAGAAGATTCTTCCATGGCTCCTAAGAACAAGTGATTTCATGGAAAAAAAGAGAATTAAAGATTTTCTACTGATAATTCAGCCTCTGGCCCACAAACTTGAGTGGTAGGGAGTCCCTCTAGCCTTCTCTCTCTCTCAGTATATCTCTGTCTTCTCAATATTTTTGTAATTTCTCCTTTAAAAAAAATTTTTAAGGTATAGTATTTTCTCAGTTTTCAGTTCCACCTCTATCTTGCTCATAATCCCCTCTCCATCTCCCACCCAGGAGAGGTAAGGGGCAGGCCTTCAGAAGAAGATTCCTCCATGGCTCCTGAGAACTAGTGTTTGTTTGTTTTGTTTTGTTTTGTTTTTTAATTTTGGGGTTTTTTTTTTCTTCTTCTTCCTTTTCTCTCTGTTTCTTTGTTGTTGTGATTTTCTCTCTCTGTTACATTTTCTTTTTCTTTTATCTCATCACTCTGCTCCTCAGTCTCTATTCACTGTGTATCTAGATGGATCTAAGGGAATCATAGCCAAATATCCAAATACTATCAGGGATAACATATTCCTCAATATCCACTGAATCTGCTGCACAAAGGGATAAAAACAGAACGGCAAAGAGATTCCAGATCATCTCCTTCTGCATGCTCCTGAACGCTCAGTTTGAACCTCAAGAATTAGGAAGAAACACACCATCCATCCAATGACTAGAAATCAATGCAGGGCCACAAGAAATATGGGAAAGTGAGAAAATACCTCTTCTCCAAGGGAAAAAAAAAACAAAACTCCTCTTCATCCACAGACAGTTGAATGGAAATCATGGAAATGTCGACAAAGAGTTTAGAATATTCATAATGACGAAGCTAACAAAGATGGGGGAGAAGAGAGACAACGAACTGCAGAAGAGGCAGGAGAAAGGAGCTGATGAGTTCCAGGAGGTGAGGAAATTCTTGCAAGATCTAAAAGAGGAATTACACATTTTAAAGAAGAATCAAATGGACTTGTTAGCGATGAAGGCTATAATACAGGAAGTCAAAATCTCCCTTGAAAGTATTAAAAGCAGACTAGATCATACAGAAAATAGGATCTCAGACATAGAAAATTCCTGACCTAGAAAAATCAACCACAAAGACTGAGAAAACTGCCCCAAAAATGAGAATAATATACAAGAAATACTAGATACTATCAAATGTCCAACCATCCAGATAATTGGGACCCCAGAAGGTGAAGAGACTCATAAGGGCATTGATAATCTAATCCATGAAATCCTGCAAGAAAACTTTCCAAACCTATACAGGCACTCAAAGATCCAGTCTTAAAAAATACCAAGGACCCCAAATAGAATCAACCCAAGAAAGTCTTTTCCAAGACACATTATAGCCAGACTGACCAAAACCACAGACAAAGACAAGATACTAAGATTGGCAAGAGAAAAACAGTAAGTTACCTACAAAGGATATCCCATCAGGCTAACGAAGACTTGTCATTGGAAACAATGAGAGCAAGGAAAGAATGGGAAAATATATTCAAAGTGTTAAGGGGAAAGCAATTTCGACCAAGAATACTGTACCAGCAAGATTATCCTTCTTATGGGAAGAGAAGACAAGAACATTCTCAGATGAACAAAACCTGAAAGAATTTACCAGCACCAGATCAGATCTCCAATAAGTTTTCAAGGGAGTGCTATATCGGGAAAATTAAATATAGCCACACAGAAATAAGAGTTCAAAAACTAAGAAAATGTCCAACTTAATCTAGGGACAAGTCTAGAGTTGAATATTATATCCCAGAATTTAATCAAGAAGATTGAACCCCAACAGAAGATAAAGTACATGAGACTGAACTGGTGAAATAGCATTTTATGACTTTTGACTAAAACATTGCTGATTTTCTTTTAGGCTTTGTTTTCTGGTTTTATGGATTTTTGTCCTGTCTTGAGCTGTTGATTAGTTCATGTACCTACTATTTGAACAGAATCCTAACCTGTTTCCTGGCTTTAAGTTTTAAGCAAAGTTCCTTAGCATTTCTTTCACTTATTAAAGTTAAAACTGCTTTTCTTGGAATTACCAGCTGAACATGCTATTGAAAGTAGTTAGATTATAAGAAATTGTGTGATCAATAAAATGTGGTGGAAAAAAGAATGGAAGACAACTATAGACACCAGATATACAGAGATAGTGTGTGAAGAGAAATGAAGAGAAGAGGGCGGGAAAGGGCAGAGGGCCAGAAATAGGGTTAAAATATCCTGGGAAGGGACATACATATATATATATATATATATATATATGAAACTAGAAATGGAAAATTATTGATGATAACATGCATGATTAAGCCACTATGCAGTATATTCTGGATGGGAAATCACATTATATATGCTGTGATGATGCTTAGTGAATGAATGTAAATTAATTTTTAAAAAGTTTCAGAAAAAAACTATGTATAGTACATAATATTTGAAAATGATAATAAACAACTATCTTACTAAAACAATTTTTAAAAAGAGTTGAGAGTAAAAAATAGTACCTTCTCAACATGTTAACCTGAATGGTTAAATAAAAATTTAAATCCTAATATGCGGAGTACAAATCGGTTTGCAATGGCTCTTCTATTTTATGTTGTGTGATATAATGACAATTTGACACTAAATTAAAATATTAGCTTAGATCTTAAATGTTCATGGTGAAACTAATTAAATGTACTGATCAATATTAACATAATAAAATACTCTTTTTTAAAATTTTGTTTTTTGGAGAGGTTTTTGCTATAGGGTGCGTGTGCTTGCCAGAAAGATAGACATAAAGTGAGAAATCACCGCTTGGGGGGATGGCTATGCCGCAATCCCTTCTCCTCCATTCTCCTCTCGGTACCTTGGGCATGCATACACACACACCTGGCATGAGTTTAAGCCACTGAGTTTAGGACTCAAACTGCGGTCAACTACGTGGAGTCCAGCGATATAGCCATTACACCAACTGCTGGTCTCAATAAAATACTTTCTTAAAGAACAAAATATTCTATCTGAATTTTGTATCTAATTAGAGAAATTTAGAGTAACAAGTTTTCTTTTAATGGGAACTATACCTATACATATAAGTAATTATAATAAATACAAGAAAAAAAACCTTCCAAGAAAAACCAAGCTTTAGATCAAATATACAAGAAATATACAAAATATACAAGATACACATAATAAGGCAAGATAGTGTGTTTAGAATCATAGGAGGTAACTAAGTTAGTATACTAAAAGAGATGCAGGATCTAGTTGTTTTGAACTAGAGATCAAGAGAAAAAAAGTGTGAATTGGGTGATTCCAGTCCTTAGCAAAGTTTCTAGGAACTGTATCTTTAAAATAGTAAAAGGATGAAACTTTTCACTATAGCCAGGTAATTATGTTGTTTTTCCTTTGTATTGGAACAAAATAGAAAACAACTGAAATAGAAAAAAAAAAAAGAAATCATAAAATTTATCCTATTGGATTGTCAGTGCCTTTGTGAGATGTACAGAAACCAGTTCCTGGAATACTTCTGTTTATTTCTATCCATACATATATTAGGCACTGTATGTCCATGTTGCATTGTAATAATCAACTGTTTTGTAAAATTGTAAAACAATTGATCAGTAAGATTAATACTCATCTCAATTTAATTTATAAACTTTAAATTCTGTGCGCTCCTCTAAACAGACTGCCTCAACATTTGTGAATTATGTGATATTATCTCACTTGTAGTAATGAAGAATTTTCAGTGATTTAGTGTAGACAATATTTTCCATGAATAAAAAGGGACGATAGAGTAAAGTGGTTATAATCAGCCGTCATCCTCACCATCAGTCACAGATGCATGCGTTAAAGGCTTATTTGCACACGATGCTTCGCTGGGCACTTCTTCAAACACCTTATTCAGTGAATAAATCAGCAGCCAGATGAAAACAGTCTTCCCGAAAACAATCAAACTTTAAAACAATATCGAAATATATAATTAGGCAAGAAAAATGTTTATCTGAAAAGCTCAGGGTATTATGGGAAGTCAATGTAGATATTCAGGAATAAGTTCAATATGAAACCATGCACTATAGTTGTAGAGCAATGCTTATCAGAGAGCTTTTATGATTGCAAATGCTTTTGTATTTATTAGAATCAAATTAGAGCAGGAATTTTTTTTAAACATTCAGTTTCTTGAACTCTTATTTATACAGAGCTTTGAATGTGACCAAAGAGTTCAATGGAGATGTCTTTTTTGGAAGCTCTAGGATTTATTTTCAATTTTTTTTTTCACAGACAAGCCCCTTCTTTGCTAACTCAGTTTTCTATTTCAGTGTGTCAAATAGAAAAACTCAAAATAGAAAGGAAATAGCAAGGATTTGTCATGGAACTAAATATCAACCCCAGTTCTGTTTTCCCTAATCTTTCAGGGGAAAAAGTGCCTGAATAGACAATACTTTTTCCCCCTTCTTAATTCCTATCCAGTATTTTTGCTTACTTAGCCATAAATCAGTCCCAAACTCAATCAAACCCTTTAAAATGCATCTCCTTATTTTCTTACCCAAGTTCCATTCATTGTTCATATTTTACATACTCATTATAAAGACCATACAATTAAAAACCAAGACATAACACATGTTTGTAACTGATTAATTTTGTCACAAATACCAATTATTCAAAATTATGACATATTTTCTGAAAAGGCATCACACTGATCATCATGATAATCGAAGGCAACAATGTTCTAACCAATGAGACTTTCTTCTCTCTGATATTTGGATGGTTCATAGGCCACAAAATTCCCAAAAGTGACATTCCTGCATCTCTACTTTCAGGACTACCAGCATGCACATAATGCAAATAAACTGGCTCTCATTTAAGACTTATTTATATGAGGGTTCAAAAAGATGTCCTTTCTTGTTATAATTATGGTGCACGTGACAAGCACTGTTCATCTCTAACCAACAGAATTTTTCCTCTTCTTTCTTTCTTGCCAGAAAAGCATGCCTCAGCAAGTTCTTCAGCTGGAATTTTGTCCCAAGTGACAAAACAGAAAAGACACAATTTTCTTTCTGATGCAAAGAAAGAGGTAAGAGATCCCCACATTGTGAATTGAGTGTCCATTCAGTGAAGACACGTGACAGTCACAGAACTTACTGTCCCAACTTGTGGCCAATTTTGGTGTCAGCCCATCTATAACATGAACTAAACGTATAATGCTTATACAAAATCCCACTTAGGAAGGTTAATAAGCTACTGAGATTTCCAGTAAAACACCAAGAAAATTTAGGCAAATGCTAAATGTTGCCTTTTTTCCCCACCTAGAATTATGTGTGAACTCTGTGAAAATTATTTCCAACAAATCCAAGTATGAGATTCTACCAAATTGTAACACTGGTGCTAAAATTCCACTTGACTTAATATCATGTAGGCATAACCTTGAAATCATGTTTCTCACAACTTCAGTTATAAATTACTCACTGTATACATGCCATGGGTATAGTTTTCTTTTTGTGCCATGATATAAGTACAGTGTAACTTACAAAATAACATTCTTCTCCAGAAAGCAGTGTTAGTTTTAATTACTTTTGACAATAACAGTATAGCATCTCATAATAACAAATGAAACAAGGGTTGGCTCAGAATAAACTCTAGCATTAACTTTATTAATTTCTTATTTCCTATTAGTTTTATATCACTTATTAATTTAAGATCACTTTCTAAATTTTTTAAGAGAGTTTTTGTTATAGGGCACGTGTGCTCACCGGAGAGACAGAGACAGAAAGCAAGAAATCACCCTCCAGGAGGGATGGTTACAACACAGTCCTTTCTCCTGCACTCTTTTCTCGGGATTTTGGGCACACATGCACAAATGTCCAACGCAAATTTTAAGTTGCTGGGTCTGGGACTTGAACTGTGGTCAACTATGTGGGAGCCCAGACATGTAACCATTATGCCATCTGCTGGTTCTGAATTTTAGATCACTTTCTGAAATATTTCCTTGCTTCTCATATATTTCTGACTATATTCTAATCAATAATTAGTTCACTTTTAGTAATAGAGAAATGACTTATTCTTACCACTACCACTTAAACTTCTTGAAACCTCAGAATCTACAGCCAAAAAAACTATTAATACAGTTTTTGATATTATTTCAATTACCTAACAAAATAGTTTGCATAACTGCCATATAAATTAAATAATGAATTACATATATTATAAATTAAAATAATGAATTACATAGTTACTAATGCTTATAAGAGTTATTTTCAAGGCCAGCAGATGGTATAGTGGTTAAGGCACTAGATCTCACATGACCAACTCCACAATTCAAGTCACAGAACTAGTGGTTTGAAAAATATACTGGGCTTATATACATGCATGCCCAAAATCCTGAGAGGAGAATGGAGGAGAAGGGATTGCAGCATAGCCATCACCCCCGGAAGAGTTATTTCTCACTTTCCCTCTCTCTCTCTCTCTCTCTCTCTCTGTGTCTCTTTCCAGTGAGTGCACACACTCTATGGGGGAAAGAAATCAAAAAGAAGAGATAGTTATCTGCAAAAGAACTATTTTCTTTATTGAAGAATACTTTGCAAAAAGAAACTTACCCCTAAGCTTATTATGGTTATTATTCTGGGAAATAGCTACAGTGTAATCACTTAACGTATTTCATTCCTTTTCTGATTTGTCTTCTGATCATTTTAAAATTATAGGACAGTCGCCATTGTGACTAAGGTTAATCTGTTTAAATAAACCATGATGTATCACACGGGCTTTAAGAGGAAACTCATTTTGCCGTGTTGAGAGATCAGCGTGATGTTCCCTGCTAAGACATTTGGACGGATGATTATAGCTGTTCAGTCAATGCACATGTCGGATCACTGCCAGGACTGCCTCCCTCCAGTCATGGATTAGTGACCTTTGGGCGACTGCCTATGCAAGAACGGAAAGATGCATGTGTCTCTGTCTCAAATCCTCTCTAGTCATTCTAATTGACTGCAGTGATGGCTACTGGTGACAGTGGAGAAAGTTGACAGCTGCAGGCCCTGTTGTTGCAGCCAAAAAGCTACTCTTGTGGAGATCTTAGATGAGTATATTAAGTACTTTTACTAGCTCAGCTGGTGAAGTTACTTTAGCTCACTTGGCATGAGCACTGGCCTGAGAATAGTAAATCAGCTCTTAAAAGTATCTTCTTGTCATCTGAATTGTAAATGTTCAATGAGCTAATACTAATCCTCTTTTTATAAATAGAACTGACCCGTTAGTGCCGTAGTGCCATTAAGAAACTTTTTTTCTTTCATTTTGCTAACTCTTCTCTTCCTTTGCTTAACCCGGTTTGCCCTTCTGCACACAGTAAGCGGAAATCTTAGAACAGCTCAAGATTAGCTATCATAAAAGAAGACCACAGGTGAACAATCCAATCCATTAGCGTGCTAGGCTTAGACGGTAAAATGCTGTCAGGAACTAAACTTTAAAATGTCGGGAGAAAAAAGTACAGAAAGAAATATCCATTTCAAAAAACTCAGAGCAAAGGAAACATTCAAAGAGGAAACTCAACAAAGGGCTACTGCTTGTAAGTAACACATATTGTCAGACTTTTTCCCAGATTGCTAAAGTAGCTTGAGAATCTCTATCATAAATGGTTTAAAGAAACAATACCAGTTCATTATTTTCCCTATACTATAATCCACACTTGGGATAAACTGTTCCACTAGATGATGATGGTTCAGGCCTGCTTTAGGCTGGACTGAATGTGTGTTTACACAATTCCTTTAGCTAATGATACATAAACTACTGCTCCAGGCATAATTACCAACACCGACAAGGTATCTGAAGACTCTGAAGTCCTGCTTTTTTTCTAAGAATTATTTAATTTTATTTATTATTATGAGTTTTAATTTACCATAGGGCATGTGTGCCTACTAGAGAGAGAGACAGAGTGAAAGTGAGAAAGCCAGCTGCCAGGTCTGGGACTTGAACCACGATCAGCCCTGTGGGAGTCCAGTGCCTCAATCACCATGCCACCTGAAGTCCTGCTTTTTTTCTAAGAATTATTTAATTTTATTTATTATTATGAGTTTTAATTTACCATAGGGCATGTGTGCCTACTAGAGAGAGAGACAGAGTGAAAGTGAGAAAGCCAGCTGCCAGGTCTGGGACTTGAACCACGATCAGCCCTGTGGGAGTCCAGTGCCTCAATCACCATGCCACCTGAAGTCCTGCTTTTTTTCTAAGAATTATTTAATTTTATTTATTATTATGAGTTTTAATTTACCATAGGGCATGTGTGCCTACTAGAGAGAGAGACAGAGTGAAAGTGAGAAAGCCAGCTGCCAGGTCTGGGACTTGAACCACGATCAGCCCTGTGGGAGTCCAGTGCCTCAATCACCATGCCACCTGAAGTCCTGCTTTTTTTCTAAGAATTATTTAATTTTATTTATTATTATGAGTTTTAATTTACCATAGGGCATGTGTGCCTACTAGAGAGAGAGACAGAGTGAAAGTGAGAAAGCCAGCTGCCAGGTCTGGGACTTGAACCACGATCAGCCCTGTGGGAGTCCAGTGCCTCAATCACCATGCCACCTGAAGTCCTGCTTTTTTTCTAAGAATTATTTAATTTTATTTATTATTATGAGTTTTAATTTACCATAGGGCATGTGTGCCTACTAGAGAGAGAGACAGAGTGAAAGTGAGAAAGCCAGCTGCCAGGTCTGGGACTTGAACCACGATCAGCCCTGTGGGAGTCCAGTGCCTCAATCACCATGCCACCTGAAGTCCTGCTTTTTTTCTAAGAATTATTTAATTTTATTTATTATTATGAGTTTTAATTTACCATAGGGCATGTGTGCCTACTAGAGAGAGAGACAGAGTGAAAGTGAGAAAGCCAGCTGCCAGGTCTGGGACTTGAACCACGATCAGCCCTGTGGGAGTCCAGTGCCTCAATCACCATGCCACCTGAAGTCCTGCTTTTTTTCTAAGAATTATTTAATTTTATTTATTATTATGAGTTTTAATTTACCATAGGGCATGTGTGCCTACTAGAGAGAGAGACAGAGTGAAAGTGAGAAAGCCAGCTGCCAGGTCTGGGACTTGAACCACGATCAGCCCTGTGGGAGTCCAGTGCCTCAATCACCATGCCACCTGAAGTCCTGCTTTTTTTCTAAGAATTATTTAATTTTATTTATTATTATGAGTTTTAATTTACCATAGGGCATGTGTGCCTACTAGAGAGAGAGACAGAGTGAAAGTGAGAAAGCCAGCTGCCAGGTCTGGGACTTGAACCACGATCAGCCCTGTGGGAGTCCAGTGCCTCAATCACCATGCCACCTGAAGTCCTGCTTTTAACATAGACACATAATTGCCAGAGGCACAGGCTTCAGGTTTTCTAACAAAGAAAGCAACCAATTAACAAAAGAGCTAATTGCCTTTTTTCTTACTTGAAATGCTTGACAGAATAGGCCATGTTTTAGTGATTTTTGTATACTCAGTCTTTTAACGTAAGATGGCATGAATAGCAGATGATTAATAATTCATTGTTAAATAAAGAAATGAAGAATAAATGACACTTAATTGCAGCAACACATTCTTGCCATTTCTGAATTTAATTGGAAAGTAAAATTGGCAAAATCAAATTTGGATGGTACAGTGAAATCTACAAAAATAAAATAGTTTATCTATTCTTACAAGGATGCCCTTATAAGTGAATTTAATTGCTTGTTTTATCTAATTAGAAAATCCCTAAATATCCCAAAGATTATTTAGTTTCGCTCATTCATCACATTTTAATATTATCAAAGTGTTATAAATTACATGGTTTAAGCATTTTACTAACAAAGTTCTGTTTAGAATAAGTAATATTTTTCTCATTATAACCTTCCTTGTAATTTTTTCCCAAAACTGTGAATCGACTTTTCATATACAGATCTTGTTATCTGGCTTAATTTAAAATTAATATGCTCATAATACTTTCTATAGGAAAAACAGAGTGAGTCACTTTTTATACTGATGCAGGCTTGGGTTTATATAAGGAAAAATCAAATCCCTTAAAGCATATAATTACATATAGTATCCTCCTAAGGAAACAAACTGGTCTTTAAAGTGAATTTTAGTTTTGTGTTCCTCGAATCAGTTCCACAAAGGTTTTAATTATTGCTCATTTTAAATATAATTGACCTAGCTCAACTGCCCTCAGGAGTACCGCCTCTGTAAAGGCTAGAGAACATGAATAATAGGAGTCTTACGAGGGCACCAGTCTCCTCACATAACTCTATGCCATCTATGTTTCAGGCTATTTGTGATGGAAAAGCTAACAATTGTTCGTAGATCATAATAAAATATGTTTTAAAAATATTTGGCTTGGGGGAACCAGCAGTTAGCGTAATGGCTATGTCGCTGGACTCCCACATAGTCGACCGCGGTTCGCGTCCCGGACCCGGTGGCTTAAAACTCAACGCCGGGCGCATGTGCGTGCATGCCCAAGATCCCGAGAGGAGAATGGAGGAGAAGGGATTGCGGCGTGACCATCCCCCTTGGGGGGTGATTTCTCGCTTTCTATCTCTATGTCTCTGTCTGGCGAGCGCATGCGCCCTATAGCGAAAAAAACCTCTCCAAAATAAAAAAAATATATATTTGGCTTGGGATTCACATGTACTGAATTACTTAATTCCTTAAGTTTAATTCTCCAAAAGAACTTATTATATTAGCCTATAATGACCCTAAAATAGAAATTAAAATAGTTATTTCTTAAGTTTATTTACTTATTTCTTCCATGAGAGGGAGAGAAACAGAGAGACAGATTCTTCCAACAGGGTCTCCACACCACGATTCATCCCGAGTTGCAGCTAGTCCCTATCCCAAGCATGTGTGCATTTAACACCCAGCATGTTCAGAAAAGGCCCGGGATACGAACCCAGGACGTTTTCCATATGAGTCCAATTACAGTACCATTGTGCCACCACCTGGTACCAAAAGAGAAATCAAAATGTTGAAAAAAGCATTTAGGCAATAAACAGAATACAAGGCAATAAAATAAATAATATGTATGAAATATTCATGTGTTTATTAAAATCATGACTGCAGCTTAGATATCACCTATGCAGTTATTTGCTCAGTGTTCTAATAAGCGATCATAACAGAAAGGTTATTTGAGAATTATATTAACTCTACAGTTTCCATGAATTTATTTTTCTTTTTCTAATACCAGAAATATCAGTAGTTCACCTAAACATGTGCATTGTTTTTAATTTTATTTATTTAATTTTTAATTTACCATAGAGCATAGTACATTGTGTGGTTGTTCAGAATGTGGATTTTTCTCATCAGAAACACTCAGGCTAAATCAATAGTTCTACCATTTACTTTTAGTTGCTAAATATGAATCTATGACCCACTTATAGATACAGATAATAGAGCTCAACAGCCATTGCTCAGTAAATGCTTCTATTGAGTATGTGTATAATGTTCCATATTAATAGTAAGTGCAATAAAATTGATGATAATACAGTTATGTTTATTTCATGGAAAGACTTATTATTTAGGTTGGACAAAGAACATCAGAGCTCATTCTAAAGTCTATCACACTGGTTATTTCTAAAAAATTATGGTTGATAATATTGTAAAAGGAAAAAAAAGCATGGTGTCAAATTTGCAGAACCTAAGAAACTCATCCTTCACAATTATAGAATTCTAGAACAAAAATCATTTGTTATATTTTTACAATGAACCACCAAGGAAGTATGTCATGTCGTTCTTTTGGAACAGACATTTACTAAGTGTCACTATTTTTTCTGCAGGAGTTCAGTAATAAATTTCACAGTAAATCAGTTCTGAAAAACCAAAAACACCACTAGGTTTCCTACTTAAAATTTTACTGTGTATAGGACCACTTTGAAAGGCTTAAGGAAATTCTGTAAAGTAAATGAAATATTAATACCTTTGAGTGGTTTATCTATTGAAACTGCTTCACAGATGTGGGAGAAGCAGAAATGCAAAATTAAGAACAGTGAAAACAAACGATCTCTTAGAATTAACATCTATCTAAAGAAACTAAATTTATGTCAGAAAAAAACTCATTTGGTGATGTTGCAACTTTCATGGGTATATTACAATAATTATGTAGCCCCAAATGAATGAAAAAGTAATTTTATCAATGACTACATTGAGTGAATATTTTTAGAACACATTAAAACACATTTCAATTTATGAAGAAACAAATATTTTTTTTTTAAATGGGAACTTTTGAGTACACAACGCCGGGCGCATGTGCGTGCATGCCCAAGATCCCGAGAGGAGAATGGAGGAGAAGGGATTGCGGCGTGACCATCCCCCTTGGGGGGTGATTTCTCGCTTTCTATCTCTATGTCTCTGTCTGGCGAGCGCATGCGCCCTATAGCGAAAAAAACCTCTCCAAAATAAAAAAAATATATATTTGGCTTGGGATTCACATGTACTGAATTACTTAATTCCTTAAGTTTAATTCTCCAAAAGAACTTATTATATTAGCCTATAATGACCCTAAAATAGAAATTAAAATAGTTATTTCTTAAGTTTATTTACTTATTTCTTCCATGAGAGGGAGAGAAACAGAGAGACAGATTCTTCCAACAGGGTCTCCACACCACGATTCATCCCGAGTTGCAGCTAGTCCCTATCCCAAGCATGTGTGCATTTAACACCCAGCATGTTCAGAAAAGGCCCGGGATACGAACCCAGGACGTTTTCCATATGAGTCCAATTACAGTACCATTGTGCCACCACCTGGTACCAAAAGAGAAATCAAAATGTTGAAAAAAGCATTTAGGCAATAAACAGAATACAAGGCAATAAAATAAATAATATGTATGAAATATTCATGTGTTTATTAAAATCATGACTGCAGCTTAGATATCACCTATGCAGTTATTTGCTCAGTGTTCTAATAAGCGATCATAACAGAAAGGTTATTTGAGAATTATATTAACTCTACAGTTTCCATGAATTTATTTTTCTTTTTCTAATACCAGAAATATCAGTAGTTCACCTAAACATGTGCATTGTTTTTAATTTTATTTATTTAATTTTTAATTTACCATAGAGCATAGTACATTGTGTGGTTGTTCAGAATGTGGATTTTTCTCATCAGAAACACTCAGGCTAAATCAATAGTTCTACCATTTACTTTTAGTTGCTAAATATGAATCTATGACCCACTTATAGATACAGATAATAGAGCTCAACAGCCATTGCTCAGTAAATGCTTCTATTGAGTATGTGTATAATGTTCCATATTAATAGTAAGTGCAATAAAATTGATGATAATACAGTTATGTTTATTTCATGGAAAGACTTATTATTTAGGTTGGACAAAGAACATCAGAGCTCATTCTAAAGTCTATCACACTGGTTATTTCTAAAAAATTATGGTTGATAATATTGTAAAAGGAAAAAAAAGCATGGTGTCAAATTTGCAGAACCTAAGAAACTCATCCTTCACAATTATAGAATTCTAGAACAAAAATCATTTGTTATATTTTTACAATGAACCACCAAGGAAGTATGTCATGTCGTTCTTTTGGAACAGACATTTACTAAGTGTCACTATTTTTTCTGCAGGAGTTCAGTAATAAATTTCACAGTAAATCAGTTCTGAAAAACCAAAAACACCACTAGGTTTCCTACTTAAAATTTTACTGTGTATAGGACCACTTTGAAAGGCTTAAGGAAATTCTGTAAAGTAAATGAAATATTAATACCTTTGAGTGGTTTATCTATTGAAACTGCTTCACAGATGTGGGAGAAGCAGAAATGCAAAATTAAGAACAGTGAAAACAAACGATCTCTTAGAATTAACATCTATCTAAAGAAACTAAATTTATGTCAGAAAAAAACTCATTTGGTGATGTTGCAACTTTCATGGGTATATTACAATAATTATGTAGCCCCAAATGAATGAAAAAGTAATTTTATCAATGACTACATTGAGTGAATATTTTTAGAACACATTAAAACACATTTCAATTTATGAAGAAACAAATATTTTTTTTTTAAATGGGAACTTTTGAGTACATCAGCCTGTGTGTCATAAATTTAGTTTTTTGTTTGTTGTTTTGCTTTAGGTTTTTCTCATAGGGTGCATGTGCTCACTGGAGAGAGACAGAGACAGAGGGAATGTGAGAAATGCCCCCCCACACACACACCCTGGGAGGATGGCCACACCACAATCCCTTCTCCTCCATTCTTCTCTCAGGATTTTGGGCATGCATGTACATACACGTACAGTGATTTTCAAGCCACCTGGTCCAGGGATCAAACCATGGTCGGCCATATGGGAGTCAAATGCCTTAACCATCATGCCACCTGCTGACCCCCCTAAATCCAGTTTTAAAGGGCTTTATAAGTTGGCAGCAGTAGCTAAAGTAGATGTGTAGTTTTTACATTTTTATATTGTATATCATTTCATTTGTTCAATTATGAGAGAAATATAATGAGACTATGATCATCTTTGAATATAAAAAACAATTAAGTAGAAAAGGAAAATCTCTGAAAGGGTATATCCTCTGCTTACAAAGATATCAAAGCATCATTCGATGACTAAGAAAGTAAGCAGGTAGGCTTGCCACAACTCAAGAGTGCTGAAACTCAAGGGACCCTGCAAAATAGTTTGTTACTCACACCACAGTAAACAGCAGGAGCCTTGGCATGATAATGCGTGTTTTCTCTGAGTCAGAGTCCCACTGGGCAAAAAGACAGGCCCTGATGGAGGCTCTGCATATGGTGAATTTTGCCACCACAGAGGAGCCCAATTCCAGGACTCAGCATTTGCACAGTGAACAACAAATAAACCATTTTCCTTCCCTGGGGAGCCAGGTGTTGCTCAACAGTCATATGTGGTTTCCTTGACCTGCTTAAGTGTAGATGTGACTAGCCACTGAAACTGCTCATTACCAAGGAAGAGTTGGACCTTGCTGTTTGATATATTCAGAGGGACTTACAAGAACTCAAGAATTATGGCAGCCTGCTCTTCCAACAAAAACAAACAATATCTGGATAAATTACTCTAAAGAAATTCAATTCTATTACATACCTGTAGCAAATATTTCATGCAACTGATCAGTGTGATAGATGGTAATCACATGGGACTAATTAATAACCAATAGTTCGAACTCCTTTTTAAAACCTTTCAAAATAGCATGCTTTTATTAATTTATTTTTTTTCTCTTTGGATTTTAGGGGCATACTTTAAGTATTTAAAACATAACAATATACAGACTAAATTATAATATGTAAACTTTAATTAAAATCCATTATTTAAAACATGTATAACTAGTGCCAGCAAGTGGCATAGTGGTTAAAGCACTGGGCTCAAACATGGCCAACCACAGTTTGAGTCCCAGACAAGGTGGCTTGAAATATACCAGGTGCATGTGTGTGCATGCCCAAAATCCTGAGAGGAGAATAGAGGAGAAAGACTGAGGCATGGCCACCCCTCTGGGGGTGATTTCTCACTTTATCTCTCTCTTTCTCTGGTAAATGCACATGCCCTGTAGCAAAAAATCTCTCTTAAAACAAAACAAAACAGGGACCAGCAATTAGCGTAATGACTATGTCACTGGACTCCCATGTAGTTGACCACAGTTCGAGTCCCAGAATGGTGGCTTAAACTCACGCTGGGCGCGTGTGCATGCATGCCCAAGATCCCGAGAGGAGAATGGAGGAGAAGGGATTGCAGCATGGCCATCCCCCCTGGGGGGTGATTTCTCGCTTTTTATCTCTCTGTCTCTGTCTTTCTGGCGAGCGCACTCGCCCAATAAGAAAAACCTCTCCAAAAAAAAAAAAAAGAAAGAAAGAAAAAGAAAACAAAACAAAACAAAACAAAACTTGTGTAACTTAACGCATCACTATAAGAATTATTATTATTTTTTTTATTTTATTATCATCATAATCTTTCTATTACACTAGATTACATATAACTTTACATTGACTTCCATTGCTTTTTCAAAAGGGAATGCCATGCATGTCAGTCAATACAGAGATATCAATCTCCCCGCTTTATCATTCAATATCTTTTCCATGCTTTTCCCAATAATTATTATTATAATTTTTTAAACAGTCAATCACTATTTCTCATTTTGCTTATTAAAAAGACTTCACCCATCATGAAATACTTTCCAGACCGGTTCAGTTGAGAATACTATACATGTCATCATCAACAGGTAATAAACCATATCTATTTCTCATTAACATCCTGCCTCTCTATTGTTCACTGCTGTCTTTATCCTCTTCTCCCTCCTTTTTTTTTTTTTATACTTTGTTTTTTATTATAAATTTTTTTTTCTTTTCTCATCACAACACACATATGAATTTTCCATCCAAAATACACTGTGCATTGGCTCAATCAAGCACATCAACATATATGTTCTCAGCAAATGATTTCCCAATTTTTGTGTCCTGCATACCTTGCCTTTTGTTTTGCCATCCTAGGTTCCCCATCCCCACCCTCTGCCATGTCCCATCTTCCTCCTCCATTGTCCCTGACATTCATGATTGCCCTCAATGGCTTCCGCCCCCCCCCATTCAATTGTTCTACCAATGAACTCAATTAGTCTAAGTATATCCACTAGCTAGCACAGCTGACATATCCTTACACATGTATCCAAATCTGATCCTAGGCATAAACCCCAGGGAGTAGAATGAACATATTATAAAGTAGACCCCAGTTGTGTCCATACAACTCTCTTCAGTCATCAAATGTGCATTTTTTTCCTCCTGCTTATTACTTTTTTTATATTAAATTATATTGCCTAACACTCATTCCCTGAGTATCATCACAACACACCAAGTGTAGTTTCCCATCTAGGATAAACTACATAGTGTCTTAATCAAGCATGTCGTCACCAATACTGTTCCATTTCTACTTTCATACATATAAATATGTTTTTTATCCTATGTTTGACCCTCAGCCCTTTCCCCCTCTCCCAATTACTCTATCTCTGCTATAGACAGCTATCCTCCAGAGGGGTCATTGAAAATGCGATACCTGCGAGTAGAGGGAGAGGGGTCACGAGTCCAAAGTTTTTAACAATAGGGAAAATAGATTCCATTCAAGGTTGGATCAAGTGTGGGTCTCGTGCAGTTCCGCAACTGTAGGTGAGTCTCCATGGAATACAGTTTCAGGAAGGCGGTTCTGGCAAGCAGAGTTGACCATCAGTTGATGCGGCACAGCAGCCATCTTGTGGTTAGCAG
>NW_006159867.1:3379853-3381189 GCF_000334495.1 Tupaia belangeri chinensis | reverse complement strand
CGCCGGCTTAGCAGGGCCCCGGGGGGGACACGCAGAGCCCGGAAGGGCCCGCGACGTCCCCAGGCTGGACGCAGCCTTGGCGCCCGGCCCGCCTCCTGCCCATCACTATAAGAATTATAAAAGAAAGCTTCCTCTGGGCTTCAATTCAGGTAAGTTCAGCTGGAAGTTTGATTGTGGCCAAATATTTTCTAGCTTTTATGGCAGGTCAAGCAATATAAACTGAAGTTTACATGTTTGGCAAAATGTTATAAATTATATGCTATGAAATGGTCCAACATTATAAAAATGCCAGCAGTGATATCAAAAATTAAATCAAATATAAAAATCTTTCCAAATATTTACATAGGGAAAAAAAAACTTGAGAGCTATATTATGAATATCACTTTGGTATTCACGGTTTGGTGAGGGATACAAATGTATGCATTTTGCGGTAAAGTGCAGATGCCAAAATCAGTATGTGCATTATGCTAAGAGAACAGTGAAGACGACTGAGGACAGTCTGCGGTTGTGATGGCAGCCGACATGCAAATCCTCCCTAGATTTGGTGTTATAGGTCAACCTAGAAGAAAAGCTGAGGCATAATAAATACGAATGGTTTATCTGAACCAGGGCTTAAGACAAAAATGTGCTCACTGGGAACCAGCATTAGCGTAATGGCTACGTTGCTGGACTCCCACGTAGTCAACTGCGGTTCGCGTCCCGGACCCGGTGGCTTAAAACTCACGCCAGGCGTGTGTGCGTGCGTGCCCAAGATCCTGAGAGGAAAATGGAGGAGAAGGGATTGCGGCGTGACCATCCCCCCTGGGGGGTGATTTCTCGCTTTCTGTCTCTATATCTCTCTCTCTCTGGCGAGCGCACGCGCCCTATAGCGAAAACCTCTACAAAAAAAAAAAAAAATGTGCTCACTGAGTGAGGGTAGGCTCCATCCATCAAACTCCTCTTCCCATTCCTTCTTCACCCTGTTTCCCGAGATCCTGCTGTTGTCACCTCGATCTCCTGAGCATCTTGTTACCATCCCCTCACGTCATAGCTTTGGCGTGTGACTAGAGCTCTCCCACAGGTATGCACATCCCTTCCGCTATAATGTTACAAGTTTGGGGATACTAAACCCTGAGTATACCCTGCTGATTCCATTCATCAATAAGCTAACCTTTTACTGTAGCCTTTCAACAGTATATGTACAAACCAGATCCTTGTTTGGGTGACAAGGCATCTGCATTGACCTTCATTGATTTATGAATGCTTTGTTCTTAACACATACAACCTGAGCCTGTCCTCAATGATGCACAGACAGCATCCTGTCCTGCAAATATAAGTAACAAACTCACGTCTCCCT
>NW_006159867.1:3378378-3379258 GCF_000334495.1 Tupaia belangeri chinensis | reverse complement strand
ACCTTGGGTCCACTCCTTGTTATTGGTAAACACTCTGGGCAAGCCCTCTCAGATCTGGGGTTTCCCTCGAACATAGGGAAATTAGCTTCATAAAGAAGAGAAAAGCAGAGAAGAGAGGAAGTTACAGGTCTTTGGCAAGAATTCACAATTGGCTGTATATTATTCTTTACACCAGAAATTTCAAGAGCATTGCAAGGGAAGAGGGGAGTGCAGGCCACATTGTGAATCTATTACCCTCTGACTGTTGTTTTGTTTACAGTAAACTAAGCTATGCCTTCAAACATTTACCCTCAATGTGGGGTATAGGTAGTCAAGGTCTGGAGACTCATGCCTTACTCAGACCCAGCAGCCTGAAAATTCATGCTGGGTGTATCTGCATGTGTGCCCAAAAACCAGAGAAGAGAATGGAGAAGTGATTGCACTATGGCCATCCCACTGGGGGGAGGGGGGTGATTTCTCATTTTTCCTTTGTCTCTCTCTCTGACAGGCACACACACTCTATGGCAAAAACCTAAAAAATTTAAATGAATTTTTAAATGAATTTGCATTCCAGGCACCTTAGAAAAATGCTTTACTTTCACAACTTAAAAAAGAAGACATTAGTGAATAAACAAGGGAAAGAAAGACCTTGCAAAGGGAAGGCACAATCTAAAAAGTACAGTGCAGCATGTTAGTAAGATAAAGTTGACAGCCCAGCAGATGGTGTAATCGTTTCATCACTGGACTCCTCAAGTCCTGGATCTGATGGCTTAAAATTCACACTGGTTTCCTGTGCATGCATGTTCAAAATCCTGAGAGGAAAATGGAGAAAATATTATGATGTGGCCATCCCCCTGCCAGAGGCGGGGGGGGGGGGGGGGTGTGTGTTGTGTGTGGGGGG
>NW_006159867.1:3349117-3378360 GCF_000334495.1 Tupaia belangeri chinensis | reverse complement strand
TGTGTGTGTGTGTGTGTGTGTGTGATTTCTCGCTTTCTGTCTCTGTCTCTCCAGTGAGCACATGCGCCCTATAGCAAAAATCTCTTTAAAAAAAAGAAGGTAAAGTGGAAAACTGGTTGGAGAAGTAGGGAGATTCATATCATACAAGACCTAGTAAGTCATTAAGGTCTGACTTAAAGATTTTACCCATCAAATCATGGGGAAATCATACAAAAACATGTGAGTGGTTGATATCCCATTTGTGAGTATTCTCCATACATTGAGCTCTCTCTTCTCCCTTTCTTCCTTTCTTCCTCAAGGTTGCTGGCTAAAGGCCACTGCTAGGGCTCATAAGCATCTTGTGATCATGACCTTTACCCATGGAACTGGCCAATAGCCAAGAGCATTCTAAAAATAGGAGCACTTTAAAGCACTCCCCTGTTGATTCTGTTGATCAGTAACCTACCCTGTTATGGTAATCTCTGAACAATGCATGTAAAAGCAGAGTGCTGTGCTGTGCTGGTGACAGGGACCCTGCGTTGCTCTTGCGTGATTGATCCACGCTTTGATGTTAAATGTATGTAAACTTGCTGTATGCCCACCAACAGTGCGGATCATTTTCCAGCTGGCCATCATCAGGGCATCTTGTCTTGTATGTAAGTAAGTAAACTCACGTCTGTCTCTGCTGGACCTCCAGGTGACTTCTCCAGGATCATTAAACATTACATGCAAGACCCTCAGATTCGGGGCTCCCTCATTGCACCATAATACATTATTTTGAAATACCTTTTTTATATTCAGTTGGGGAAAATAACTTAAAAGACACCTTAAATCAGTTAATTCAGGAAGGAGAAATAATTACTCAGATGGTAAATGATATAAAGGCTAGAATGTAGGGTGTAGCAGTCGGATGGTGAAATCATGAATACTTGCGAGAAATTGAAGAGATGGGATCATGAAATGCTTGGTGGAACAATTGTGTTCAATGAGAAATAAATAGGAATTCAAGATGGTTGCCATCTTTATTATAGGGTGGTCAAAGGCTTGATCAATAAGATGGGCAATTTAGAAAAAGGAGCAGATTAGAGACGTTGTGATGTTTGAATTAATGCTCCCAGCCGTTCACTCTTTCTGTAACAGGGTTATGCGCATCTACTCATCATTATTATGTCGCTACCCAGAGAGAAGGAACGTAAGACACATTTCACTAAGTCAATAAAATTTGTCAGCAAGTTTTGGCCAAGGGAAAGTGAGCAAATATAATGTTTACTGTTACAGTTTAATAATGGTTTGTCCCCAATGAAGGATCATGTTTTGGAATATGGTCTTTAGTGGGCAGTGACTAGAAATTCACATGTTGAAACTTGTAAAAGTATTTAGTGAAAATTTAATTTGTTCATGGTGTCCTAAGCTGGGGCTTTTGTGTGTGATAATGTCATTAGGTTAAGGCCCCTATGATTGAATTCTGATGGGTATATATTAGCTCATTATGAAAGTCATGACATGTTCTTCTATGCACAGATGTTTCATGATTTTCCTGATGACCCGATTAAAAGAGAGGATGAGACTAGAAAGAGACAAAGAAACTTGAAGACAACTGCTATGCTGGAGAACCTACTCTCTGCCATGTTGTGGTTGACATAGGATATTGGGAGGGGCAGGCCCAACACAGTGCTGGATTCAGGACCATGAGATGACCAGGTCCTTGTCTCATGTTCATGAAGAATTAGCGACTCAGATCCAGAGAGGGGAGAGCAAAGCACAGTTTATTAAAGAAGTAGGAGTAATAGAGCTCCTAAGCAGGGAGGGGTCCCAGAAAGGGGATGACAGTGAGGGGTTTTAATCTGGGCTTTATATCTCACAGTGTAAATAAGAGGCTGGCTTGTTGATAAGGAAGTGAGCTTTAGAAAATGGTTACATGGTAGTTGGAGTCATTTATTATCTCATTCTTTGTGGGATCAGCAGACCATAGGGATCTGTACATTTTGGTAGGAAATAGTAAATAGGAAGGTGGCATGGTGGTTACGGCAATGGACTCCCACATGGCTGACCACAGTTTGAGTCCCAGAATTGGTAGCTTTCTCACTCTTTCTGTCTCTCTCTCTCTCTGGTGAGCACATGTACCCTATACCAAACTTTAATAATGATAAATAAAATAAATAATTTAAAAAGAAAAAAAGAAACTCTTGTGCTTACTTTTAGTTGTTTTGAGTCTCCACGTAGCCAGTTATTGTCTATGAAAACTTAGCCACTGTAACTCCATCTTGGACCTTTGCTCTGTTTATACAATCTATCTCTTATCTATAGCCTCACCAGAAGTTGCACCTTAGACCCTACACCTCCCAACGTCTCAAGTACTTGTTAGCAGTGCAATAATGGACAAAGCCATTTACCGTTACCTCATCCAAGGAGAAGTTTTAACGTGACTGTGCCAAATGGCTGGCTCCTATGTTCCTTCTCTCTGCCATGAGAACACTGTGACCCAGACATTGTTTGTCCACCAGCTTGGATCCCAGAGTGAGAAGACATGGAACCCAGGAATAGTCTGCAGAAACACAGTTGACTTACAACCCTTATGTAAGCATGAAATGTCACTTGTGATAATCTGATGTGAAATGAAGTAGCTGCTTATCATAGCAAGACCTAACTAATATGCAAGTGATATTTTTTTTACCTCAGCTTAATACTTTGTTTGAATTATTTACAGACAATACTGAAAAAAATATCTAATAGGAAGTTATCGAGGTACAAAAAGGTACAGAAAAGTTTAAAAATAATAAATAACAGAGGATGAATGTAAAAAAGAGAAAAATGAGGGCTGACTCAATGGCACAGCAGTAACACACTGTTCAAGCAATGCTGGACCCTTTGGTAGGTCGAGGTTTGGTTCCTCGGTTGACCTGTACACCCCACGGGCAAGTATGCCTGTGATTCTGAGAAGATTGGAGAGATCTCAGTGTAAGACTCTGTTGAAAGTGTGTGCCCTCTCTCTCTCTTTCTCTCCTTTTCCTTCTGTGTCTCTCATTCCCATGAAAGAAAGAAATAAACTTAAAAAGAGAGAGAGAGCGAGAAAAGCACCTCCCTACCTATCACCATCTTAGCAGTAGTAAAGGTCAGTAGATCAGCTCCCTTTCCTTGGTGCCAGATAAGAAGTCTCTAGCACATCTTTCCAAAGATGACAGTGGTATAACAGCTTATAATTTAGATTCCAAAGATAGAGATTCTTTCGGCTTCAAGTAAAGCATCGAAGATCAGCAGAATTGAGGTGTTTCATACGAGTAGAACTGTGTTCAGTAAACCAGCGTCGTACAGTAACTTTTAGAAATCCCACTTTATGTCATTATACCTGATCTCTCTAGGAATGTCAGTGCCTTGGAACTTCTTTTTTTTCTTACTTTGAAGACTAATCTAGTAAGGTCATCAGAAAAGCAGTTGACTTGGTTTTATTATTGACAAAGTATTGAGATCTTTGTTTTGTAAGACATACTGATTTTCCTTTTATTTTAATCCATCACAGTCTTAAGCGTTCTGTGAATATTTTCCTGTTCGAGTTCATAACATTAAACCGTTCCAGTGTCTCATTATTGAGCAACTTAAGCTCCTATTTTATCAGTAATGTGGATTAGCTTTATCTTTTTCCAACCCACTGACCCTCTAGGATTAATGCAGCTGTAAGAGAATGAACCATTATGGGATGATAACCTTTCCAAAAGAACAGTGCATCTAGGTTCCTGGGTTATTTCCTGCTATGTAAGAATTCTAGTTAATGGGCAATTTCTAGATAGTAAATGGCCCATCTTTATTATAAAAGTCACACAAATACGTCTGAAGGTGCTGTATTTATACCAAAACACTTAAAGACTTGAAACAGAAAACAAAGACTTTAAGGGTTTGTTATTTATTATTGCTTTGAGGAAAAAAACAATACTTTTTTTTTTCTCTATCTCTAGTTTCTAGCCAATTCATAACCTGTAATAAACATTAAATTTTAAAAAAAATTCAAGAATGCTTTTCTCAGCCAGGAGATTCAATAATGTGTGCAATGATGTATATACGTTACGTAAGTATTTGAGGACACCTGGCAAAGATCAGATTTAGCCAGTATTATTAATGGTATTTATTATTGTTAAAAATAAGTTAATTAGTGCACAATTATGAGGAGTAGTTGAATTTGGATCTGACATTAGATACCCCTCCAGGGCCATATGCAAGCATGTGTTTAAGTTGTCCTTTCTAAGTAGTGACTTGAAGAAAAGTAAGTTATTATAGAAATGACAGGGGGTATTTCTTGTACAACACAAGCTGGAATTGCCTTTCAGAAATGCAAACCAGAGAAGAAATCATCAAAAAGGAATTTTGTCTGTTTGGCACAGGTCTGATTTTGATTTCATGTATCTGCATTTGAGTATATAGATAGCAAAAAGTAGTTAACTCTGAAAATTCAGAATGATGTGCAGGATCAAACACAAAAATAGGATTCTGGAACTGGAGTGGCCTTTCTATGTAAACTTTGACATGTGTTAGCCTCCCAGAACAAGATCTGTTTCAGTAATTGCTAGTGGTAATGACAGAAGGATAAATTATCTGGAAAAAAAAAATCTCAGTAGTTCACTGGTTGGAACTTAGTGGAGAATCACTTCTGCAATTTATTTTCCTATATTCATTAAGAATATGAATATTGTATGTCCTGGAACACCACAAATTAACCATGACTCTAGATAAAAGAGGTTGAAAAGCTGGAACCAACAATGGCACAGTGATAATAGGCAGCACTCTGGGAGATAGTTCAAGGTTCTTGGTTCAAGTCTAGGGACCTCCTTGAGTACACTGGGCTTGGACTTGTCCATGATTCAGGGCTTGGGTGAAGGCTGGAGTTGGATCATGGCATTAAGACTTGTTGGGTGTGGGACCAGCAGTTAGCGTAATGGCTATGTCGCTGGACTCCCATGTAGTCAACCACGGTTCAAGTCCCAGATCCAGTGGCTTAAACTCACTCCAGGCACATGTGCATGCTTGCCCAAGATCCCGAGGTTAAGGGATTGTGATGTGGCCATCCCCCCCGGGGGTGATTTCTCGTTTTCTGTCTCTCTGTCTCTGTCTTTCTGGCGAGTGCATGCACCCTATAGCAAAAAAAAAAAAAAAATGTCTTGTTGGATGTTCTCTCTCTCTCATGTTCATGGAAGAAATAAGTAAATGAGCTTTACAGGATAAAAAGAGAGACAGAAAGCCAAATATGTTGTAGTATCTATAGGGTCATCAGAAAAATCATGATGTATTTTTCTATGTTTTTTTTTTTTCTGCAAGAATGCCTCATAACTTTTCCAATAAAGGATACTATTATTTCTAATTTACAAACAATTAAAATAGGCTGAGGAAATTGTGCAAAATTACATAGCTAGCAAAGAAAAAAGCTTTGATATAAACCTACCTTTATTGTATTATTTATGCAGCAAGCATCTGTTAATCATCTAAGGTAGTCCATGGATTGTGCTAGGTAAATATATTTCCAATAAACTTAGAAATGTTATGTATGTCACCATATTTTCTTAGGTTAATCAATTCAACTTGTTGAGTGTCAGTTTCTCTGTTCATAAAATACAGATAATTCAACTACATCCTACACAGAGTTTAAATAATATACATAAAATTGTTCCATAAATTATAAAGTGCTATTCCATTATTAGTTTAAATTAAATAATTGATTCCTTGTTTCTGTATTAGCATACAAAAATATTTGTACCTCTAATGAGGAAGATAACTATAGAATTTAGGTACAGTATTCAACAACTATATTCAGTAATATCTTAGAAAGCACTTCTATGTATGTTGGGCTGGGATAGAGAAAAGAAAAAATAAAATTGTTTGAAAGGTATCTTTGAATTCAGGACATGAATGCTTTCCAGGTTAGATTTGTTTTTTTTGGAATAAGTATAAGTAGACATATCTTTAAATGATGAAAAATTTGATGTTTCTTTGAAGTATTGTTGGCCTGTATGTTATAGGGATTTGTAATGGTGAAAGCTGAATATTGGCAGTTTGAAATAAAAGCTGGAAGTAAGCAAATAAATAGTTAACAAATGAGAGTCCTAAGAAAGAAGAAACAGAGAAAAATAAAAATAAATTACAGAGAAAGAGAAGGAGAAAATCGGAAGAAAGGAGTAAGGACAAAGTGAAAAAGGAGACAATAAACTGTAGGAAAAAAACTGATGGAGATCTTAGTATTATCTATACTATTCTGATTTACTGTTAAGCCAGTTTCTTCATATGTAAATAGTGATGCCACTTGGGTCATATACAAAATGTAATATTATAAGTCATTGTAAGGCATAATTCTGGGCATAATTTAATTGGGTTTAATATAAGGATCAATAATTGAGGTCTCCAAAATTATTACTCTGACTTTTTGGTAGTCTTTTTATTAAGGGTCACATAATATCTTATAATTTTACATACATCATGTCATAATTTCATTTTTAGAAAAATATTTAAGGCTAAATATTTTTTACCTTTACTTTTACCAAAGTAAAAAATGGATGCTATTAACAAAACTCAATAGGTTAATTAGAAGCAGTTTTATGTTTATAGTTCAGACATAAAATTAAAAAGTTATTGCTCTCTTTGAGATATATTTTGTATCATCGAGCCAAAAAAATTTTTGAGAGGTTTTTGCTATAGGGCGCACTTGCCAGAGAGAGAGAGAGACAGAGAGATAGAAAGTGAGAAATCACCACCCAGGGGGGATGGCCACGTTGTAATCCCTTCTCCGCCATTCTTCTCTCAGGATCTTCGGAATGCACACACATGCACCCGGCGGGAGGTTAAGCCACTGGGTCCGGGACTTAAACCACTGTTGAGTACATGGGAGTCCAATGACATAGCCATTATGCCAACTGCTGGTCCCAAGCCAAAATGTTAATACATTCTTCCAAAGTAAGAAAAGCCCATAATTGTTTTTATGGGTAGAGTGGGTGACAGTGAGGGAAGTAAACATTATAGTGAATGAATCCACACATTAATAATTTAGGTTGACTGTAAGAAGTTGGTTTTATTTTTTGACTTTTTGTGGGTTTTTCCTCCTTTTTTTTTGGCTATTTATGCAGACTTAAAATATTTATTTTATACCATGAGCAATTAATTATCTATTAATGACCAGTTACAAAATAATGAAAGCATTGTAAGTTGTGGGGAATTTGAAGGGACATTAAAATTATGTATTCCAGTAGTAGTAAAAATTTTATGCCATCAAAATTCTTTATTCAGATGATATCTGACAAGAAAAAACAGATTATGTAAAACAAGGTGCTGGGTAAAATAATTTAATATGCTTTCAGGTTCATGGTCTGAAGAAAATTAACAGAGGTCAAGAAAGATTATGGAATATGGTTCTGCAACTATTATTAAGCAGTGACGTTGCTGATACCACTGAAGAATACGTAGAACCCAGGTACTAAATCTCTTTCATATAAAGGTTAGGTATCGTGAAAAATAGAGAGATAGATTGGAGAATAATATACACAAACATAATCTTAGAAGATAAACACCTGGTTAAAGACAGGAAAGGAAAGAAGGTGGGAAGGAAGGAAAAGGACAGGAAGAAACTCACACCAAAGAGTAGAAGACCCCAAGGAGATTCTAAACTTTCTTTACAAGTGGTGAGGTTAAAAAAAAGGAAGAAAGATGGCTAATGATGATATGATAATAGACCAAAGTCTAAATTTACAATACTATCTAAAGGATTATACTTTAAGAGGAACTGGGACCTGACAAAATCAAGCCCAATTTCTCCTATAAAAACAACCAAGGAATCCAATCTCAAGGAGAAGTCCTGATGAGTTATAACAATGACAAATTCAATATTAAAGATGACAAAACATATAAGAGAAAAGCTCCTAGGAATTATCAGATGTAAATATAATGGCAAAGCTAAACCTACAAGTATTTCCATATTTAAATATATTTTAAAACAGTGCAAAAATATTCTTTTTAAGTTTGAAGGAATAAAATAAGGAAAATACAGTATCAATCAAGAGCCCTATGGAAATTTTAGAAACAATACATACATACACATACACACACAGACAAAAGTTTTATATAATGGTAGTGGTAAACATCAAATTAGACTCAAAACAGAATTAATAAAATTAAAAATGAAACAAAGAAAATACACAGAATTCAACACAGAGAAAAGTTTATGAAAAATACATAACAGAAATTATGATACATTTTAAAGTGGGAAAATTAAAGGTCTATGTAATAAGATTTTTGATAATTTTTTTAAAAAATGAGTAGAGTCAATTAATAAAGATCACTATTCTTCAGAACTGGAAAGTCTAAAGAACATTAAGTAGAATAATGAAAATAAATTCATGCCTAATCATTTAAACATTAATTCATAGTTAAACATCAAAGTAACAAGAAAAAACACATACCAGCCACAAAGAAAAAAAGCTTTTTTTTAAACAATTGGATAGAGATAGACTTATCAAAAATACCAGTTGACTTATCAAAAACAATGGGTGACCAGCAGATGGTGTAATGGTTATGTTGCTGGAAGTCCAGTAGTTGACTGCAGTTGAGTCCTGGATCCGGTGGCTTAAACTCAAACTGGGCACATGTGTGGGCGTGCCCAAGATCCCAAGAGGAAAATGGAGGAGAAGTGATTGTGGCATGGCCATCCCCCTGAGGGGGGATTTATTTCTATCTCTCTGTCTTTATGTGTCTTTCTGGTGAGTGCATGCACCCTATAGTAAAAATCCCTCTTTAAAAAAAAAAAGAAAAAAAAAGCTAGCAGGAAAAAAAAAGAGAATAAAAACATATTGAGAAAAATACCACCCTACACCATAAAAATATAACTGCACTAAGCTACCTTTTAAAAATTATAATAATTAAAGATGGTTTATGTAAATGAAAGTACAGTATACCTAAACATAATTAAATATAATTTTTTAACTCCCTAAGTTAGAGACAATAGTGGTCAATTTTTAGGTAATAGTACAATTATTTCCCACTGTAGATTGGAAGGGTAACAATTCTAAATTTCTTGATTTTTCTATTTTTTTCTTCTATTGTAAAATTTGCCAGAGGGTGCATGTGCTAGCTGGAAAGAGACAGAGACATGGAAAATGAGAAAGCAACCTGCCTGAGGAATGATCATGCTGTAATCCCTTCTCTTTTGCTTCTCCCTCCTTTTGGAATTTTGTATACACACACACATGTACTGGCATGTTTTTTCAAGTCACCAGGTCTGAGATATTAGTAGCTACAATACATGGAAATTGAGTTGATTTGTCTGTCTCAAATGCATGCAGTTTTAAAAAATACCTGTAAAATATATGAACTGCAATAGGGCATATTTCCACCTCAGTTTGATTTAAAAAAAAAAAAAAAGTTTCAGTTGATGATCACTCCTGTAGTAATAACTAAGGAAAAAGGAACTGATCAATTTAAAAACATACAAAAATTTAAAGGCATTAGAGAGCTGTGAACAGAAAGAAATATGCACAATTCAAATTCATAGAAGGAAGAGCCTTCCCGTTTACAGAGGAGTGACTGCCTACCTCAAAGGGGTGCACTTCCTGAATCTGGACGCAGAAGTCATGTAATTAGGCTGGTGATGTTAGTACCAGGAAGCACTGCCGTGGATAGCCTGGATTTCCTGCATATTCTTTTCTATGCTGCTGTCAAAAAAAGCCTGATGATTGGAGTGTAATACCATTGCCAAGAAAGAAAATGATAATGAGTCTTCATTATCAATGATTTTGCCTTCTGAAAACAAGGCTACTAAAGTGCCTCTGTAGCAGCTATAACTTGAACACTAGTAGGGCCAGGCTGTGTCCGCTGGTTAAAATGTACTCACTTTAGGACTGAGACTTGTAAGTCCTCATAGACCAGAAGGTAACAATTCATATTCTATCAGCAGATCATCTGGATGATGGAAACTGGATCCATTTTTACTGTGCTAATGAGGATTCCCCAAAGAAACAGAATCATAGACATACAGTTAACCCTTGACTGACACAGGTCTTAACTGCTCAAAGTCCACTTACATGAGGACATTTTTTAATAAATACTATAAATGTTATTTTCTTTATCTTATGATCTTCTTAAAGATATTTCATTTTGGGGGCCAGCAGATGGCATAATTGACTGCAGTTCAAGTCCTGGACACAGCAGCTTAAAACTCACACCTGGCACATGTGCATGTGTGCCCAAAATTCTGAGAGGAGAATAGAGAAGGGATTGCAGCATGGCCATGCCCCCTGAGAGGTGATTTTTTACTTTCTGTCTTTCTATCTCTGGCATGTGCACGTACCCTACCAAAAAAAAAAAAAAATTATTCTAGCTTACTTTATTATAAAAATGCAGTATATAATACATATAGCATATACCATAACATACATGTTATACATATTATAACATTCAAAATATGTGTTATTCAACTGCTCAAGTTACCCATTAGGTTTCCAGTCCATAGTAAGCTATTAGTGGTTAGGTTTGGGGAAGTCAGATGTTAAATGTGGGCCCAGCTGTGTGGTGCAGAGGTAGGAGAGTGGCTGCTTTCCTCAAAGAGATGAGGTTGGTTCTGAGGCCAAACTGGACGTGTCAGGAATGCATGCCTATGATCCTGGCTGGCTGCAGGGCTAGGGTGAAGATGGCAGTATGAGACTCGATTGAAGGTGCTTTCCTTTCTGTTTCTTGCTCTCTCTCATGAAAGAAAGGAAAAAAAAAAAAAAAAACTAAAAAAAAACATTTACTTGTGGATTTTTGACGATGAGGGTCAGTACTCTTAACTCACATATTATTCAGAGGTCAATTCTGTGTGTGTGTGTGTGTGTGTGTGTGTGTGTGTGTGCATAGAAAAAATTGTTTTAAGGTTTGATTCATATAATTGTGGAGGCTTGGCAAGACTAAAATCTGATGCTGACTATCTGGAGCCTTAGGAAAGTGTTGTAGATCAAGTCCAGAGGAAGTTTGTTGACAGAATTCTCCCTTATTTGAGAGGTCTTTTGTTATATTCAGGCCTTTAACTGATAGAATGAGGCTTACCCACAATATGGAAGGCATCTGCTTTACTTCCCCAAATCCACCAATTTAAATGCAAATCTCACCCAGAAACATATGAGGTCTTCAAAAACTTCACAGAAAAGACACATTATGAAACACTGCACAGATTTTCAACATTTTTTCTACACCCAAAGTACCTTAAAAAAAAAAAAATTGTGGTACTAGCAGTTGGTGTAATGGCTATGTCGCTGAACTCCCATGTAGCCAATCGCAGTTCGAATCCTGGACCCAGTGGCTTAACCTCACACCTGGTGCATGTGTGCCCAAGATCCCAAGAGGAGAATGGAAGAGGAGGGAATTGCAGCGTGGCCATCCCCCCTGGGGGGGTGATTTCTCACTTTCTATCTCTCTGTCTCTCTCTGTCTTTCTGGTAAGCACATGCATCCTATAGCAAAAACTCTCCCCCCCCAGAAAATTGCTAGAGGGCATATATGTCCTTACTAGAGAGAGAAAGAGAGAGAGAGAAAGTGAGAAAGCACTCCCCATGTGTCATGGTCATACTGCAATCCCTTCTCCTCCATTTCTCTCTTCTTTCAGGATTTTGAGCATGCACACATATACATGCTTGGTATGTTTCTCAAGCCACCAGTATGGGACTCAACTGTGTGGTCAGCCATGATAGTTAAGGATTCAGTCATCTTAACTATCACACCACTGGCATGGCCTTAATTCCTACTTTCATTTCATTTTTTTTCCACAAACTTTTTAAATACCTCATACACTTAACAGAAATATCCAGCATAATGATTGATCAAATATCTGGACACTGTGACTGTCAAGCTGACACATAAAATTAATCATCACACCTGTTTCTAACTTCCGGTTCCCAGATGCATATATTACTATTGGGACAAAGTATAAAATGAAGGTCTCTCGTTCAGCATACATGCTACATCCTGGGTGGCACAGAGCTTTTGAGATGGTGAATCACCTGTATTTTAGTAGATCAATGGATGGCTCTCTCAGGTCCTCAGATTCTGTATGGCACAGTGAGAATGCTATCAGTTGGTCCCATGGTCATGGGTCCTTATCTGTATCTCCTTTCCTATGAACTGGGTTTTTTTGTCAGATTTAGATTAGGTGGGAATTTATGCTTGTAAATCAAACCTGCTGTAAATTCCAACAGATGAAGCTAATTGAGACTATATGGGCAGGAAAGGCAAGCCCATATCTGAAATAGGTATCTATTCTTTCAAGAACATATGCCCTTCCAGGATGGAAAGTTCCTGATGTAATCAATGTGCCACCATGTAAGTGGTAACTAGATGGTCATTGGGTTCACTTGATTCAGCTGTCACCTAGTTGAATATTTTAGTCTATTGGGATGCTCAGTACCTTCTCTTACAATGAATCCTCTCTTTGGTCACTAACATGTTATACTAAGGCATTCACACTCATGCTTATTCTCATGTATCCGGTCATGTGTTTCTACCCCAACTACATTGTCTTCTCTTTTCCAAGATTTTTCCTTGCATGCCCTTGAATAGCTAGCCAGGCCATTTACCACTGTCTGTGAGTCCAAATATATTCTTTCTTTGAACCACTATGCACTGCACATTAATTGAAAGACTAGATGTACTGAAAAGATTTTGATTTTCCCAGTTAGGTCGATTGAAGATTTTCCCTAATACTATCTTTCAAGGCCACCCCTGGCTGTGGTGATAAAGTACCTGCTACCAAATTTTGGCTTGCACCAATATACAATCTATGCATATGAAGCTCAGTTATCTTTCTCCCTTTTCTTCTGAGGTGCCCAATACATCACCTTCCCCAAATATCTAGCCATAGGAATGGCTAAGGAGAGTGCTACTGCAACCAAAAGGGTAGCATACACTAATAATAATAAGGCTGGTTTGGTTATATTAATATACAAGTTATCTATAATATAGAGCAGAGATAAATGGCATAGTTTATAGTAATTAAAGAGCCAATTCATCAGGAAGACTTAGCAATGTTAAACATATATATGCAGTTAATAACATGGCATCAATATATATGATGAAATCAACAAAGTTGAAAAGAGAAGTCTAATTTGTAATAATATTTTAAGATTTTAACAGTATTTATTAACTGGTAAAATAGAGAAAAAAAATGGTGAGAAAGCAAGATTTGAATAAGACTTAATTAACTTAAGTTAATTTGTATACAAAGAACTTATTTCTAACTTTACAAAACATATATTGCTAACATGCATAGGAAGCATTCACCGAAATAGACAATATACTGATTCATCAGCAGCTATAAATAAAATTCAAAATCCTTGGCCTGAGTGATATAATCAGTTGAATTTGTAGTAAGCATCTAAAGGTGTGCTCAGAAAGGACTTTGTCACTTTAAAATTTATATTACAAAGGAAGTAAGATTCAAATACACCATCTAAATTACCATTTTATGAAACAAGACCGCAAAAAAGCAAATTCATCTCACGGATATTAAAGAAACAATATTATAAATGTAAGGACATAAATCAATGAAACAGAAAACATGAGAAATCAAAGTTCATTCATTTGCAAGATTCATTAAAACATAACTCCCTAGTAAGATTGATTAAGAAAATAAAATGTTGTAATGCAATTTACCAGCATTCACCTGTCTGGGCTTCCTGGCTGGGACAAAGGCGGAAGCTACCACACTTGACTTTTCTTATTTTTTTTTTTTTAAGGCAAGACAGAAGAATAGGAAGACTGTGAATGGCAAGACTTGTAAACAAACAAAAAGTGATGCATTTGACAAATCTCTAGCAATACAAATTAAGAACTTAAAGAGAACATACAAATACACAATGTTATTAGTTAATATACAACTGTAGAAAAGTTGCAGATATTTTTAAAATGAGAAAAACAATAAAAATTTTCTTTGAAGGAATTTTTTAACAGAAAAAAATGCAAAACTTTCTGATAGGATGCAACTTTTCAAAACTGATTGAAGAAAGAAATAAAAACCTGAATAATATTAAGCAATAAATATTGAATAACTAATGTTAATTCTCTCTACATATGAAAAGACCTGGAGGGGCTTTGCAAATGAGTAAATTCAATCTAATGTAACATTTAAAAAGAGAGTCTCTCTGACTGAATCTGTGACTTGGGGGCTCTGAAATTCACCACTTGTCCCTGTTGCTTGTACTCCTCCTGTAAGGACCCACATTGGAGCACATCAGATCTCAAGACTCTTAAATTTGCACAATGCAGAACAATATGCAGTGGCCCACCTGAAGTGATCAATACAGTACAGGCCAAAGATATACAGATTTGACCCAGCTTTCATTTTATATGAAAGAATTTTGAAAACCAAAAAAGTTGTGTTTTTCAGGTTTCTAAAAGTTTTTAAGGTAATTTTTTGAATCATGATATTGTACCGTAGGGCAAGTGGTTGCACCACAGTAACACAATTCTTTGTGATTCTGGAGCCACATAGGAGATCCTAGAATTGGATCCCGGTGCCCTCCTGCATGTACCAAGTACATCTTCTTACAAACCAGGCACATGCTGCTGATTCTGGCTAGCTGAGACTGCAGGTAGATCCTGGTATGAAGACTCTGTTAGGAGTGCCTATCTCTCTTTCTTTCTCTTTCATTGAAGAAATAAATAAACTGGGGCCAGCAGATGGCATAGTGGTCACAGCACTGGATTTCCACTTGGCTGACAACAGCTGAAGTACCAGGCTCAGTGATTAGAAACTCATGCCAGGCGCCTGTGCATGTGTGCCCCAAATCCCGAGACAAGAATAGAGGAGAAAGGATTGCAGCCTGGTGATTCCCCCTGGAGGGTGGTTTCTCACTTTCCCCCTCACTGTCTTTGTCTCTGTCTCTCCTGTGCTCTCCACTGAGCACACATGCCTCAAGGCAAAAACCTCTGAAAAATAAATAGAAAGAAATACACTTCTTTAAAAAGTAAAAATATCTCACCCATATTTCTGTCTGATTCTGTATTTGTTGAAAGAAAACCACTGGAAACAGCATCTTCTTCCTGTTAGAAAAGGTGTATGTATTGATAAATTAGAACACCAGACACTTTCTTAACTCAACATGGAAGAAAGTCATCTCCATTTTTCAGAAATAAAATTGTGAAATTGGATGTTAAAATATCACATACAAACTTCAAATATCAAGAGAAATGCATTCTTGGGGGAAGGGGGGCTACAAATGTTTACTACTAGAAAAATCACATATAAATGATTTTTATAGTGAGTAAATAAATATTGATGGGATACCTTTTTTAAAAAAATTATAAATGGAAACTTTATACAACAAAAGTAATGTGACTTGCAGGCTTATGTAACTAAAATGATAGAAAATAAAATACATGGAATTATGTATGTTCATATGAAATATGGGAAAATACACATAAAACACATTTTAAGAAGATGTCTTCACCTTTAACAATGTAATATAACATAACTAGAGCTTAAAATCAATGATAGATTTCAAACTTATGTTAAAAATACTTTATTTAATTATGCTTTTTACACAATAAATAATTCAATAAATGTAATCCCTGTGCCTTTTACAGCACTGCTTCGAGCTATGAGAAGCATTTTCATTTATCAGTACTTAAGTATTCATTAATATTGCCTGTAGAATAAGTAGGTAGAAAAACAAATTATAATGATTATTAAAATTTTATTGTGCATTTTTATTGATGACCCATACTGATGAAATAGTTTTTACAGAAAAATAAAATATCAAAGCATTTAATAACAAAAATTCAACGTTTTAAAAATATTTGGCATGGTAAAAAATAGATAACAAATTTGTATTGGAACTAAATAAATGTTTTCACATTTCAGATAATTAAAGGCATGTAAACTCATCTTCCAAGTGTAATTTGATACCCATATTTCTATTTTAAAACTACTCTTTCTATATACGTAGGAAAGAAATGTTTTCAAGCGGTTAATGTAATGACTTAGAGAACTATAATGGCATCATGTATTTAAGTTATGATCTGCTATTTAAATTACTATAGATATATGTATGTATATAAAATTGCCATAAATGAGTAGTCTAGCTCTGACTTTCATATTACTTCAGATGTTGGTATTCTATTATAACAATAATTACTACCACAACAAAAACAGCAGCACTTAATGGCACTATTAACTCAAGAACGTAAAACATCAACTACATTAATTATATTCATTAAACTTAATTGAACATAATCATCTAACCTAACAATTCCATGTACACTAATTAATAAAACAGCATGTCTTCTGAGTCAGAAATATATAAAAAATAATCTTTCCTTCTGAGTAGAGAATTTTTGGTAAAAAATGTCAAAACCACAAGTTATTATTGTATATAGAGATTGAATTACATTTCATTTTAATATTGTAATTTTAATCATCCTTAATATATTTTTACTGATAATGACTTAAGAATATAGGGGCAGTTTTTTTTTTTTAAGTAAGTTGATGTTTTCCAATAGTTCCTTGAGGATTTTTATTAGCATGTGATTTAGAAGATGTTACTCCTTTGCTAGTTATTCCAACAGTTATCTCTCCCATCAAATGCTCTAACCAAATTTATTCATCCTCTCTTCAGGTGCAAGACATTGTGTTCTACGTCAAAAAATATTATTGTCAACTTCATTTTTACAAATAACAATCTAATCTAAATGAAATATTCTCATATTTTTATACTTCTCTAGTGACAGAGTTGTCCTTCACCATTCAACGGTTCTGTCCCAGTGAACCCACTCTTGACAAGGTCAATAATGACTGCCATTTGGTATTTTAGCAGAAACTCATATTAATTTGATCTTCATAATAAACCAGTAACTGGTAAGGCTAATGGAGAGATGAGAAATGTAAAGCAAAGTAAGATAAAGTCCTTTGTTCAGTGTTAACAAAACTAACAAATTGCAGTTAAAACTATCTAAGGCAGAAATCTTTCTAAACAATTAAACTGCCTTCCTGTTTCATGTTGCTGCTCCAAATATCACTTCAAGATATCGATTGCCAAAGCCATCAAAAGGATGTGTTTTTACTCTCCATTGAAAATTTGATTGCTAAATTCATAACTCAGAAAGATGTGTTCCTACACTCACTTCGGATTTTATGGGATTAAAATGTCATGGCAAGGGTGTGTGTGAGTGTGTGTGTGGTGCATAAAGTGTATTGACTTTCAGATTTCTATGTGATTTTCTGTTGCTAAATTCATATATTTTATACTTTATATTTTCAAAATATCATGTTTTACAAAGATAGGTAAATATTAGAAAGTTAAAAATAGAGCACACATAATATTCTTTATATATTTTCCATCTTATAGATATATAATGGCACAGATAATAAACATGTACAAATATATATCTATGACAAACTGTTGCCATCATTGATACCTTCATGTTTTCTATACTGTCCCCTTTGTCCATGTTTATTTTTAAAAGGAGAAGCTCTCAATAGGTTTTAGGAGAGAACATTTCAGCATGAATATATTCTTTTCTTTTTCTGGAGAGAGATTTTTGCTACAGGGTGCATGCACTCACCAGAATGACAGAGAGAGACAGAGAGACAGAAAGCAAGGGGGATCTATCACCACACTGCAATCCCTTTTCCTCCACTTTCTTCTCAGGATTTTGGTTATGTACGCACACATGTCTGGCGTGAGTTTCAAGCCATCGGGTCTGGGACACAAAATGCGGTTGACTACATGGGAGTCCAGTGATGCAACCATTATGCCATCTGGTGGTCCCAGGGATATATTCTTATAAAAGGACAACAGAAGGATGCTATCTGAGATGCTAAGGTACTTCTCATACTAACTGAGTGATGTCCAAAGTTGAAGAGTAAGGTGAAGTGTAAGAATTAACATGAGAAATAAAACCACTTAAAAGAGGTTAACCAGAATGCTTGCTTTTGGCTAACTGGTTGCATGGTGGTTAAGGCAATAGGATCCCACATAGACAAGTGTATGGTTCGAGTGCTGGACCCAGTGGCTAGAAAAACATGCCAAGTTGCATGTGCATCCATGCCCAAAATCCCAAAAGGGGTGACAAAGGTATGAGAGGGGATCGCTGCATGACTCTCTTCCATGGGGTGTGGTGGGGGGATGAGGGAGTCTTGCTTTCCCTCTCTGTCTCTCACTGTAAAACACATGCACATTCTGGCAAAATTTAAATAAAATCCTTGTTGTTAAAAATTTTAATTAATAATGTTGGCCTAAAATTACAGCTTATTTCAAACCAAATATAGAGTGAAATATAAGGAGAATGGAATAGGAAAAAAAAAATTCTTCAACTACTCTGAATTGTTGCCCAACATTGTAAATTCATCTGTTTTTTTTTTTTTAAAAAAAAAAAACAAAACCAAAAACGAAAACAAAACCTCCTTCCAGTATTCCCAACACATTTTATTTGACCTGTCAGTCACCTTTGGCCAGCTGCAAGTTAAACAGTTTGAGAACTTTCTTTCCTGCATTCTGAAATACCTTAGTCCTGTAACAAACTTCTAAGAGCATCCAAGACATGTCAAGCAAATTGTTGACTATCTCACACAATGACCTCTTTGCAAATAGTAGTAATGTTCCCTTCGCTTTAACATCTCCTTGAAAACCATGTGGTAGTAAGTCAATGAACCTAAAAGCACTGTCTTTATAACTCTAAGTATAGACATTTCCTTGGAGGGCATGTGTATTCCTCTGTCTTGGGGTTTGTCTTTTTTGAAAAATGCATGTACTTAACTTGTCTAGCTCTCTGGGTACAAGCCACTTTCCATATTCACAGACTGTCTGATAATACAGAGCTTGTGATAAATACAACCAGATACTGAAAGAGAATTTTAAAAATTGAGTTCGACGATTTATCCGCTTTGTTTACAAATGTGTACTGCTTATCGACTGAGTCTCAAACGTTTGTTGCCTGGGACACAACTATAAAAAGAAGAGACAAACTTCCTCATGGTCAAGTAGTGAAGACAGACAATAGGCTTATCTGTGACAGGTAGTTTAATGGGGAAGTATAGGGCCATATAGGCATAAATAACGGGAATTCCCCTCCAGTCTAAGATTCCAAGGATACACTCCTAGGGTGATATATAAGATATAATCTGAAGACTGGGCCACAGTCAGGTGCTGAATAGGGACTGGTGAAATAGAAACATCGTGTGGAAAATCTGTGTGCAAAATAGCAGCACTCTTGGGGCCAGCAGGTAGTATGGAAGTTAAGGCAGCTGTCTCCCAAATGACCAACTGGACATCTCCAGTCCCAGACCTGGTGACTTGAAAAATCACACCAGGTGCATATGCATGTGTGCCCCCAAAATCACAGCATGAGAATAGAGAAGAAGGGATCACAGTGTGGCCATCTCCTCTGGGGGGTGATTTCTTACTTTCCCTCTCTCTGTTTTGTTCTCTTTGTCTATGGTAAGTACACGAGCCCTTTAGCAATGAATATATATATATATATATATACATATATATATATATGCATACACATATATATATGTATTGTATTGTTATTTAGATATATATAAAAATGATAGTAAAAGAGAAATTCAAAATATAAACATATATATTAATAAAATATATAAATATATATTTAAGAATTTAATATAGATAATATAAATATATAAGAATTTAATATAGATAATACATATTAACATGCTAGTTCCAGGAAATACAAGAAAACTTTAGCTGTTTGGAGGTAACTCATTAAAAGAGGAAGAAATTAAACTGGACAGAGTTTCAAGTCAGCTGATTTAGAATTTGACAGGTCATGTTAATTATTTGGAGTTTCATGTTAAGCATAGTGAAAACTTTACAAATCACTGTGATTCAATAGAAAGGATATGATCCGTGTGCGTTTCTCACAGTTCACTTGAGTTTAGTGTCATAACCCATTGGAAAGTACGTATCTATTGGAGACATATGACTAGCTATGAAGCTACTGGAATGGTCAAGATGAGTGTTGGCACAGGAGATAGATAAAATTGGAAAGGTTTCAGTTCGAGATAGAGTGAGGCTAAATCATATTTGGTGGCCAACTGACAATAAAGTGTGGGGGGAGGGGGATGAAAGGATGAACTTCAGGTAAGAAGCAATTCCTCTTCCACTTATAACGTGTGTGAATTGAAAAGATGGCGGAGGTGCTAGAAGTGGAAATTTGGGCCTGTTGGCAGTAAGCTTAATGGGTTTGTTAGGTAGTTTCTATTTTTTTTTTCTTTTTTCCAGGAAAGCAGGAGAAAGGCAGGGTTCTGGTTAAGAGGCACAAAGCATAAGGACAGTGATGAAGAAAATAACAACTTACTGTTGCAAGCCAAAAAAGTGTTGACATAAATTACATTGGATTCCCAGGTAGTGTTAGGGACAAACTGAGTTTTGAGTGGTGCCAGTCTAACCATTTGTGTGATTTTCTCCAGTGGATTAGGTTTTACCCAGCTAGAGTATCAGGGCAAGGATGGTTATACAGGGCCTACAGGGATCAAACAGGACTGGCCCGCCTGGTATTTGCTGGGACATGGTCCGCATCCCCAGTTTTTGCTGGGACTGTCTGGTACTGCCAAGTGTTGAGTCCCCAGAAAGCCCATAGTCCATAGTGGATTGTAGCAGTTGATCATTTTTGGTGTTAGAAAAATCTTTCATAACAAAAACTCAATTCTAGAGAGTAGGTAACAGGAAGGAATTAGGGGAGATCGTTGTTAGAGAAGAGAAAGTCAAGGACTCAAGAAGTCACATTGTTGGATGGGCGGACAAGATCAGTATTATTACTGTAATCCATGTGGCAACATTTCACCACAATGGTAGGTACCGTGGATGCACAGAGATAAAGGCATTTACTCAAATGGCATGGCTCTAACTGGGCGAGGGTGTTTAAAAAGCACATGAAGGCAAAACAACACGGAAGTGGCCGAGAAACTGAGGAGGGCATTTTTCACACTTCTGGACAGCGATGTACCCAGAGCATGATAAAGCATTCTACCTGGGGGACACGGATGTGAAATGTGAGGCCAGCCCACATAGGAAGATTTTGTGTTCATGTCCAGGGTCCTCCCTGAGTACCTAGGTATGCCACACACATGCTTGTGATCCAGAATCACCCCACCAAGACCCTGTTAGGGATATTTCTCTTTCTCTCTCTCTCTCTTCCACCCCCCTTCCTTCCTTCATGGGAGAAATAAATAAATGAACAAGAAGTCTCCTCAGAACAGAGTCAGGTTTTGTTCATGTAGAAGTATAAGAAATGTTAGTCAAAGAGATTGAAGAGGTAAGAAGCTTCATTAATCCTGAAAAGTGAGTACTAAGACAAATAAAAATGCTATCAAGTTTTGTAACCAGATCACAAACTTTCAGTCAACATTTTGACCACAATTATAGGTGTATACTACACTTTACCAGGAAAAATATCATCTATAATCAGAGCACAAATCTTTTTTTTTTTTTGAGAGATATTTGATTATAGGGCATGTGCACTCACCACAGAGACAGAAAGACAGAACGTGAGAAATCACCCCCCAACAGGGGATGGCCATGCTGCAATCCATTCTCCTCCATTCTCCTCTCAGGATTTTGGGCACACGGTCACACACACCCAGCGTGAGTTTTAAGCTGCCAGGTCGGGGACCTGAACCACAGTTGACTACATGGGAGTTCAGTGACGTAACCATTACGGGATCCACTGGTCTATGAGTATGAATATTTTTAATTTTAAAAAATTGTCTGATAAATTTGGTCATGTTTTTCAAATAAAAATAAAATCCATGTCAATAACCATATGAGATATTACATGAGAAAGTAGGTTTACATGGCGAAGTGGTGTAAAATATAATGTATGGTTTTTCACAAATCTGATGGTGGGTCCGTTCAAAGAAGTATAAACTGGATGGTTGTAACAAATCTGATAGTGATAAAATTGACAAAATAATGCTAACAGACACAGGCAAAGCATTAAACTTAACCCCCATGAGCTACAAACTACAGCCTCACTGTCAGAAGCGTAAGAATACCCTGGCCTTCAAAGCGTCATAAATTCAATCAGGTGTCAGTAATACTTCCACTCTTTGGTATAACTAACTAGTATTGCTGACATCAACTTTAACAAAAGTCAACCAGCGACCAGAAGATGGCGTAATGGTTACATCACTGGTCTCCCAAATAGTCAACCACGGTTCAAATCCCAGACCCAGTGACTTAAAAATCACACTGGTTGTGTGTGTGTGCATGCCCAAGATCTTATGAGGTGATTGGAGAAGCAAATTCAATGTGGCCATCCCACCTGGGTGGAGAGTGATTTCTCATTTCCCCTCTCGCTGTCTCTGTCTGTCTCTGGCGAGCACACACACCCAATGGAAAAATTAAAAAGCTCTAAAAAAAAAAGTCAACAAATCAGATACCTCATAATTGTTTTATATAATACTCCTAATTAGGGAATTGATGATTAACTGGCAGATATCCTTATTATAACATATAACTCTTGAAATTAAGGTTCAAATACAAATGAATTGAAGCAAATAGTTTGCTATTTAAAAACAAATATGTAATGTTAAGATTATAGATGCATCTATTAACTGATTTTACACATTAATGTTCAGAAAAAAATCTTTCAGGTTTTAATTTCTAAAGATTTTAAAATTGAGGGTCCAGCAAATAGCATAATGGTTACATTGCTGGGCTCCCACGTGGTCGACTGCAGTTCAGGTCCTGAACCTGGCAGTTTAAAAACTCATGCCAGACACATGTGCATGCATGCCCAAAATCCTAAGAGGAAAGTAGAGGAGAAGGGATTGCGGTGCAGCCATCCCTCTGGGGGATGATTTCTTACTTTCTGCCTCTCTGTCTCTCTGTGTGTCTCAGGTGAGTACACATGCCCTATAGCAAAAAATCTCTAAAAATAATAGTAATAATAATAATTCTAAAATTGAAAAAAATAGTTCACAATATATTTATAAAAAGATCAGCTATGTGAATGCATAGTAAAAAAATGCATTAGACACAGAACATGATGTCTTATTTCCATTTGGCACATTTATGACAACATAAAGAAACCAAGCAGAAAAAATAAATGATAGAGACTTCTTCAGACACCATTTGACCCAGCAAGCGTTAGTCTCTGTAGGCATATGACTGGGGCTGCTAATAATAGGGTTAACTACAGGACTTTTTCTGTTTCAGAAACTTAAATATGTTCATCCAAAGAATAAACAAAACAGTGATACTATGTTAATGAACTATTCCAGCATTGTTCATGTTTACAGTGGTCTATTATCTTAGTTAGTCCATTTTGTGCTGCTATAACAGAATACAGCAGACTGGGTAATATGCCAAAATGGATTTCTCATAGTTCTGGAGACTAGGAAGTCCAAGATCAAGGGGTTGGTATCTGATGAGGGCCTTCCTGCTGCATCATACCACGGCAGAAGTGCTAAAAGATGACAAGAGAAGGTGGCCATACCAATCCTTGCATAAGAAATCCGCTCATACTGTAACAAATCCACCCCTGTAATCATGGCAATAAAGCATTTCTGAGGGCAGAGTCCTCAAGGTCTGTTCATGACCAACCTGTTTTTAATCCCCTGGGAGAGAGACCCTGGGGTCTCGAAAGAGAGTATGGTTTGTGCATCTGTATCTTTACAGGACTGATGATGACTGGTCCCTTTTCAAAGCTGTGAATAATTCTGCAGGACTCCTGAGACCCCTGCTGTATTCTATAACACTAAAGATGGCGCCTCTTGTAGATCTGTCTTTTTGTTTCTATCGATATACATGAAAACACACTCTCAAGAGAATTATGCCTAAGAAGCCCGATAAGCCATAAGCCTGATAAATCATATAAACATACTGTATGTTTCCATTTATATAAAATTTTATAAAATAATTTTTAAAAACCTAATTATTGTGACAGAAAACCAATAAGTAGTTGCCTTAGGGCAAGGGATTAGGGAGGGTAGGAGAGGTACTACAAACAGGAATCAGGAAATTGTAAACATGTTGGTTACATATATTATCTTGAAAGTAGTGGTGATTTCACAAAGGTACGCAAATCAAAAAGCTTGTCAGAATATACGCTTTTAGGGTGTGCAACTCAATGCTCATTATTCCTCTATAGAACTTTTTAAAATACTTCAATGGGACATTTTCTTTTAGTTACAAATTGAATTGTCTTCCTGATAAGATCTGCATGGGGAAGAGTTGGTCTTTTCCTCCTATATTTACTCCTCAGTCTTTACACTCACCCTACCTTCTATTCACCTTACCTTATACTCATTCACCCCTCAATCCATGCCAGTCTGGAGTTAGCCTCTAGCATCTGTCAGTATTGTTCCCACTAAAGTTACCAGTGGCCTCTAACTATCCAATATAAATTCATTTTTTCTTCCTGTCTCACTTCTCCAAGAGCATTCCACATCCCTGACTGTTTCCTTTCTTGTTCAATCTGTTTGCTACTCACAAATATTTTCTCTAGATTTTCATCCATTTGGCTACTCTCATTCCCCAGTGCTGGCTGAGTCTTCTTAATTGGTTTATTAAATATTGTTGCTCCCATGAATTAGACACAGATTACCTCTTCTGTTTTATAATGTTCAACCCCCTTTATATCAATTCTCTTCTCTATATTCCAAATTTCCCCAAAATACTTTTTTATAGCCTAGAGCTCCTCTCTGAATTCTAATCTCATTCATTCATTATGTCATATGATATCACCACTTGGATATAGAAGAGAGCTCAAATTTATTAGTCATCTGCTTTAATCTCCTTTGTTCTCTGCAGTGTAGCCAATGGGGAGTTTTAAAAATGCAAATCTCATTTGGTACCTACTCTTGAAAATACATCAATGACTTCCCAGTGATCTCAGATTAAAGTTTAAGTATTGGTATGATCTAAAATATAATTTTGCCCTTGCCTACCGATAGACCTCATCTTACATATCTGCTCTGAATTCTTTGAATTCTGGATATGCTGACCTTATTTAAATTACTTGAACATTGCCTTCTCTCAAACAAAGTCTTTAATAAGTTTTTCTCACAAGCTGGAACTCATCCTAGGCCTTTTTTGTTTTTCATCTTTTTACAAATTTTCTTCTGCAGATCTTAGTTAAAACAGATTTTCATTAGGCAAGACTTCTCTGTTTTATATCATCCGAAAGTAGCCTGTTTATTTTTCTCTTGGCCCTTTTAATATGCTTTGATTATAAACTGATGTATTGTTTTAATGGTTATACTATTCCACTAACTTGAAAAACCAGTAAGTTCACCACTATGGCTATTTTGCTCATTCCCATTTCTGCCAAAAGTGCCTTACACATAGTAGGTGAATGAATAAATCAACCAGTATTTTCTGAACTATGTACTATAGTTACCTACCTCTTTTAATAACTTATGCAAGATACCACATATAAATATTATAGCACAAGCTTGGAGGCGGGAAGTTATGGGATCAAATTTAGTCCCTGCCTCTTCCTCAGGGTGTGACTTTAGACAATTTACTCAACTCTCCAAGTACAAATATTCTCATCTCTATAATGGGTAAAATATTAGCTCTCCTTTAAGGTTTTCTTTCTCTCTTTCTTTCTTTCTTTCTTTCTTCTGAGAGGTTTTTTGCTATAGGGCATGAGTGCTTACCAGAAAGAGAGAGAGAAGGGACAGAAAGCAAGAAATCCCCCCCCCCGGGGGGATGGCCACACAGCAATCCCTTCTCCTCCATTATCTTCTTGAGATGTTGGGCACGCATGCACACACACCCGACGTGAGTCCAAGCCACCGGTTCTGGGACTTGAACCACGGTTGGCTACATGGGAGTCTTGTGACATAGCCATTACGCCATCTGCTGCTCCCATCCTTTAAGGTTTTTATATATATTAAATTTGATGATAAATACAAACTATGAAAGCCTATAAAGCCATATGTACTATATGTTTTAAGTATTATTACATACATTAAAGAGAAATTATCTTAAAGAGAAGTTGGAGGCCATCAGGTGGTATGGTGGTTAAGGTGCTACATTTCCACATGGTCGCCTGTAGTTTGAGTCCTGGACCTGGCAGCTTCCTTTCTCACTTTCTCTCTCTCTCTGTCTATGTCTATCTCTGGTAGAGCACATGTGCCCTATAGTAGATTCGAAAATAATAATGAATAAAATTAAATAAACAGTTCCTTACATAAAAGAAATTATCCATTATCAATTCTTTCATAAATGTTAAGAAAGAATTAAAGAAACCCACACTGGCTATGCCTTGATATGATGGACTTTCAAAGACAATATTTTGCTTACAAATTTGAATATGGTAAACCCGGTTTAGATGGCCAGCTTACTACACTAGCACGCTTGCTTAATGCCTATTTTATTCTTTGAAGCTCTACTTATTAGCATTTCCATTCTCCACATATCTTTTCAATAATTATTCCTAAGTCAAACAAATGTAATTGTTTTCACACAGGTTGCAATTATATGTAACTATTTAAATCTATTATATCACTTTATTTACCAACTGCAAATTTCACCAGCTCCCAGTTTTACTGGCACATTTTCAGTGATTTAACAGCAATATCATAAAATAATTGAACTAGTCATAAGGAAGGATGTGGAATAATGCTGCATTATTATTAATTTCATAATTATTAAATGAGTAAAATGCATATTTTTATCCATTATTCATGGTGTTGTGCTGTATACCATTGGACACATATGAAACAAAATGCAGTCAATTTTTTTCTTCAGAGAAAAATAATAGGTCTGTCATTTCCTTGGCCTTGGATTGAAAGCTGTGTGAAACTTCAATTGCCAAAGGGCTTCAAAATCATAACATAAAAATAGAAAAAAATAAAAAGGGGTCAGCCACGTGTCAGGATGGTTAAAGTGGTTGGGTCCTGCACAGCTCACTGTGCTGTCTGAGACCCAGACCTGGTGGTTTGAAAAACTCATCAGACATGTGGGTATGCATACATGCGTCCCAAAGCTTCCAGAGAGGATAATGGAGGGGACAAGATTGCGGTGTGTCCCTCCCTTCCCTTCTGTGGGTTGCTTTCTCACTTTGTCTCTCTCTCCCTCTCTGTTTCTCTCCAGTAAGCACACATGCCAATTACAAATTTAAAAAAAGAAAAAGCTAGGAAACTAGAAAAACCATACTAAAAATTTAGAACATGATAAAAGAATGTTTTTAAATATCTCAGGGTTTTTTCATCAACAAAAGTTTCATATCATAGGTGAACAAAATGACAATTAAATGTACAGTTACAGAAAGATTAGCCAATACAATGGTGCTATGCACCTCAGTGCTTGTCATTTTCAAGAGTCCATGAAAATCCTGAAGTTAATCATTTTAAATATATCTATAAGGGCATATTAACTTCATTATATTAAAATATAAATACGAAATTAAGTTGCTATTAAAATCAACATGACCTAGATTACAGTAAATAAGTGGCATTGTGAACTAAAATGACCATACATTTTTGGCTACATCTTCGAAATAGGGGCAGCATCTGCTTCCCTTTCTTTAAGTCTAGGCTGGACCTACTCCTTGACCAGTAGAATACAACAGAAGTGACACTAATTCATTTATGAGGCTGAGTCTTAAGAAATTTGCAGTTCTGCTTTCTTATGTTCAGAAAGCTCCCTCTTGGAACACATCCACCATGCAAATAAAATTCCAAGGTAGGAAGGGAGGCCACATGTAGGACAGCCAGTGTGCTCTCACTGATAGCCCCCACTAAGCATCCAGCCGACAGCCACCACCAACTTCCAGCCATGCTGAGTGAGCCACGTGTGTGCTCCAGTTCAGTAAAGCGTCCCCCATCCAGCACCATGTGAAGCAAATCCTGATGGGTCCAGTCCATGCCCAGAATTATAAATGGTACTGTTCTTCAGAGCCACCAAGTTTAGGGATGGTTTGCCATGCAGAAGTAGAAACTCAAAAAAAGGAATACAAGTTAAATTCTAATTCAAGTGAAGAGCGACTGTGAAAGTCAGTGTTTGCTTTTGATCCTGGGGCTGACAGCAGTTGTATGACCTTGGCCAATTCAAAATTCAGTCCATTTCTCCGAGATTCAGTTTCACAGAAATCACATGGGATTTCAGTAGAAATAGCATGAGGTTGTTGTGGGAGGTGACGAGAAGCATTCCTGTGAGCTCTTCCATAGTAACTGGAAGGTTCTCAAAGCTTCAGTGAACATTGGTTGTTGCTGTGTTGCTGTTAATGATGTTCCTGTTCCCTTGGTATGTGTGGAATGTTATATATGACATTTTATTCTGCTAAGGACTCGTGGTATTGAGAGGCAATGAAGTTTACAAAAGCATCAGATCAAAGAATGGTTAGGTCCAATAAACATATCTCGAATGATACCTTTTCAAAAATAGCAATATTTTTAGACAGAAAGGTGATTTTTAGACAGAAAGGTGACTTTGAAATTAGGTCAATAGACCATGACTTATTTTTCATACATTATTGTTTTAGACAAAACACATTATCTTTTCTTCTTTTTTTATGCAAATGAAGACACTTATGGGGCTGAAAAGTTAGTGAATACTGAAAGTTAGTGGGTTATCTGTAGTTTTGACAGATGGTAGGATTGATGTCACTGCTTACCTAATAAAATGTACTGATGTACCTGTTTAATATAAAACTGAACTTATCTCCTCCCAGAAGTACTCTGTAAATCATAGAAGCTATACCTAAGCTATACACGTGTCTAAGTAATATTTCATTACATGCCCCATTTTGTTCCTCATTTCTCAGATTAAATATTAGTTTCTGACCACAACTGTCATTAGTTCTGGGTAGTCATAAAAACCTTTCCCTTTTATTTGTAGGTTACAAATTGCCCAGTGGCATTTTCTAATTAGTTCTGAATGTTGACTTCACATTTAGAATGGCTTTACTTTGTCCCTAAGGGAAAACCGACACTGGGATTGATACTAATAGTTGGCATCTATTTGTGTTTCCCAAATAAGTACTTTTATCCCTATGTTTGACCAACTGCATATTGTAAACCACTACTTTCACTTGCAGAGAGTCAAACTCCTTATTTTCTCCACATCTTCCCTTTGCTGTCTCAGCAGGACACTTCCCTCAAGTCCCATTATAGACTTAATTTATCCAGTGGAGAAGGGCAACCATTCTCCTACTAGGTTATAAAAACTCTTGCTACTGTTGTCTATTGATCCATCCAGAAAACCCCATGGGCATCTCCCTTAGCCTTATCCCTTTTGATCAGCATTCTCTTATACTCAACTAATTTTCACAGGGTTCATGAGATATATATATATAATA
>NW_006159867.1:3340909-3349086 GCF_000334495.1 Tupaia belangeri chinensis | reverse complement strand
TATTATATTATAATATTATACAATAACATTAATCTAGTGTGGTTCAAACATATGGGAGAAATGCAAAAGAAAAGAAATGAAAGGAAAGTTATATTTCTGAAAAGCATATAGTCTTATGTATACAATTTACTAGAGAGAACACCATGTTTTAAAATCATCCAGGATTGTGACCAGCAGTTAGCGTAATGGCTATGTCGCTGGACTCCCATGTAGTCAACCGCAGTTCGAGTCCCAGACCCAGTGGCTTGAAACTCACGCTGGGTGTGTGGGCGTGCGTGACCAAGATCCTGAGAGGAGAATGGAGGAGAAGGGATTGTGACGTGGCCATTCCCCCTGGGGGGTGATTTCTCGCTTTCTGTCTCTCTGTCTCTCTCTGTCTGGCTGGTGAGTGCACATGCCCTATTCCAAACAAAAAGTTCTCAAAAAAAAAAAAAAAAAAGTCATCCAGGATTTCCTAAAGTCCTCATTGTATTTAATGTAGATGAAAGATAGCTAATTAAGCTAAGTCAGCCCAATTTGTTCAGTTTTTTTCTTCTGCTCAGAGTTGAACTACTCAGAAACATTTTGACCAATGTAAGAGCTGTCTTGAATTTCTTATTTCTCCAATTAGACATATTAACAAAAAAAAGGGGGGGAAAAGACAGCAAAAATCACAGAGATTACACCAGTATTTTTCAGTGACTAAATACAAAACATGAAAGCATTAGAAGTATGATTTTATTATCTCACTTTAGGGCCAAACAGTGGCGTGCTGGTTAAGGCACCTGGACCTCACATGGCTGACTGTACAATTTAAGTCTCAGACCTGGCAACTTGAAAAACATACCAGGTGCGTGTGTGTGTGTGTGTGTGTGTGTGTGTGTGCCCCAAACCTGAGAACAGAATTGAGGAGAAGGGACTGCAATGCGACTATCGCCCCTGCAGAGAATTTCTCACTTTTCTCTCTCTCTTTGGAGAGTGTGTGCTCTACAGCGAAAACTAAAAAGCTTACAAAATAAAGATAAAAATTAAAATCCCACTTTCATGATAAGGATACAAGAGTAAGTTAATTAGGTAATACCAACTATCAAATTAATAGTTAATGATGAAGCAAAATTTTTCCCTTAGATTTTTTAATCATGAAATTACTAGGAGGTTAGACCCTTAGGTAAGAGCTGCCCCACTGCGCCCCCCCCACACACACACACACAGTAAAAAGAACATCCTTATCTCTGAAGACAAAGGGACACAGAGAGAAATCTGAATGAATAAGTCTTGTTTATGATGCAAGAGATGGCAGTGACCAGGCTCAACCCCAGTGCCAGATTCAGGACCATGAGATGACCAGGTTCGTATCCCTTGTTCACAAGGAATTAGAGATGCATACACAGGGGATGGCAAAACTGAGTTTATTAAGAGAGGGAAGAAAGAACAGATTTCCCAAGCAGGGATGGGTCCCAAATGAGTTGCCAAAGAGGAGCTGAGGCAAGGGGTTTTTATCTAGCAGTTAGAGCAATGGGCTGGTTCTCTGATAAGAAAATAAGCTTCAGAAAATAGTTACATGATAGTCTGGGTGATTTGTTACCCCATTCCTTATGGGGTCAGCGGATACATTTTTTTTTTGTTAAAATGTAATTAGAAAATAGAAACTGTTGCCTTTATGTATAGTTGTTCTGATTCTTAATACAGCCAGCTCTTGGTTAAAATGTAGCCACTATGACTCCATCTTGGGTAAAGCTTAGTCTGTCTTCATTTGGGGCCTTATACCCTAACTATATGACCCAAATGTATCTATCTCATTAAGTTTCTCTCAGCTTTTACATTGAGCTCATGTATTTTATCCTATATTTTTACCCAAATTGTCTGTTTTTTATCAAGTCTACTATACAGCGCGTACACACATACACACACACACACACACACACACACAACCATTTGGGTTTAACTGTTTCTTTAGCTCTTCGTTTCCTTAGGAAGGCCCATGTGTTAACATAAAATTTCTATTAATGAGCCAGCTCTATCACTTGATCTTAAGAGGGCTAGATCCCACAGGCCAACTGTGAACCTTGAAAAAGCACACCAGGCATGTGTGTGTGAGTGCCTAAGATCTCAATGGGATGGAGAAATAGAGGAGAAGAGATTGTAGTGTGACCACATCCCTTTGGGGGGTGCTTTCTCTCACGTCCTATCTCTCTATCTCTGTCTCTCTCTGGTAAGGACATAAGCTCTCTGGCATTTAAAAAAATTCTATTAAGTAAATCTGTATGCTTTTCTCTTGTTGATCAGTCTTTTCTACAGAAACCTCAGTTAATAAACATAAAATCAGTGGAAGAAAAAGACATTTTTCCTCCCCTACCCCAGTAGCACAGACTGAAGACCTTCCTAAGTGTGCTGGGCACATGCTTGCCTGTGCTACAGGACTGCTGGAAGGCTGGGGTGATCCTGTTAGAGATGCCTTTCACTCTTGCCTTCTCAACTTTTTCATGGAGTAAATAAATAAATAACCAAAAAATAGAAAGAGAGAGAGAGAGAGAAGTCAAAAACAGAAAAATAAGACATAACTTAACATTTTATTCAAAGTAAAACAGAATTCATTTGTGTGTTTCCAAATCAAGTAACCTAATACATTGTCATCTGTCTCTGTATAAAGCTAACATAAAGATTTTTATTCACAAAGTTAGGAGATTCTTTCCTTGATCAAACTTTAGTCCAATCTGGAAGAATCTTCTATGCACATCTGTGTACTTGGTAAAATCTAGTTTTAGTAAGAATCGTAAGTAGTTTAGGGAAACCCTTGCCCTAGATGTCTGATCATTGTAGTATCTGATCAGGTTCCCTACCCCTCCATCATCCTCCAGGTGATGTCTGGCCACCCCGGCCTTCCTTCAGCAAGAGTTTTGTTAGGTCAGTTTAGCCAGAATCTGCTTGTATAGCAGATGTTTCCTCTGAATAATTTCCATCCACCAACCACCACTCTGCTCCTTGGCTATAAATTCCCACTTACCCATGAGCAATTCAGAACTGAGCCCAATTTCACATTCAACTGCAAAATCTCTCTGCAATCATCCCCGTGTCTAGGACAGGCCCTCCCCCACCTTGAATAATCTGCCTTACCATTATTAATAAGCATTGTGAATATTACTTCCTTTAACACAAGAAACATGAAACATGTTTGGAGTTTAATACTGGACCTATTTGAAAACAGGAAAATATCTTTACTTCCAATATATGAACAAAGAAACATGAAACATGTTTGGAGATTAATACTGGACCTATTTGAAAACAGGAAAATATCTTTACTTCCAACATATTAATTTTTCTGTACAGAAATTTGTTTTTCAGAACTAGGTTGATATTCTGTGTTATGTTTTGTGGATAAGATTACCATACTGAATAACTAACCTCCATAAATTACAATGCACTAAAATATAACTTGCATGTTCTTACTAATAATGTAAAAAACTTGACATGTGATTAGAAAATTTCTAAGGTACTAAAAAATATATATATACTAATTACTATCTGATAGCTAGGTTAATGTTTTATTTCAAGGGGTAATATGAAGATTTTCTGGAATACTATTGTTGAAATAGGATGGAAATTAAATTTTAATCCATATATTTTAATTGGTTTTAATACGAGAACTAGTCTAAGTGTACTTATGAGGCAGAACTGTGAAATAATCAGAAGGCAATAAAATATAGTTTAGAAATGCATAATTGGAAAGCAATAATAAATAATGTTTACTTTGTTTTGAATTATCTATGAACTATAATTACTGCTTCTGTTTATTCATGTCTGGCTCAAAAACAAAAATCAACCTACGGCCAAGTAAGCTGCTTTTTTTCCCCTCCTTTTGATCTTTTGGGCTTTTTCTTTTCTTTGTTTTTGTTTTTTAATATTTGCAAGGGGCAGGATTTCGGCTTTATTCTCAAATCAAAAGAAGACCCTGCTGGACCCATGAATGGAAAATTTAATTTAAATCTTAAGGGCACCATTTACCGTTTGAATTATTATGACTAAGCGTGTGAAGTGTGCAGTGCTCTGGTGTCTGAGTTTGTCTGTGTTCAGCGTCCTCAAATACAAAGACTGAAAATATTGTTCACCATTGAGCCAATAAAGAAAGTTCTCATCAAAGGCAGAGAGGAACTGAAAAGGCTTGTGGTTCTACAAATGTCAATGAAGCCAGAAATAGTCCTTTAAAACTAAGTTACTCTGCAGTCAATGTAAAAAGGGCAAAGCTTATGAGTCATTGATAGAGTCAAAGCAATAGTCGAATGGCTGCTAATCAATGAATGGCACAAACTAGAATATTCCAGCACTTACATCATTTTGACATATTCATTTTAAAAGGCCACCTTCTGTATACATAAAGGTATAGCATGTATTTCCAAAAATGTTTAATTTGTCTACCTTTTTTTTCAAGAGAAAAATAGTGGTCTAAAGCAGTCGTCTGAACCTCACTCTCTTCCTAAACAAGGGAGGGATGCATTAGAAATCATACAGGACACACTCTTTTTTCAATCTCCAAATACATATTTAATCGGAATAATGTAAGTGATGGATGACCTCCACAAAATATGCAGAGGTGATGGACCATGCCCAACTTGCTCGTAAGGCACTTAATAAATGAGGGTGAGAGAAAGAAAGAGACAGAGACGGAATAGGAGTATTTCAGAAGGAGTTGGTTGTAGGTTTTTTTCAAAGTAGAAAGATACAAAAATGTCAGAGTTATTTAAAACTGTTTATATGTAAATATGTAGCAATGTCTTTGTATCTTGAAAAAGATAATGCAACTTACAAACTCTCTTAGGTCAAAATGTAGGGGCGAATTTTGTCTAATTCAGAATCTAAATTAAAACAAGCCTTGACTCTGATTATATACTGATGTAAATTAGTTTGCTAGCATCATCAAGATAAAATATACACTCATGCAAATCCATAGGCACGTGCGATGCTACCTAACATGTTACTTCAGAAAGTATTCTATGAAGTGTTCCATTTATCATTAAAATTATAGCAATAAAACAGTTTCTACCAGGTTTTCCCAAACTCCCACTAAAATAACTCTAAAAAATGAAAGAAAAAGACCTGAAAATTTACTTCTTTGAAGATAAAAAACTATCGCTACTCTATGAGAGTTTAATAAGAACTTATAAGAATTTATTGGAAAATAATGATTGTTCTTTCACATTCAAAATAAAACTGGTTTATAAACACAACAAAAGCTAGAAAGATGCTCTTTACTTTCTTTTCTGGCTGCATAGAATCCAGAAACTTCTAAATTGTAGGAACCTCATCCATTTTTTTCTTTTCTTCTGCTTTTTTTTGTTTGTTATTTTAAAAATTCACCATAGGATATTTGTACTTGCTGGAGAGAGAGAGAGAGAGAGAGTGCCCTATGGGGAAAGGTCATGCCAAAATCCCTTCTCTGTTTCCCTTTAGGGATTTTGGATATGCATGCACATGTGCCTGGTGTGTTTTTCAAGCTGCCACGTCCAGGAGCTTGACCTGTGTGACTGGCCATGGAGGATCCAGCTGCCTTACCATCACATTAACACCTAGCATGAAATTACATTCTAAAGCTGGTAGTATTCCATTACTATAGAGTATTAATTTTTGAAGAAAATACTGCCTGTTTTTTTTCCCCATTGACCCTTAGTTTTCTTTGCACGTGCGATGCTACCTAACATGTTACTTCAGAAAGTATTCTATGAAGTGTTCCATTTATCATTAAAATTATAGCAATAAAACAGTTTCTACCAGGTTTTCCCAAACTCCCACTAAAATAACTCTAAAAAATGAAAGAAAAAGACCTGAAAATTTACTTCTTTGAAGATAAAAAACTATCGCTACTCTATGAGAGTTTAATAAGAACTTATAAGAATTTATTGGAAAATAATGATTGTTCTTTCACATTCAAAATAAAACTGGTTTATAAACACAACAAAAGCTAGAAAGATGCTCTTTACTTTCTTTTCTGGCTGCATAGAATCCAGAAACTTCTAAATTGTAGGAACCACATCCATTTTTTTCTTTTCTTCTGCTTTTTGTTTGTTATTTTAAAAATTCACCATAGGATATTTGCTTGCTGGAGAGAGAGAGAGAGAGAGAGTGCCCTATGGGGAAAGGTCATGCCAAAATCCCTTCTCTGTTTCCCTTTAGGGATTTTGGATATGCATGCACATGTGCCTGGTGTGTTTTTCAAGCTGCCACGTCCAGGAGCTTGACCTGTGTGACTGGCCATGGAGGATCCAGCTGCCTTACCATCACATTAACACCTAGCATGAAATTACATTCTAAAGCTGGTAGTATTCCATTACTATAGAGTATTAATTTTTGAAGAAAATACTGCCTGTTTTTTTTCCCCATTGACCCTTAGTTTTCTTTTATGAAGATATACTATTTCTCTGCTATTTAAAATATTTTAGATAAAAACAAAATATGGAGATTGTCAGGGGACTAGTTTCCTATTGATGCTGTAATGAATTACAATCAAGTTAGTATCCTAAAACTACAAATTTAATTCTTAACAAATTTGGTAGTCATCATCTGACTGGTCTCAGTGGACCCAAGTTAAGGTGCTGGCATAAATGTGTTACCTTATGAAGGCCATAGGGAAGAGTATGTTTTATTGCCTGGCCTATCTTTTAGAGGTTGCCTATATTCCTTGGTTCATAGCTTGCCACTATCTTCAAAGTCAACAGTGATGGACTGAGTATTTGCATCATGTCATTCTAACTTTGTTTCTATTACCACACCTTTTCCTCTAATTTAGGCTCTGATTCTTTCACCTCCTTTTTCTACATTTAAAAGACCCTTATAATCCCACTAGGTTCATCAATATAGCCAGAATAATCATTTTTAAGGTCAACTGATGACAACCATAATTTCATATATAATCCTAATTCTCCTTTGCAATTGCTATGGTTCATATAGTGGTTTGTTCCTCAAGGATTCAAGGTCAGGAAGCTTGATCCCCAGTGTAATGGCTTTGGGAGGCAGTGAGATATTTAAGAGGTGGGGCCTAATGCAAAGATACTATCCAATTGGCCGGAAGTATAGGAAGGACAACCAGGAACTTGGGTTTCTGTTCCCTCTCTCTCTCTCTGCAAATGCCCATGCACGTCTCTTCTTGTTTCTGTTCGCCATGTTGTAACACAGCACCAGAGGTTAGCTGCATGCCAAACCTATGTCTTTGGATTTGCCAACTACCAGAATCATGAGTCACATAAACCTCTATTCTTTATAAATTACCCTCTGTTAGCACAATAAAGAACTAAAACAGCTATGTAACCAACCTAACATACCTACAGGCTTTAGGGATTCAGACATGGACCTATTTGAATAATGGAGAAACGTTATTCTGCTTACCGAGTGATATAACATTGCTTGCTGGGAACTATTACAAAATTATATAATGGGAGGAGTAAATCCTGCAGATCATGTTTTCCATATACTCCTACAGAGTGTAGTACAGGTAATACACATGGGAAACAAGTAACCTACCTCAGACTAGCAAAGTCATGTGGCATATACACCACGTGAACACTGAGAAGGAGCAGTGAACAAGACTTCCATCTGCATGGTACACTAAGCCAATCTGAAAAGCACACCCACCGTTCAAATGCAAACATAGCTATTTGGGGTGAAATTTAATGCAGAATAGTTTTTAAATGGACAGCTGAATTCACAAGGGAAAGGAAAGAGAGAGAAATTTTTTTTTGTAATTACAAGAAAAGAAGAAAAAAATTCCAAGGGCCAGAAAAAGAGGAAAAATTCAAATCCTCCACAGGGAGAGACAGTTGACATCATAGTGACCTATTAAGATTTGATTTCAGGGAACCAGCAGTTAGCGTAATGGCTATGTCGCTGGACTCCCACGTAGTCGACCGCGGTTCGTGTTCTGGACCCGGTGGCTTAAAACTCATGCCGGGTGCGTGTGCGTGCGTGCCCAAGATCCCGAGAGGAGAATGGAGGAGAAGGGATTGCGGCGTGACCATCCCCCCTGGGGGGTGATTTTTCGCTTTCTGTCTCTATGTCTCTCTCTGTCTGTCTGGCGAGTGCAGGCGCCCTACAGTGAAAATCTCTCAAAAAAAAAAAAAATAGCTGCAGTCCTGCTAAAACCTCAAGCTGGCCTGCTTAAAAAAAAAAAAAAAAAAAAAAAAAAAAAATTTGATTTAAGGGGGGGGGGGGGG
>NW_006159867.1:3313349-3340892 GCF_000334495.1 Tupaia belangeri chinensis | reverse complement strand
GATGCTGGACTCCCACATGGCCAACTGTAGTTCAAGTCCCAGACCTGGTGACTGGTGGCTTGCTTTCTCTCTTACCCCTTCTCTCTCTTTCTCTCTCCCTCTCTCTCTCTCTGGTCAAATTAATTAATTAATTAATTAAATTAAATTAAATTAAATAATGCTTTAAAAAAGATTTGATTTCATACATATATATTTCTTAGAAAACAATGATTGTGTTTTAATGTGTTCATAAACTGGAGGTACTAGCTAGAACAGGCAAGAGGTGGCAGACAGAATATGAAAGATGTATACATGCTCGATAGTGATGCTTTCCTTATTTTAAAAAAAAGAGAGCAGAAAAAAATGACTTTAGTGCCCTCTCTTTCCTTTTGCTTAAACAAACCAGATGTTTAGAAATACACCTGAGAGAAAATAACACAAGTCTGACATATGCAGAAGTGTGAAGTCTGAATTTGAAATAAATTTTTGATGCTGAAACTTCAATCCATGAAATTAGTATAAAATCAGGCTGGGAAAGGTGAGCGACCAAGGACTTTGGCAAAAAAACAAATTCAATGCTTTTTCACTAAAGTTTTTATTATCCACGGAACAAAGGACTACCCAAAATAAAACAGCCAAATGAAAAGGATATGAAGGAAACATTAATATCTGCTTTTCAAAAAAATGAATCACTATGAGAGCGCGTCGTTAGACATAGTCATCAGGTTATGGAGAAATCCCATAACTATACATAATAAAAGAGAGAGACTAAACAAGTACTTTTAAAGTGATTAGAAGGTAAGGGAAAAATAATGGACACAATGAAAAACAAGAGTTATTTAAAAGAAAACAAATACAAGTCCTGATATTTAAAAGCAGATTTTGTATTAAAAATAAAACTCTATAAAAAAAAAACCACATAGGTTTGTTATTTTATTTTGGAAGAAAAATATAAGTGACCTAGACTTTCTGAATGATGTAATCACCCAGAATGAGTTACAGAAAGTTTTACTGAGATACAGAAATAAAGAAAAATGATGTAATCACCCAGAATGAGTTACAGAAGGTTTTACGGAGATACAGAACTATAGAACCTGAAGCAAACATAAAGTGTACCAGAATAAAAAGAAATCAATCCATAGCTCAACTATGGAGGCCAGCAATAGTGCAGTGCTCTGCCAGGCTGGAAGGCATTTGGAAGATCTGAGTTTGACTCTCAGGTTGACCTGCACAGACCGGGCACAAAGGCACCCATGATCCTGGCTGGCTGAGAAAGGCGTGGGGGAGGAGTATGGCGTGAGACTCAGGTGAAGGTTTTTATTCTCTCTCTCCTCCTCTCTTTCTCTCTGTCTTTCTATTGTGAAATAGACAAATAAATAGACTTCTAAAAAGAAAGAGAGGACCAGCAGGTGGCATGGCTGGATCCCACATGGCCAATTCCAAAAAGAAGCAAGCAAGGAAAACATTGAAGAGTAATGCAAAAGTGGAATGAGTAGAAAACATTAGTAAGGCAATACACACACACACACACATACACACACACATGAAGGCATCATTTCTTACAAGTAACGATGTAGTTAAAGGAGTTAAGTAGAGTAAATACAGTTGTTTTCCTTTGTTCTTTCTTCCTTTCTTCTTTCCTTCTTTTTTTCTTTCTTTCCTTTCTTCCTTCATTTCTTCCTTCCTTTCTTCTTAATAGGTCAGAAAGTATGTGCACTCACCACAGAGAGATGGGCCGGGAAGTGAAGGGAGAGAGAAGAAAGAATGGACCTGTCAAGGGCAATAATCACACCACAATTTCTTCTTCTCCTCCATTTCTTTCTCCGTATCAGAAATTTAGACGTGCGTCCACACACATCCTGCCTGTTATTCAAACCGCCGGGTTCAGAACTCAAGCTGCCTGCTCAGTGACGTGGGATCTAGTCACCTTAACCACTAGGGCATGGACTGACCCAGACACAAATATATTTGAAAATAGTAATCTTCAAATTGGAATTAAAAAGTCCATGTATCTGCTGTTTCTAAGAAATAGGTATTAAAACTAAGACCATCCTCAGATAAAGGATTGATATTCAGAACACAGAGAACTCAGATGGTTCACCCGTAAAACAAGAAATAATCCAATTTAAAAATGAGCAAATGAATTGAACAGACAACTCTCCAAGGAAGACTTACAAATGGCCAAGAGCCATATGAAAAAAGACAACTTGTAGGGCTTGCAATAAGCCCACGTTTGTGTTGCAGGACACATGGAGTCACAAGACACCGAATCTTAGGTGCTTTGGTTCTGGGTTTCTTACCTTCTTTATTTAAGGGCTTTCTTACAACATATTGGTGGACATCATCTTCTTTAGACAGATTGAAAAGCTTTCAGATTCATCTAGCTTTCTTAGGTCCCAGGTGTCCAGGCACCATAGTACCAGTCAGTCCTGGAATATCCTTCCCTCCTTTTTTTTTTTTTTTTTTTTTTGTACAATAACCAAGTTGAGAACACTCAGATTGGCATCTACAATGCTACAATGCATGCCCAAACAGATTTGCACTTTCTTTCTCCAGTTCTTGGTCTGCAACATCTGTAACAAGAATGTCCCTTCCTCAGTAGCAGGTGGACACAGCGTGGGTCAGGACACCCTGCTTCCTGGGGAAACCTTGTTTGTCTTTTCCACCACTGAATCTGACTACATAACCTTTCCATTGTTCATCCAGAGCATCAGCAGCAACTTCTGTGGTCATACCCTTCTCATAAAAAGTACGAAGTTTATGTTCTTCGTCCACTTCAGTGAATTTCTGGCAGCCAGTGGCAGGGAAGGAGAGATTCAGCTTGAAGCTGACCTCCTCCGAGTTGCCACAAAAAAGAGAGAAAGCTTACTATTGTAAGGCTTTACATTCAGGTATGCATTTAAAAACAACAAGATGACAGTTTTCTTGATTACATTGGAAGCTTCAAGATTTCTTTTAACTTACAAGGCGTGAACACTCACTAAACAGAAACAAAGAGGGAGAAAGCACCCCCATTAGGGTGTGGTCACAGTGCAATCCCTTCTCCCTTGTTCCTTAATCCTGTCATGATTTAGGGCATGCACACACAGGTGCCATATTCAGGGGCTAGGACCTGAAGCAGAATTGGTTCTATGAGGATACCACTTGGCTACGGGACTCATTCAACATGTTTTTAAACATGTTTGACTTGTTTTAAAATATTAAAATCATTTACAGTATACTCTGTGATCACAGTAAAAATTAAATCAGAAACCACTAATAAAATACTAACTAGAAGAATCCCCATTTAGAAATAAGCAAAATACTTCTAAATAACAAATAGGTTGAATAAGGAATCATTATAGAATTTAAAAAGTATTTCAATTGGAAGCTAATAAAGACAAAAAATTTTAAAAAATTGTGGTAGACAGTTAAAACAGCTCTTAAAGATATACTCAGAGCCTTAAACACATAGATTAAAAAAAATGAAAGTTGAAAATGAAAGTTTAATCTATATTTCTATTCTAAACTGGCAGAAAAATAGCAGCAAATCTTATCAAAGAAGAGAAAAATTAATAAACACGAGCAAAAGTAAACAAATAGGAAAAACACATACAATGGAGAAAATCAAGCTGAAAGACATTTTATTTAAAAATACAAATTTGCAAGAATTTATTTACTAGGACTAGTTCAAAGAACAGAAAAATAAATAATGTCGTGAATTTAAATGGAGATAAAACTATAGATCATTCAAATATTAAAAGATAATAGAAGAAGATTATGAACAATTTTATACTAATATATTTGAAAATAAAAATGAAATAGTTATATGCCTTGGGAAAAAACTTTAAAATGTTAATATTTTAGCATGTATAAAGAATCTGAACTCATTTTTAAAAAGATTTATTTATGTTGGGTCCAGCAGTTGTCATTATTGCTACATTGCTAGACTCCCATGTAGTTGACCACGGTTCAAGTCCCAGACCTGGTGGCTAAAAATCACGCCAACTGCAAGTGCATGCATCCCCCCCAAGAGGAGAATAGGGGAGAAGGGACTGTGGCGTGGCCATCTCCCCTAGGGGGGTGATTTCTTGCTTTCTGTCTCTCTGTCTCTCCCTGTCTTTCTGGCAAGCACACGTGCCCTATAGCAAAAAACCTCTTCAAAAAAAAAAAATTATTCCTCACTAAAAAAAAATCCTTTTAGAGCTAAGAAAAACATGATCTTCCTAAACAGAGAGTGTATCCACAAAGAAATGAAACAAACATTCTTCTTAAAGATGAGCTATTAAACTATTTACTTCTGAGATCAGAAGAGATGCAAAGATACTCACTATGCAAGTTCTGTTCAACATTATAAGAGCAATGGTAGAGATTCATAACCAGGCAAGGAAAGGTCAGTGCAATGGCAGTTGAAGAAGGTAGATATTGGATGGCATGGAGTTTAAGGTAGCTGGGTCCCACAAGGCCAATTGCTCAGTCGATTCCCAGACCCAGTGGCTTGAAAATCACTCTGGGCGTGTATGCATGCATGCCCAAAATCCCAAGAGGAGACCGGAGAAGAAAGGACTGCATGGCCATCCACCTGGGGGATGATTTCTCATTTTCCCTCTTCTCTTTCTCAGACGAGCATATGTGAGAACATATAAACCAAGGTCTGTCATATAGCAAAAAAAAATTATGACATTACCATTAGTGGACAAGTTAGTTTCATTTTTACAAATGTACTAAACAATTGATTATTATTATGGTTTGGGGGGGTGGTTTCACAGTTGTTAAAAACCACATACATACATGTTCATAAATATATACATAATTTTGTATGAATCAATGGTTATGCCAATATAGGAAATATTTTTTAAAAAGAAAGTGGTTTTAGAAACTTAGCATAAAATTTCCAATTTCATAAACTTTGTAAGTATAACCCAATATTAAAAACTGATAAAAATCATACAAGAAAAGAAGACTAAATACCTACTCATGGTTACATATAGGTGTAAAACTTGTAACATGAAATATAGACAAACCAAATCATTCAAGGCTAAAAAAATAATAATAAACTAGCCAAGTCAATGTTGGCTTTATTCCAGGAATGCAATTGTGGTTTTATATTTTTTAATCAATTAATATTATGCACCACATCAGCATATGAATAGAAAACATATGGCCTTCTGCATCCATGATTGTTTTTTTGGATAGAGATTTTTGCTATAAGGCTCAAGCACTCATTGGAGAGACAGAGATTGAGAGGGAAAGTGAGAAATCACCCACAGGAGTGTGGCCACACCACATGCCCTCCTCCATTCTTCTCCTGGGATCTTGGGTGCACACACACAGACACTCACACCAGGCACGATTTTCGAACCACTGGGTCCAGGACTCGAACTGTGGTCAGCCATGTGTAAGCCCAGTTATAAACTGCTATGCCATCCCTACATCCTAGGATTAAAAAAAAAAAAAAATTCTTGACAGTTTAGTAAGATAAATTAACTTCTTAAACTTAATAAAAGCCACCCAAAAAAAAGAAAACCTTAGAGAGAGAAAAACATAATGAAAGCTTTTTTTTTTTTTTTTTTTTTTTTCAAGCTCAAGAACAAGACAGGGGAGGTCATGATTTCCATTTCAGTTCAGAAGTGTATACAGGGACAAACTATGGCAGTAAGCATGAATAATAAACACAATATTTAGGACTGAGAATTAAAAACTAAGACTTATTCACAGATGACAAGACAGGCAAAGTACAAATGAATACTACAGATAAAATACTATAACATAAAATATTATAAAGATTGTGAAGCACAAATCAATTTATAATCAATAGCACCCATAGTGCAAAATAATTTTCTAGAAATCAATAATATTTAAAAGAATAAAAGACAATGAGCAAAGTGTGAGAACAGTTTCTTTACAGAAAAAGGAACACTAAAGGCCAGTATATATTTTTAAAGTTGTTTAATTTTCCCAATCTCAAGTAAATATGAATTAAATCAATATAGATATTTTCACTTATTGGCTGACAATACAACTAAGTTCATGTATTGGGAAGAATTAATCACAATGGGCATTCTCATACATATTTGATGGGAACATCCATTAGTAAAATCAATTTGAAAGATAATTAGATGGTACCTCATAAAATTAAAATGTCTGTAACTTTAGACAAAGCAATTCAAATTTCTGGAAATTTATCCCATATTAACATATGCAGGAACAGATAAGTATAGATATTCATTCTTCATTTATTATTTTTCTTAAATTGCCAAAGGCTATGCATACTTTCCAGAGAGAGAGAGAGAGAGTACTCAATGGGTTACAGTCATACTGCAATTCCTTCTCTTCCATTTCATCATCCTGTCAGGATTTGGGGCATGCACACATATACCACAAGCATGTTTTTCAAGCTGGTTGTACCCAGGATTCAAACTGTTGTTAGCCAAGTGGGATCAAGCTCCCTCAATCAGTAGGCCACAGGGTGGCCCAGTAATTAAGTGTCTCTACATACTTGCACTTTTTCTAGGTACAACGAAATTACCAGAGGAAAAAATAGAAACAAAAGCAGTCTAAAACCTCTAGATGAGAAATTTTTAAAAATTATTGTCTTCTTCCACTAACTGGAGAAAGAGCAACACAGCAGTTAAATTTAATTTTAGCCAAAGGAAGTTCCAATTATGTTACATTGATGGGGATTTTAATGGCCACCATACTAAATTTTCTGAATATAACAGTTATATCTTGAAAAATTCTCCCTAGCCAGTGAAATATTTTTCATTTGGAGTAGCCAAGTGATCTGTCTTTTGAATAATAGTAAATACAGCTCACATTTATTTTTAGAATGTCAGAAAACAGTCCAGTTGACAATATTAATAGAGAATCCATGATCATAGAAGCTTTCATGTCAAGTATGACAGCCTTCTAAATTACTTGCTGAAGTTGACCTGCACACAAGCTTAGATGAACTAATTTAGTCAAGTTAATAGTGAGTGTAAAGGTGAGATCACTCTCTGAATTTGTTCTTACTACGGTACAAATCTTGGAATAAAAAAGAACTACTATTTAGTAGAGAAAATCTCACCTATTCCTGAAACAATCTAAGAAAATAAGTATACTTACACAAAGTTCAGAAAAAGAAACTTCTATCACATATTTAATGTCACTATGCACAAAAACACAATGGAGGTTATTTTGATTTATATTCAGATGAAAGGAACTGTTATTAATAAGGATGCCAAATGAATAATGGCTTTGGGAAAAATCCAACTATAAAGATGGTATTTGCAACTAGAAATATTAAGTATTTTCCCTAAATTCAAGATAACTTTTTTTTTTTTTTTAGAGAGAGAGAGAATTTTGCTATAGGGCACATATATTCACCAGAGAGCCAGAAAGCATGACGACACCATAATCCCTTCTCCATTCTCCCCTCAGGACTCTGGGCACACACTCACATGCATACTTGCCCAATTTGAGTGTCAAGCCACTGGGTCTAGGACTCGAACTGCAGTCGACCATGTGGGAGTCCAATGCCTTAACCACTACAGCATCTGCTGGTCCCCTGAATTCAAGCTTCAATTCTTGAAATCTAGGACTCGGATAAGAAATAGTTACATGTGTTAATCCATCAAGAACATATTGGTCGAAAGGGAACTGGTATATACACCCACAAGGTCTCTAGTTAGATAAAAATAAACCCAGTAAATAGCTGCCATTTATTGAGCAGAGGCTAACACCTATGATACACGGCATTAGCTATTTTAAAACATTATTTCATTTGCTGCTCACGAGCCATGTCAGCAGTCAAATGTGCATACTTCAGTGTGCTAAATCACTACAATTTTCCAGAACTGGAAAGAAAATTTTAGCTTATAAACCATTCAGGGTCAGAAGACATATTTTCTACTTGTGTATTTCTTTTCAGTACCTCATTAGAGAGCATGCTGGGTCAGCAGGTGGTAGGGGTGTTAAGGTGCTGGGTCCCACAGGGCTGTCTGCATGGTTCAAGTCCCAGACTCAGTGGCTTCAAAATCATGCAGAACGTGTGTGTGCTCAAAGTCCTGAGAAAAGACTGGCGAAAAAGGGATTTTAGCATGGCTATTCCTCCATAGAAGAGTGATTTCTCATTTTCCCTTTCTTTGTTTCTCCCCGTTGAGGACACAGCACTCTATGGCAAAAATCTAAAACACAAAACAAAACTTGTTTCATAGGTTAAAAGCTTTAAAAAAAGGGTATCAATAATTTTCAGGCTTTTAGTCTTTCAATTCCTCAATTCAAATAATAAAGAATAAGAAGGCATAGCTTCCATTCTTTTTCAGACACTTAAGAAACAGTAGGGGGATCAGCAGTGAGCGTAATGGCTATGTCGCTGGACTCACATGTAGTGGACCGAGGTTCAAGTCCCAGACCGGGCAGCTTAAAACTCATGCCGGGCATGTGTGAGTGCATGCCCAAGATCCCAATAGGAGAATGGAGGAGAAGGGATTGTGGCATGGCCATCCTCCTTAGGGGGTGATTTCTCACTTTCTGTCTCTCTGTCTTTCTCTCTCTGTCTGGTGAGCGTATGTGCCCTATGGCAAAAACCTCTAAAAAAAAAAAAAAAAAAAAAAAAAAAAAAAGAAGGTTAAAAAAAAAAAAAAAAAAAGAAACAGTAGGTTAATAAGTAAAAAAACAACAAAAAATAACAACAAAAAAACCTTGTATATTTTAGATTGCTTTAACAAATATTTATGCATGTGCTATTATATTCTGATGATTACCCTTGGTATTAGAATCTGCCCACATCAAGGTCTTTACATCAAGCATCAACAAATGTATGCATCCATGTGTGTATGTGCATTTGCTGGGGAGTGAATGCATAGACAAATCTAATGAATAAAATCATCGTATCTATGTGTATAGGGTGGATACATTTTTCCCTCCCAGAGAGACAAAAAGACAGGAAAAAAGCACCTCCTAAGGGAGCATGATCATGCTAAAATCCCTTTCCATTTCTCCATTCTATCGGGATTTGAGGTACACATGCTCACATGCCCAGCATGGTTTTTAAGCTATCATGGCCAGGAATTGAGCCACAGTTGGCCAAGTGGGATTCAGTTTCCTTAACCAGTAGGCCACAGGGCTAGCTCCTGGATAAATGTTAACATATTTATTAGTACTGTCTTTTTCCTCTCCTGGATTTTAAATTTCTTTCCTGCCCCTCCTTCAAGAAAGTAGCAAGTCCCTAACTTCATGTACTCAGGATACGAATATATAATAACTGGAGGGAAATGGAAAATTATTTGCCTGAATTCTGAACACATATTTTGTAAATCTTGGATGTACAGAGCAAAATGGTTTTGGTGGCATGATAATGAAGATCTCAGAAAGCAAGTTTGGATTCCCTAGTTGGTGGGGCCCAGACCTATAGACCCAAACAATGATTGCAGCATGCCCCAAGGCCTCAAGGAAGAATAGCTGTATGGGGGTCATCAACTCCAGCAGAGATCTGACAACCAATCATAGCATGGGAGCTTTAAAAAGTACAAGACAGGGGACAGCAGGTGGCGTGGTGGTTAAGGTGCTGAGCGTCCACATGACCAACCATAGTTCCATCCTATACCCAGTACTTAAAACATGCTGGGTACATGTGTGAGCATGCTCCAAATCCCAAGGAGAAGGGCTTGCATGTGGCCATCCTCCATGGAGGGATACTTTCATACTTCCCCTTTCTCTGTCTCTCTCAATCTCTCTCTGGTGAATGCATACCCCTATGACAAAAACAGAAGGAAAAAAAAGTACCACATAAGTAGACCTCTCTAGGTGCAAGCAATGAGAATGTCAGTGTGTACCGTTACAAGCACCAAAACTCAAGTCCTGTGCCTTGAACACCAAGTAAGCCTCAGATGCTGAAGGGACATGAGGTGTGGGAAGGAGAACCGACCACACTGGACATGGAATTTCCTGTGAATTTAAAAAGCTAACAGATGACATTAAAAACAAGTGTTAAAGTAAGTAATCTTTTGCACACATCTTGGCTTACAGACTGTAATTAATACCTGCTTAGCTGTGAAAAATTAAAAGTATGTGTAAAATACATAAAAAGGAAGACAAGCAAGTGATTAATGTGTCACGGAGAAGGTGACATGTAGGCACTGTTTGAAAGATAAGTGAAAGGTTTCTTAGCAGTGGCAATAGCGCATGAAAAATGAGATATCTCTCTAACACCTAGGTACCGTCAGCGATCCATTAGGATAGTACTGGGATATTAAAATTCACGAACATCTAGTTTTAAGAGATGTGGGAGGCCAGCAGAAGGCATGGTGGTTAAGGCAGTGGTCTCCCACATGGCCCACTGAGGTTCAAGTCCCAGACCCAGTGGCTTAAAAATCATGCCAGATGTATGTGCATGCATGCCCAAATCCCAAGAGAAGAATGGGAAAAAAGGGATTGCAGTGTGGCCATCCTCACTCAGGGGTAACTTCTCACTTCCCCTCTCACTTTTATTTATTTATTTTTTTGAAGAGGTTTTTGATATAGGGCATGTGCGCTCGCCAGAAAGACAGAGACAGAGAGATAGAAAGCGAGAAATCACCCCCCAAGGGGATGGCCACGCCGCAATCCCTTCTCCTTGATTCTCCTCTCAGGATCTTGGGCACGCACGCACACGCGCCCAGTGTGAATTTAAGCCACTGGATCCAGGACTCGAACCACGGTCGACTACATGGGAGTCCAGCGACATAGCCATTATGCTAACTGCTGGTCCCCCCTCTCACTTATTTTTGTCTGTCATACTCTCCAGTGATCACATGCACCCTATGATGAAAACCTAAAAAAAAAAAAATTAAAAATGAGAGAGAGAGAGAGAGAGATGTGGGAACAATATGAAATGTAACATTCTTTACTATCGGTGGTTCTCAAAAGAGGTCAAGGGCCTACTAGAGATTCCAGTACTTTTTCAGGGTTTCCACAGGTTAAAAGTATTTTTCTTATAATAATAAGGCATTATTTGCCTTTTAAAGTCTTCCCTCTCACCAGAATGCTATGGAAGTTTCCAAAGACTTTCCAACATAAGATATTGTGACAGACTGAGTGCAAAAGCAGATATGGAAAGGCAGATGCTAAAGAGATTTACAAAAATGTAAAGAATCACACTCTGCTCACTGCTCTGTTTTAAAATGATCATTATTTAGGGAACCAGCAGTTAGCATAATGGCTATGTCGCTGGACTCCCACGTAGTCGACTGCGGTTCACGTCCCAGACCCGGTGGCTTAAACTCACGCCAGGCGTGTGCGCGTGTGTGCCCAAGATCCCGAGAGGAGAATGGAGGAGAAGGGATTGCGGCGTGGCCATCCCCCCCGGGTGGTGATTTCTCGCTTTCTGTCTCTATGTCTCTCTCTGTCTGGCGAGCGCACGCACCCTATAGTGAAAAACCTCTCCCCACCCAAAAAAAATTATCATTATTTATAATAATATCTTGTTTATGCTTTTTGCAATGAAAATGTTTGAAAATGTCTTCTTAATTTCTAATATGGCAAATAAATACTATTAGGTAAGAGGTACAAAAATAAAACATAAATATCTTGGGGGTTGGTATCAACAATTTCTGATAAAGTGATTTGAGATCGAAAAGTATACGTAACCCATATAGAAACCAAATATGTGCTATGCATATTGGCTTTGTATTTCTTAATCATAAAATATGCTAAATAAATAGCATGATAAACATAGAAAACTATGAAGTATCTGGTCATGTCTTTCTTTTCTCTTAAATTTCCAAAGATTGTGTGCTTGCCAGAGATAGACAAAGAGCGAGAGAAGGAGAAAGCACTCCCCAGCGGCCATGTCACAATCCTTTCTCCATCATTTCTCCATCCTGTGGGGATCGGGCATACTCATGCCTGTAATGTATTTTTCAAGCCTCCAAGCCTGTGGTCAGCCATGTGGAATCTGGCTCCCTTAACCAGGACAGGCTCATGGAGCATTTTCTTTAGACAGAGTTCACAATTTTTTAAAAATTATATGAAATATTCAATGCTTCATTTTATAAAAAGCAGTATTCTATATTTTTATCTAGTTTTTATTTTATCTATATACTGTCAAATTATTTAAATTATTTCACCACATTAGAGAACAAATTAACATCCATGGAAGCAAATGTAAGAAAAATTAAACAAGAACAAGCACCTAAAAAACTCAACTACTTAATACTCATGAAAGATGATTTAATTGATAAATAGTAGTTTCTGAGTATCAAAGACTTTGTTACCAAAAAAATAAAGCTTGCTGTATCACCACATGAACAGAGACCATCCAGTGATGAAATAACCGATATGAGCGTCAGAGCCAAGAGGACGCACAACATTTGAAAGAAAATTGGAAATACCAAATGTTTTACACAATACAAAGTGACATGATTTTTACTAAGGCATGAAGTGATTTTTTTTTTAACTGTAAAAGTTTGTTTTTCTTATAAGCATATCATAACATAAACCTTTAGTACCATAGACAACAGTGAGAAATACTACAAAATTCTGATCTGAGGATTTATTTCATTTCCTTCTTTTTTTGATACATATGGTGCCTTTAAATAGTGACTGGTAGTGTGGCAGAGACTGCAATTTGTCTTTCACACTTCAATTCCCCTTTTCTCGGTAATAATTTAAATGCTGTGAATGTAGACAGTCCACCTGCATCGCACACACCAGGCTCCCTTGCAGTTGGATGTGACTATAACTATAGAACAACATTTTAATGTGGTGCACATGAAAGTGACGTGTGCTACTTCCTAACTGGTCTCTTATGATCATATTCTTTTCAGAACTTTCCTGTGAAACTGAGTATCAATGTACCTATTTCAGACTTAAATTATTATCTTAGCCATTGTCTTGTTGGGCTCTTTGTTATAGACATTAGCATTACCTAATACAAAGAAATAATTGTCTCATGCTTATCCCCTTGTAGTTTCAAATAAGCCCCCCTTTTATAAGAGAGATTTTTTTTCCCTACAGGGCACATGAGCTCACTGGAGAGACAGTGAGAGACAAAGAGAAAGAAAGTGAAAAATCATCCTCCGTGGGGTTGGCCACACCACAATCCCTTCTCCATTCTCCTCTTGGGATCTTGGGTACACATGCACACACTCCCATCATGAGATTTTTAAGATGCCAGGTCTGAGACTCAAACCATGGTTGACTATGTAGAAGACCGGTGATGTAACCATTATGCCATCTGCTGGTCTCTTAACTAGCTCTTTCAAAGGTAAGACATCTCAGGCCAGCAGATGGTATGGTGGTTAAGGTGCTAGACTCCCACATGGCCAATTGTAGTTCAAGTCCTGGACCTGGTGGCTTGCTTCTCATTTTCCCTCTCTCTCTCACCGTTTCTCTCTACTGAGTGCATGTGTTCTATAGTAAATTGAATAATAATAATAAGTTAAGTTAAATTTTAAAAAGGAAATGCCATCTTCCCTCAAATAATCACACATTCATTCCCCATTGATTCTAGAGCATCCCAGTCTGGTTGATCACAGCACACTGTTAAAACTTCCATCCAAAAAATCAAATGCCTAAAAAAATGGATTTGTAAAATGTGATATCTGCAAATAATGAAATACTATGCAGCATATAAAAGCTAAAGATACATGCAACAATATGAGTGAATATCTGTATATATTTTATTACAGAATATGTGTGCTTGTCAGAGAAAGAGTGAGAGAGAAAAAGAGAGAAAGTGAAAAATAACTACTCCAGGGGAATTACCAAGCCACAATCCCTCTCTTCCATTCTCCTCTCAGGATTTTGGGCACGCACACATGAGGTTGGCATATTTCTCAACTCATCAGGTCCAAGACTTGAACCACACAGTTGGCCGTTTGGGATCCAGATACTTTAACCACTAAGCCACCAGCTGGCCCCATGAACGGATCTCATAGATACAGTATTAAGTGAAAATAACACCATACAGTTCATACCCAAAATCAGCTATATGAAGTTCAAAACAGCTGAAATTAAATATTATTTAGGATTACATAGATTTCAAAATTCTGAAAGCACGAAAATTCTTCTCATTTTGTGGGATAAATTCAAAAACAGAAACTAGGTAAAGGCAACCCCCTTTCTTACATCCAGAGAGAAAAGGCTGGGCATCTCTGCCTCCATGATCACAGCTACTTAATTACCTGAGATTATCTGAGGGGGCAACAACTATGGTCATTTATATAGAGTTCATGTCACATTTTTGACTGTATGCTAACATTCAAATTCTGTTATTAACTGAAAAAAATACTGAGACATACATGAGTGCATGCCGCACTTTTCGTACTAACACAGAAATTACCACAGAGCTTCCAGCATTCATTATTCTCCATGAAATCAAAACGATAATTGGTATTTGAAATGAACTAACATGAGATACTCACAGATACAGTCATTGTCATCTCAAAACCTTTTAAATATTCCTACCCATAATGTAAATTTGATGGCTTTCCTAATGCTGAAATGAAAAGATTCTTTATGGCATTTCAAAGGAGCTGTCGTGTCATGCTATACAGGAAAGAAAAACAAAAGAATCAGGTCAATTGGTAACCTCAAGGAGATCTGAGGTACTAAATGAACTAATATGTAAAAAATTTAAAACAGCTCCTTTATTGAAAACATATACAAAGAGTGCAGCTACCTGAAACTCTTTCTTCAGTTTACCAAACGTCTTAATTTGAGTTTCACTAAAGCATAGTCTTGTATATTCAAGATAAGAATATACAAGACTGGGCCACTAAGTAACCACTAAGTAAAATTACTGCCATCTTTCACTTCTCCACGCTTTGTGTTAACTATTAAGTTTCTCCTTGGAGTAATAAAACCTGCAGATTTGTCACTATCAAGATAGGAACATTTTCACTGTTAAGTGACTATCATAGGCAACCATGTTCTTCTGTGATGGCAACAGGAATGACTACCTCAAAATAGGCCTTGCTGGGACGAGCAGATGACTGGATTTCTGCAAGGCCAACCACAAATTGAGTCCTGGACGTGGGAGCTTGAAAATCACACAGGGCATGTGTGCATGCATGCCTAAAATCCTAAGACAATAAAAGAGAAAAGATTACAGCATGGTCTTATCCCCAGGGAAAGAAGGGATGTGAGTTCTCACTTTCCCTCTGTCTCTCTCTAGTGAGCACACACATCTTACATCAAAAACGGAAAGAAGAAGAAATGAGAAAAGAAAAAAAAAGAAGCTCTGCTTTCTCCAACTTTCTCCATAAATCTTCAGGGCTCTAAGCACACAGGCAGACACAAAAGCAGGGCAGGTGTGTGGTACTCTCAGTAGTAATCCATCTGACTTTGTGGTGTCTCTAACTCTCACCAAACCCAGGCCCACAAACGTAGGTTTGGAGTCTTCTTGTCCTAAATCTTACCTTTTCTTTTACCTCCATTTGTCAGCCACCGGCTGTAACAATAAAAGTGTGTCTATTTTTTCATTCTGGGTGACATATGAACTGGATGTTGTTGATCTGAATCTCATCAAAGTTGCTATTTGAAGCCAGCACATGGTGTGGTCATTAAGGTGCTGGACTCCCACATGGCCAACTATGGTTTGAGTGTCCTAGACTTAGAGGCTTGAAAAATCACACCCGGTGAATGTGCATGTGTGACCAAAATTCCAAGAGAAGAATGGAGGAGAAGGGATATTGTAGCGTGGCCATCACCCCCTGGGGTGTAATTTCTCACTTTCCCTTGCTCTACTTGCCCCAGGTGAGTGCAAGCACCCTATGGCAAAAACATTAAAAAGAAAAATGCTATTTAAAAATGAAAGAAAATATAGGCCTGGATATCATTTTATAAAGGCACTTCAAACCTTTCTTTTAGCTGAAAAATAAAACTTGCAAAACAGAATGTAGTTTTCTTTTCTTGTCTGGTCTCAGTCAGATCTTACACACAATAAATATAGAAAGAAAAATTACAGAAAGTGTTGCTTTTTTTGTCAGCTAAGAAAATAAAAAGTCTCTGGGGGTTTCTCTCCTCTTTCCCCTTGGTTTCTTCTGTCAAATTTTATAATAAAATCAATCACAAAAATGAAAAAGAGCATATATTCTGTTACTACTGATTCTTGAGAAAAGAAATATCTAAACCTTGTGTGGTGCTTTGGGTATTACTTAGCTCATTTTATGTCTTTGATTAAGGAAAATAAATATACTAAAATCTAACTCTGAGACGAGATAGTTTATAACAGCACAGAATTTGACTTAATTTGGTTTTTGATTTTGTTCAAGGCAGCTAAGTAACCAAAAGGATTTCACCAATCACCAGGAATAAAGGCTTTGATCCTAAGAACAAAAGAATAGACAAGCTGTTTTGCACCATTTTCTCTCTGCTATTCAATATAATTAGATTTTTTATTTGCACCACCTTCGTCTTCCTTTATTTTCCCATAGTCTCTTCACTTTACTTTTCTTTTAAACACATTTTTTAAATTTCATTTTCCCTTCATTTATCTGAGGGAGTATTTGGGAAAAAAAATAATTCTGAGAAAACATAGATGATAGCTCAAAAAAAGTGTATTTTTATAAAAAAAAAAAAAAACAAATACTTCTTTTAAAGCATTACTTTGATATACAATTGATTTTTCTTTCCTTATATAATAAATTGCTTGTTCATAAACTTCATAAAAGCTCATTCCAAAACTGACCTTTCATTCTGGCATCTGTTTGTAATCTCATGCTTGCAAAAATGAACATTTTCATTTTCAATTGTATGTATTTAATGTACTCTTTAGTCATATTTTTCTTTTGGAGCGTAATAGTGCACTCAAGCTTGCCATGGAAGTGCCATTAGCTTGAGAATGGCAGAAAGGATTCATGACTTGAAATTTAGGATACATGAAAAGCATTTCACCTATGGGCAAAATTGTTGCTGAATATTTTCCGTTGTAGGAATGGCATATGTTTTCTTTAGTGAAGGAGGTGCTTTACAGGGACAGTGTATTATGGTTCACTTGTATACATTTCCTCCAAACAAATGAAAGAGTGATGCATTATGCTGTATCTTAAACTGCAGAAAACAGTCCACACATACTCAGTTTGCTTAAGAATACACTGCAATTGAGGCACAGAGATTTTGGAAGCATCATGCATTTTAAATGTTTTGGTGATTATTTTGTAAATTTTCAAAATGAAATGTTACCTTTGAGATGTTAAATCAAGGGAGGAAAAAAAAAAAGAATGTCTTGGGACCAGCAGATTGCATAATGGTTACGCCCTTGGACTCTCACATAATTATGTGGAAAGGATATCCACTTTTTAAAAAGCTTTGAGGGATCAGAAAGTGGCATAGTGGTTTAGATCTCTGGACTTCCACATTGTTAACTGTGATCTGAGTCCCAGACTAGGCAGCTTAAAACTCAAGCCAGGCATGTATGTGTGCATGCCCAAATTCCCAAGAATGGAGAAGAAGGGATTGCAGTGTGAAGAATCCCCCTTGGGGCTGATTTCTCACTTTCTGTCTCTGTCTCTCTGGTGAGTGCACATCCCCTGTAGCAAAAGTCTCTCTCAGATAAAAAAAAAAGCTTTATTGATATAGAAAAAAATAATACTAATAATATCTTCTCAAAAAATTGTGGAGCATAACATGTAATTTATTCTCAGTAGCTGAAGTGTGTTTAAATTCCATTTTTAAGATTACTAAATAATAATATACTTTATGAACTGTCTATGTATTGACAGTATAGTAACTGTCATAAAATTATCCTGCTGAGTTATTAACCCTTAAGAACATGTCATGAACTTCAGCCTCACACAGGAGAGGAGTCCTGGCTCTTGCCCGTCGTAGGTGAGGTTAAGATTTCTTAAAGCTGTTCTAAAAATGCATCGTGAGGTGCTTTCTGTGATAACTTAGGGCAAGTCCTCAGGATTTCATCAGGAAAACAGAGCCATATTTCAGTTGAAAACTATGAATTTGTGCTATTTAGCAGTAAAGGGAATCTTTGGATTTTGTGAATGCATTGCATAAATACAGAAGCAGGATGTAGAATTAATGTTTGTGTTACAACAGTGCATACATATAGAACATGCATGTGCATATATACGTGTGTGTGTGTGTGTGTGTGTGTATGCCATGTTTGTAGTGCTAAGAATGGTTTCCAGTATTGGGAAGGTAAAATTTAAAAGATACTCAAATATGTAAGTCCTTAAAAGTACATCTCTAAATTACTAGATGAACTCTGCTTTGTAAGGAGGTAAACAAATAGTTCATCTGAAACATCGATATCATCAAACTTCTGAGAAAAGCCAACCTAGAGTAAATATTAAATTTTTAAAAATCTTAAAAGGCTCAAGATGTCTTCCTCATCTGGAGCTCGTTACTCAGAAAACTCAGACCCATCCAGCAAAGAGTAGCAGCTAGGAGACCAGGGTTCTAATTGCCATTTTGCCATTATCTCGCTTTGTCACTTAAAACAAATCAATCAGCCTATCTAAACCTTAGGTACCTTCAGTTTAAAATTAAGGAAATAGATGAGATGATTTCTATGGTTCCCTCTCGCTCTCATGGTCCACGGTTCTGATTACATTCTGGCTTGGAACCAAAAATCTTTAAGACAAGATAAGAGGCTACCACTTAACGACGCTGTGACCTTTATTAATGATATGCTGTAAACTTACAAGGGACAAAAGCTTGAAGGCAGTGGAATGAAAGGCCTACCCTTCCCCCAGAGAGCTGCCTGGCTCTTTCCTTTCTTTCATTCAGGGCTCTGCTGAAATAACCCCACCTTGCAAAGCTTTTCCCGAACCTTCGTCTCTCCACTCCCTCATCATTCTCTGCACTTTACCATATTTTTATTTTTCTTTCTAGAACTCTCTGCTATCGAATATTCTCCATTTACAATCAATCATATAAACTCCATGACAACAGTTCATTTTTGCTTTTCATTTTGTTTTAATTCATCGTATTGCTTTAGAACGGTGCCTAGCATCCAGAAGGTGTTCCGTGAGGTTTGTTGGCTGAATGATTGATGGTTTCAACAGCAAATGAACACATGTGACTGGATGACAGAGGTATGATGGCATTGTGGAGAAGGAAGTGAGGCGGGAAAGTAAGCTTGAACATGGGCATGGAAGGGTTGGTATAACATCCCAAGGCTGGGCTGGCCAGGGACACCTTCCATAGTGATGGAAATACTCTCAGACAGTACTGGCTAATTCAGGAGGCGCTGTTCACATGTGGCTTTTGAGCATTTGACATTAGACTAGTGTGATTGAGGAACTCAATTTAGTTTTAATGTAGTTTACTTTTAAGCTGAAAAATCCATGCACAGCTAGTAGCTGCTCTACCGCCATTTTGCCCTTATCTCACTTTGTCACTTAGAACAAGTCAATTAGTCGATCTAAATCTTAGGTACCTTCAGTTTAAAATTAAGGAAATAGATGAGATGATTTCTATGGTTTCCTCTAGCTCTCATAGTCCATGGTTCTGATTACATTCTGGCTTAGAACCAAAAATCTTTAAGTGCAGTTTCTAAGTAATTCAAAACTTACTCCAAACATGATGCGACACCATGAGAAGTTTTGTAGTAGGAAAAAAATGTGAGAAGAAGAAGAAAAAAACTATAACTATATATATCTATATATCTATATATCTATATATCTATATATCTTCTGTGAGAGAGCACACAGACAGGCACCCTGAACAGGATCTCCATGCCACGATCCACCCCCATTCTCATTGGCCCAGGGCAGGGGCACACATATGCATTTGACATACTCTGGGAGGTCCCTGGACATGAACCCAGCACCTTTCCCAAATAGATCCAGTTGTACTACCATTATGCCACTACTTCCTGGTCCCAAGAACTGTGTTTCTGAAAAATGATACTGAAAGTAATGTTTAGAATTGAAGTAGTGAGTAATTGGAAAACAAAACGGTCAGATAGAAACTTGTAAAATTCAGGATGTGAGGACCTGAGGGCCTGAACCAGGGAAGTAACAGTATGAATGGAAGAAGTGGAGGAATTGGGAAACCAACAGGAGTTTGGTTTTTTTTTTTTTTTTGCTATTATAGATGATTACACAGACAACACTATCAGTAACAGAAGAATCCAGGTAGTGAATCAAAACCACAGTAGTACTAAGAGAAATTCACCATCAAAAATTCAGTTCATTTTGAGTACCTTTTAAATCCAGATACTTAAACCCTCAGTTACAATCTAAATATTAGATACATTAACTTAAAAGCGAAAAGAAAGAAGAAAAGGAGGGGGAAGGAGAAATAAAGAGGAGAAAGAAAAAGCTTTCAGTGCTTTCCAAGTTGATAAGAAAAAAAAAATGTAACTAATACAATGTTGACATTGAATAGAAACTGTTTTTAAGGCTTTGCACAGAATATATGTGAAATCTTCACAAATTTCATGGAAAATACACATTGGGAAATCACAATGCATGGATTTCAAAGTTTTTTGCACCAGAATAAATTTACACTTAATTCAAAGCACAAACTTTCTGAAGTCCCCTCATATAGCTGTGTGTGTTTATGTGTATGTGGTACATAAATACAATCTATTTACGTGCACACACAGACACATAGAGTTTGGAAAATCATTGACAATGTTATCATTAAAGTCTACTCTTTCATTCTTACAGAAAGCCACCTGGGACAAGCAGACACATGCTCTCATTTTTTTTTTTCTTTAATGAGGAATACATTTTTATTATAAGTTTATGTTTAAACAGTGAAACCCTTTCTATCACAGCACAAGGAAGACTTCTCCCATATTGGCAACTGTTTTTATATGGTTGGCAGGTTTCAATGGATCTGAACATGAATAAAATGTAACTACTCCACTGGCTCAACAAGCTCATGAACTTCCGCTTTTAAAGCTAAAGTAGAAAATAACTGTCAGATGTAAGAAAGCCAAAGAGTGATTTAATATTTCATCAACAAAGAAGCCTTGACCCTTATTTGCACTATTAAAATCTTAATATAACAAAGTCATATAATGGGACCGTTAGAATTTAGAAGCAAATAAAATTCCTTGGCAGATGAAGGATTTTTGCCATCTGTATCTTAAAGCAGGAGGAGGCATGCTCTGTGTTCAGGCTCTGTAATACATACATTAAAGTCAAAGGGGCAACTATATATCCCAAGCTAAGAAAAAATTAAAAGAAATTCCTTCAGGGCTCATGTTCAGAATGAAACTGTCTATATTTTGAGAAATTCTACTCTCTATGGACTTTTGCTAATGATTACAACAGCAGGAGATAGAACCAAAGAAACTGAAAATAAATTGAAAAGCACGATTTCAAGAGAACTCCCAACACCCCGTAGAATGACATAGATTTACTCAGATTTCAGTCTATAGCAACTGGCAGGACATGTATTGGCATGGCAGATGTACATCCTCAAAACATGATGGGGTATAATTCATTTGAGAAATTGACACATACTGCCATCTTATCTATTGTTTTCCCTCTGAAAGAAGATGTGATTATAAGGTTAAATGAATTATTTTAAAGAGAAGTATGTATATTAGGGTTTCAAATCTAGAAACTATTGCACATTTTCAAAATGAGACATACTATTCAAAAGAAGCCATAGGTAGGAGCATATACAGAAAATGACTTACTTAGTTGACAGAATGGCTTATTTTGAACACTCAGTTTTCACCAAAATTCATTATTATATGGACATTATAATGTCTAATAATAATTTAAACACTAAGTTGTCAAGAGCCCTAAGATAAAAGGCAAATGGAAATTATAAGATCATAATCATATTTATCCAAAGGAATGAGACATTGCATTTTTAAAAATTTTCCCCCAAATCTCATCTGTTCATTATACTATTATTATCCCTTTTTATAAATAAGGTCACAAAATCAATGTGCCTTTAAAAAAAAAAAAATCTTCTCTAGCCCATCCCATCATCTCATCATAACTTTGTATCCTTCATCTTCAGTCTGGAGATAGAGGGGTACTTGGAATCACTGACTCAGCTTTTAAAAATAACTTAGGAGACAGAAGGTTGTCATTTGCCCATTACAAACAAACAGTTCTGATTTTCAAGGTTCTAACACAATTTATAGATAGGTGGATAGATAAACAGATGGGAGGGTGAGAAATGGGGAAGGGTGACAGAAAGGGAATTAAGGAGTAAAGAAGCAAAACATTTGAGGGACACAAAAATGGAAAATTATCTGTTGATGAAAATGTGTATAATAATATCTTGAACTGGACTAATACACAGAGTATTTATGCTGGGGAAATTCATTTTGCAAACTGTAATTATAAACAGTGATTGAATGTATAAAAAATAAATAAACGGAACCAGGAGATGGCATAATGGTTACATCTTTGGACTCCCATGTAGTCAACTGCAGTTTGAGTCTAGGACCTGAAGGACTAAAACTCACACACTGGGCATGCCCAAAATCCTGAGAGGAAAATGGAGGAGTAGGGGTTGTGATGTGGCCATCTCCATGGGGTGGGGGGTGATTTCTCACTCTTCGTTTCTCTGTCTCTCCAGTAAATGCATATGTCCTATAGCAAAATTCTCTATAAAAAAATAAATTAATTATTTAAAAAAGAAAAAACAATAAAGGTTAAGGAAGCTGTATCCTACATGGCAGACTGTAATTCAAATACTGACCCTAGGAATTTGAGAAACACACTGAGTGTGTGTGTGTGTGTGTGCCCCAAATTCTGACAGGGTGGAGAACTGGAGAAAGAGGAATTGCAGCATGATGTGGGGTTATGGGGTCTTTTCTCTCTCTCACTCTGTCTCTCTTGTGAGTGCACATGCCCTCTGGCAATAAAAAAAAAATCAGGTTTCAGGACCAGCAGTTAGTGTAATGGCTATGTCGCTGGGCTCCCATGTAGTTAACCACAGTTCAAGTCCCGGACCCGGTGGCTTAAAATACACCGGGTACATGTGCATGTGTGCCCAAGGTCCTGAGAGGAGAATGGAGGAGAAGGGATTGTGGCATGGCCATCCCCCCAGGGGGTGATTTCTCACTTTCTGTCTCTCTGTCTCTCTCTGTCTTTCTGGCGAGTGCACGTGTCCTATAGCAAAAACCTCTTTAAAAAATTTAAAAGAAAATTATATCAGGTTTTTAACATCCTTGCTACGTTCATACTCATCCACATTTCACAATGCGATCTATGTGCCCGAGACAGTTTATAATTCCAAGGTGCATACTGCACCTTTCATTCCTTTTTCTTTCTATTTAAATACTGAAAGCCAGTTTTTAGCCCGTCACAGGCACACAGAATAAAAGACTACATTCCCTAGCCTTCTTTGTAGCTCGGTGAGATGTGAGTATATTCTGGTCAAAGAGGTTAAATGGTGTTGGATGCTGACTCAGTCTCCCTACAAGGGAAGGCTATGTCTTTTCCTTTCTTCTTCCTTTTTGCTCCTGGCAACATGATTATGATGAACCCCTGGCACTAAAAAATGTTGGACTTCTGGGAACAGTGGCCCCCCTGGGATGGCAGACTGATATCCAGACAGAGGCAGGCTGATATTGTAGAGCTCACCACTAGGCTTCTTCTCCTAGAGTGAAGTAAACTTTTCTTTTGTTTCAGCACTTGTATTCTGGGTAGCTAATCTAATCTGATTTGACCCAGCCTTCTCTGATGAGGCCCAGTACTGTATTACAATGCTGCCATTTAACATTTCAAAACATTCTCTAGCTTAACCTGTTTGAAACCAAATTCCATATTTGTCACCCCTAAATGTCTCTCTTTCCTATATCTCATTTCAAAATTCCAGTATTTACCTACTTATTCAAGAACTACATTATCCCAGATGCATTCTCTCCCATTTGTATTATAAAATAACCAACAATACTAAGAGTAATCAATTGTGGATTCATCTGCTGAGTTTACCATCATTACAGCACTTTGATGGTACATATCTCTTACTAAATTTTAAATATTTCAGTAGGACTTTTTTTTTCTTTTTTAGAGAGAGTGATTATTTTGCTGTAGGGCATGTGTGTGCTCACTGGAGAGACAAAGAAACAGAAAGTGAGAAGTCACACCCCCACCCCCAGGAAGGATGGCCACACCACAATTCCTTTTCCTCCAATCCCCTCTCAGGATGTTGTGGATGCACGCACACGCACCTGGAGTGAGTTTTAAGTCGCTGGGTTCGGGACTCGAACTGTGGTCAACTACATGGGTGTCCGGCAATGTAACCATTATGCCATCTGCTGGTCCTCAGTGGGACTTTTTTGTTTTTATTATTTTTGTTTTTTGCCATAGTGTATTGCTGGAGAGAGACAGAAAAAGGGAAAGCGAGAAATCACCCCCCAGGAGGGATGGCCATGCCACAATGCCTTCTCCTCTCTTCTCCTCTTGGGATGTTGGTCATGCACATACCCACACCCAGTGTGAGTTTCAAGCTACCAAGTCCAGACTCAAACCACAGTTCGTCATATGGGAGTCCGGCACTTTAACCACCACACTACCTGCTGGCGCCAATTTCAATAGTATGTTTTATGATAGTGAGCAGTGGTATCAATATTTTTGTTGTTTTTTTGTTTTGTTTTGGAGAGGTTTTTGCTATAGGGCGCGTGCACTCGCCAGAAAGACAGAGCGAGACAGAGAGACAGAAAGTGAGAAATCACCCCCCGGGGGGATGGCCACGCTGCAATCCCTTCTCTTCTATTCTCTTCTCGGGATCTTGGGCACGCATACACACGCGCCCGGTGTGAGTTTAAGCTGCCAGGTCCGGGACTCAAACCGCGGTCGGCTACATGGGAGTCCAGCGACATAGCCATTACGCTAACTGCTGGTCCCCCAGTGGTATCAATATTTTGATAAGCAATAGTGATGTCTAAACCCCATAGACAATAGAAGTAACAATTATTCTAGCAGTAGGGTAAACATAGATTTTAAAAATTATTTTATTTAACTATTTATTTACTTATTTTTTTAAATTTGACCAGAGAGGGACAGAATGAGTGAGAGAGAGGGAGAGGGAAAGTGAAAAAGCAGACCACCAGGCCCGAGACTCAAACCACTGTCAGTCATGTGGGAGTCCAGCACACCTAGCCACCATGCCACCTGTCAGCTCCTAAACATAGATTTTAATACTACTGATAGGCAGTCTCATCCAATAACATTATTTAATATTTGGATTGGATACTGCAGAAAATCAATGAAACACTCTGGTATATTTAGCGATATTTGGTACTGGCTGAAGGATTCAACCTGTATATTGATACATTCATTTTAAAATCAACTTTATCACAATGGAAGATCACATGTGAATTCCAGAGCTAGCAAGTAATTATTTCCTCACAGAAACATTTTGCCCTCCCAGCTAAGGCAAAGTATCATCATGTGAAGTCACTAAAATAAAATAATTAACTGTTCAAATTACAGAGCAGTTTTACAAAATTGAATTTGCTTTATTTGAGTTCTGGTTGAATTTTTTTTTTTCCTGTTTCCTCTGAAACTATTGGGTTTTAGAGAAAGGCATGATGCATTTTTCTATGTTTTTCTATGCCAAAATGCATCACGACTTTCCCAACCACCCCATATAGTCATTTACATACAAGTCAATGATACAAAACACACAGACACACATAAACACAAGAGCAGGAGAAGCAGCAACCGCAGGTGGGATGTCAGGAAGCTCCCTGGCGAAGTAAATGGCTACCTGGCACCTGACACAGCACCGTGAGGAAAGCCAACGCCGAAGTGTCCTCAAGTGAAAGCCAACAGCCAAGTGGCTCCCTGCAGAGCACTGGGTTTCTCAGACGCTGGAGACACTCGCTAGGGGAAAGAACTAAAGCATCTGGGCTAAGAACGAAGACAGGGAGCCGTGTTGAGAGGTAGGATAGGTGGCTTCTGTCATCTTTTTTAACCCTCCCACCAATTCTAAAAGTACTCCTCTCTCCTCAACACACATTCGCTCTGGAGCCTTGTAACACTGGGTCACCGGGAACAACTGACAAGGGTGGAAGGAAATAAGAGAACCAAATAAACACAGGATGTTTAATGTGAAAGTCTGCATAGTCAAAAAAAAAAAAAAAAGCCAGGAAGAACTCCCCAGCCCATTGTCTATGCTCACCTGCAGGAGATTATGAAAATACAGGACAAGTATGACTTTAGGAAAATGAGTACAGGGTCATTAGACTCTAGGCCTGGATATTTTTTTCTATTCATGACACCGTGCATGTGTGCACACAGGAGAGAGAGAGCAAGAGAGAGAAGCACCTTCCACTCAGTACACAGATGGAGACATAGAATCAGAACGCCGGAAGATTGTTCAAGAGAAACGTCAGGAACTAGAAGAAACAAGATGGCTTCAACCCTGGGAAGAATTTCTAAACTATTCAATAAAAGTCACTCTTCAGTCAAATAGGATGTTGTACAACATTTTTTGGAAATGTAGACTCTCAGAAATGTAACACCTAGAATCCCCTTCTCATGTAAGTTTCTGGAGGATGTCTTCACCTAAAATAAAGGAAAACCTTAAAAGAAGGATATAGGACAGACTGAGCACGGGAGAAAGGCAAAAAGGACGTCTGGGATGATGGTGACAAGTTCTGGATGGCAGCTCCCTGTGGTTTACAGGTCAACTGAGGCACAATAGAATAAAAGCTGACAGGCAAAAAAAAAAAACAAGGAAAAACAAAAGAATTTAGGAGATTACCTGATTGTTTGTACTGAGCGGACTTCACAATATTTTTGGAGTGTTGGAGTGATAACTATATGCAAATTAAATACATCATAGAAACAAGTTATTCATTCTAGATAACAAAAGTTGCTCAAGGGAGCAATTATAGTCCAAGTATAGTGTTTAGCTCAGATAAAAGTACATTTGCATACCATAACAACATAAAAATTACGTATTGCTCTAACCAAACAATACAATAGACTTTATTGAGATACAGGGGTAGAAGTGTGTTTCCACACATACAAGTAGATAGCTAAAAAGTTTCCACTTTGTAACATGATGAGATACATAACACTTAAAAATGGAAAAATGAAGGAATAGAAATATCAGCATGCTCCTTACAAAGTTATATACAAATATCAGAAGAAATCATTTACAGAATGCAAAATACTTGACCCTGAGGACTGGGTATCTTGATAGGGAAGGCAGGAGCTGTAGATATCTGTTCTTGTATGTTATACAATTTGGTAAAAAATTATAGTCTACTACACTGGAAAAATTAAATTAAAAAGTCATTATTTTCAGGAAACTGAAACAATTTGAAGTATGTTAACATCTCAACCAACCAGGGGCTGGCAGGTAGCGTGGTGGATAAGGGTGCTGGACTTCCATACAGTAGACCACGGTTCGAGTCTCAGACCTGGTGGCTTGCTTTCTCAGTTTCTCTCTCTCTCTCTCTCTCTCTCTCTCTCTGTCTTTCTGGTCAAATAAAAAAAAGATGAATGAATAAATAAAATTAAATTTAAAAAAATCTCAACCAACCAAATGTTGATATTTCTTAGGAGAATAAATGATATAATTAAGTGATGTGGATCTGTCTACAATTTAAAGCTTTGAAAACTACTGATCTTGGGGCCAGCAGGTGGTGTGGTGCTTGAGGTATTGGACTATGACCTGGTCAACTGTGGTTCAAGTCCTGGACCTGGTAGCCTGCTTTCTCAC
>NW_006159867.1:3308670-3313266 GCF_000334495.1 Tupaia belangeri chinensis | reverse complement strand
AAAAAAAATAATAATAATAAAGATAATAAATAAAATTAAATTAATAATTCTTTTTTAAAAAAAGAGAGAAAATTATTGATCCCTAAGTATGTATAAACCTCCCATCTAATTTTTACACTATTTATTTGTTTAGATACCTTCTTTGCCTTTGTAGAATTTGGAACTACAAAAGCAGTTCAGTACTAAATTCATATTATCAAAAATTCTAAATTAGTGAAGTGTGAATTAATGCATGATGCTTGCTAGAGAGCAAAATCCCAAACTCTGGCATCAGTTCTGCCTTTGAAGCATCTTCAGTTGAAAAGTACCAAAAGTGAAAATATTCTCCATTAAAAACTCAAACTTTACAACAAAAGGATTTACCATTCGGATTAAAAAAAATAAATAAAAAAAGGAAAAGAGAAAACGGTCTCCATTACCTATCTAATGTTAAGGTAGGAAACACATCAGGAAAAATGTTCCTTATTCTGCAACTTGTACATTATCAGGAGTCCTGATTTCTGTAATTCATATTCTCACTGCCATGTGTTTATTTTTAAAAAAGAAAGTCGCCCCCTACGTTTTTACTCAAGTGAGAGAGAAATGAAAACGCTGGGGGGCTGGCCTGGCATAAGGCATTTGTAAAGGTGAAACCTTAAAGTGAAATCAAATGGGACACAGGAAATCGAATGAGCTTAAAGATTTAGCTATAACCATGGAATAAAAGGTTATTCAGTTTTGCAAATTCAAAGCAGTCACTGACAAGTCTAATTAATGAATAAAATTCTTGTTTCTTTTACACTAGACCTTTAAACTATTTCTACTCAAATGATTTTGGTGGGAGGTACTGGAGGTACTGAGCTGAAATGGCAGCTGCCTCATTTCTTAGTTTTCTCTATTTCATAAAAGCGTTGGTAACTTACAACTGCCTTCAGAACACTTCACTGACAACTCCTTTTTGTTTTGTTTCTTCCCCAAAAAGTTTAATCTAATTTAGAGTACCCAAGGGGGGGGAGATTTAGTTTGGGTTTTTTGTTTGTTTATTGTAAGTAATTAAAAGCCTGAGCTTTTTATTCACTAGCTTGTAAATAAGGATCTGCCTTTCAAAGAGATATGAAATTGAAATAAGTGAAATTCACCTTCCTAAATACAATTACCTAGGGAAGGAAGAATCCATATATAAACCAAGCTCTCTATAGCTGTGATTCAGTTGTATTCATAGGAAAAGAAAAAGATTAAGTAATTCTCAAACTTTATTCATTTTAAACTGTTTACTGGGTGTCAACAAATTAATTTACTCTTCAAGAGCAATGTGATATAATTTTATATGTAAATATTTCTTTCTTGTAGAAATAAATGTATTGCCTTCTGGTAACAAAACGTGGTTGATATTGACTCTAGATTTGACTATTAATTCACATATTTCAACAAAATATTACTTAGACAAAAGTATATACTCTCCAAATTTTTGGTGAGTCATTTGGGAATGAACAAAATTAAACCAAATAAGGAGGGAGAAGTGTAAATGAGTAGAAAGTTCTCTGATTCAATTAACTAAGGGCAAGCTCCCTAATACTTTCCACAACTAAGGATTCTTCTGAGGATACAAATAAGCTAATTAAATAGGTAACAGTGTGCTTCTTAATTACTCTCGTTCTCCCAGGAAGATACATATTATATGAAATTTAACAATCTTTCTACAGAAACTAAGACACAGAGTTTCAACTTTATGTGAAGAAATTAAGTTAGAAACATAGCATTTACTGGAATAGATAAGATAGTTCCATATATATTCTACAGAAATAGAGCTCATCATTTATAGAAGGAAGAATGATTTAAATGTGACTCTTTAGGGGCCGGCAGGTGGCATGATGGTTGGGTGCTAGACTCTCACGTGGTCCACTGCAGTTTGAGTCCTGAACTTGGTGCCTTGGGAATCAGGTGGGCATGTGTGCCTGTGTGCTCAAAAATCCCAGGAGGAAAAGGGAGGAAAAGGGTCTGCAGCTTGGCCATCTCTTCTGCGGGGTAGTTCCTCCCTTTCCCTCTTATTGTCTGTGTCTCTGCTGAGTGCACACTCCCTATGGCACCAATCTTTAAAATGATATGACTCTTTGAAAACTTACGAGGATTATAATATTGTATATTTATTCACTACCTTGCAAATCTGTAATAGAACATTTATTATTTTAAAAACAGGTTTGCAGCAAATTAGGAATTGAAAATAAGTAAGTTAAATATATTTGGGGTGATTTAAAATAGAACTAAATTGAGGGCCAACAGGAGGCATGGTGGTTAAGGTGCTGGACTCCCTCATAGTCAACTATGGTATAAGTCCCAGAACAGGTGGCTCAAAACTTACGCTGGGTGCATGTGTGTATATGCATAAAAATCACAGGAGGAAAATGGAAAGGGATTGCAGTGTGGCCACCACCTTCCCCTCCTCACCCCCTATGGGCATGGTTTCTCACTTTCCCTCAGTCTCTGTCTCTCCAGTGAGTGTACATACTCTATGGCAAAAACCTAAAAATCAAATAAACAAACAAAAAATCCAGATTTAATACAATCTGTAAATTGTAAACTATTCTTCAATGGCTAAAAATAAGATAATACATACAAAATAACTTTTATAAAATAACTTTTTTTTAGAGAGAGATATTTTTTGCTACAGGGCGGGTACACTCACTGGAGAGACAGAGAGAGAGAAAAGCAAGAAATCTCCCCCATGGAGGTTGGCCACACTGCAACCCCTTCTCCTCCATTCTCCTCTCAGGATTTTGGGCAAGCACGCACATACACCCAGCATGAATTTCAAGCCACTGGGTCCAGGACTTGAACCACATTCAGACATGGGGGAGTGCAGTGATGTAACCCCTACAGAACCTTTAAAATAAATAATCAAGGACTTCATATACAACTGAAATTATTATCATTAGAGTAATCTGTGATTAACTTTACATAAATTTGGTTCATTGTATTAAAATCATTCTGAAACACATTATAAATCTCCATTCCTTATTAAGGGAAGAACAGGCAACAGTATTTAACTTTTAACGTTTTGTCATTGACTGTCATCATTATGAATATAACATATGCATAATAATACCTAAGTCTAGAGTTCGGCTTCTCTTATAGCATACCTAGTGTTACCTCTGCCTGTGTCCACACTGTCTCCACCCTTCCTGTTCTAATCTGTGTACAGCAGTAACCTCTATAGAACTACATGATGGTTCGAGCCTGGGAAGTCAGGCGAGTCCTAGCACCTTACCACTATAAGCACCTAACACAGTGCCTTCGAAACACAGGTGTTTATTTTGCAGTTTTTAATAAGCACGTAAATAAATGCCTGAAGATAATAAGCAAATAAATACGTTTTGGTGATGGACATGCTGGCAGAATAAAATCATAAAGTTTTAGCAGCATGGTATCATTCACAGCACAACACAAAGTGAACATTTTGTAATGACAGATGTCGCGTGCATAGCGGACATGACCTGTTCTAAGACTGCCGCTTGTCTAATTATATAGCTGAAGGAGCTGAGAGAAATCTTACCAAGTGTGCATAGGACGTATGCACAGCACATTCTAGAAGAGCCCATCATGTCAGAATCCAGTATCTCTAAGCATTTTCATGACCACTTGATAACACATCAGATCATCACAAAGGCCAGTCCATGGGGCATGATCTTAGAAGTCAGGTTTTCTACAGTTCATTGTCATCGGTTTCTATGTCATATTTACTTGTTCAAATGATAACTAGCTTTTTCTTTGTTGCTGTCCTTTTATTTTATTGTTTAGCTGTTCTCCATGGGTCATAAGGGTTTTGTTAAGGCTCACAAGTAATTCCTCAAAGGTCTCCTGCTAGGGACTTAACACCTTAATTCTGTTTTCACTCCACTGACACATTCTTAAATACTGCCTTGTGCTTCTGCCAGAAATGTAAGGCAACTATGGAAAATGGGAGACCTACTCTACATTCGACATCCCTTCACTTTAAAAGCCTTCTGGCCTTTGGAATGGCAGAGTTATTTTAGTGATGCTCCCACTAATTTAGTGCTTGGGGCAAAGTACCTAGTGGGAAAACATTCAATTCCGTGGCTAATGAGAAATCCACTTGCGAGCTACTTCTGAAAGAAACCTCAGGGAAGAACAGCCAAATTTTGTGAGTTTTTCGATGCTAATGTTGTTGTTTTGTGTTGTTTTCTTCCCATGGCATGGCAACCATTGTTACTAATATTCCATTCAAATTCATAACATGGCTTTCTCTCTCACAAATCTCAGAGGGCAAGGGACTTACTTTTAAATGAAAAGATCCTGGCCCAGCTGTGATGGCACAGTAGGTAGTGTGCCAAACTGGACTGCTGGAACCTGTGTAACAAGTATGGTTCAAATCCCAGCCCAGTAGACCTGAAACACGGCAGGTATGCATGCATGCCCAAGATCTAACCAGCTGGAGGACTAGAAAGGAGGTCATCGCATGTCTAGACCGTTCGATGGGTACTCATTTCCCTCTCATGCTCTCTCTTGGCCTTCTCCCCTCTTTCTCTCATGCAGTGTGCACATGCCTCATCATGAATAAAGAAAAAGGAAAAAAAAATTTTTAGAGGTTTTTGCTATATA
>NW_006159867.1:3307518-3308655 GCF_000334495.1 Tupaia belangeri chinensis | reverse complement strand
GGGAAAGAGAAAGAGAGAGACCGTGGCAGGAAAAGTGAGAAATCATTCCCCAGGGGGGATGGCCACAGCACAATCCCTTCTTCATTCTCATCCTGGATATGCACGCGTACGCATCCAGTGTGATATTCAAACCACCGGGTTCAGGACTCAAACCATTGTCAGCCATGTGCGAGTCCAGCGACATAACCACTACACCATCTGCTGTCCCCCCCAAAAAGAAAAAAATTTTAAAAGATCCAAATGACTGTTCTGCCTTTTCTATTTTCCATAGCATTTTTCTCCAACTAATATACTAGATTTTTTCAATTAATGCACATATCTATGATTGTCTACACACACACACACACACAGAAATGAAAGCAAGAGCATTATTAATGTGTCCTAGGCCTCTTGCCACATTGTAGGTCTCCATATATATTTGTTGAATGAATCAATTAATCAAGCAATCAAAATCTCTTACCATTTTCATTCCAAATTGAAGTAGGGCATTGAAGTTATTAGTTTCTAGAGAGTCCTATATTTTATAAATGTGAATTCATAAAGATGGCCCAGGCAGGGTGGCATGGGTAGTAGGGTTATTGCTGAGGATGCTGGAGGCTTCTGGGTTCATGTCCCTGGTCTACCTGAACATACCAAATGCACTCATGATTCTGGCTGGTTGTGGAGTTGGGGAAAGGACTGCACCACGAAGACCTTGCCAAGGGTGCCCTGCAGTCTCTCTCTCTCTCTCTGGAAATACATAAATACACTTATGAAAAAGAAGTTCTGATACATAACCAAATAGGTTAACACAGGCACATCCTAAATAAATAATTTTTTCCTAGGTCCTAGGCAAATATGCAAAATGAGTTGGAGGTACTTGCGTTGCACTGCTTTTGAACGTGTGCATTTCATGTTTTGATTAAATGGAGGCATCAGTGGTGGGAAGGATTGGAAATCTCAACAGGTATGTTTAAAAATGCTTTTTGAAGACTCACGCCTGGTAGGAAAGTGGTAGCTTTAAGTATAATCTCTTCATCTTTCAGGTAAAGAGATGCTCATTCTTTGCATACTAATTGACTCAGGAACTATCCAGGGGGAAAAACGTTTTCAAAAATACAAAGGATCAAATGGATTGGGGCGGGGGGAGGGCGGGGG
>NW_006159867.1:3299884-3307491 GCF_000334495.1 Tupaia belangeri chinensis | reverse complement strand
GGGCGGGGGTAGGGTGGGGTGGGGTGGAGAGTTCCATCACATGTTTCCAACCCAAACAGGGCACTTTGATTTGGTCTTTCAATTTTACAGATTTTCATGGCTTCCCTTTATTTTTAAATGAACTTAGCCCAATACATGTAACTAAAGCCTCTTCAGGTTTTCTACACTGATTTTAAATATTAACTGCTAAAGGTTATTCACACTTTCAAATGGTAGACAACTGCTTTGTATCAAAAAGCAATAAAATTCATTGAAAAGTACTTAAGACACATAGAAGTTTAGAGAATCTATCTTTAATGAGTTTGAAGAAAGAGCAGTGAAAAAACTTAAAAAAAAACAGTTTTGATCTGGATCTTTTTTCTGTTTCTTTCCTATTAGAGTCAATCATGTTTATGTATCCGCTTATGTTAACTAAATGTTCAAAAACAACTGACCAGCCTGAATATGAGCATGGGCAAACAAGAACATTTGAAAATTACGAGCTGCTTATGAGCCAAAAATTGCAAAGAAACTGAGTACATTAAAATGAATAAACAAGTTATGGTAGGGAAGGGGTCAAACAAAAACCCTACAATGGAGAAAACACAAAGAAAAACAAGTTAAGTATTGCCTACTTATCTGGCTATAATTTTGTAATATCCAGTTCAGATAATACCCTGTTCTCAATTTCCTCTATATATGAACAATTTGGATTGGATAAAAAGAGTTCAGGTTAACAGGGACAGGAGGTGTGAGAGTTTACAAAGTTCAATATGCAAAAAAAAAAAAGGCAGAAACAGGACAACTCTGCAAAACACCATAATTGACTGGCTTGCCTCTTCCACTTTAATTTTCAATCCCCCTCCCTACTCTTCCACCCCATGTCTTCTAAATAACCTTCCTGTAACCAGATGTACCATGTGAACTTCTCCAGAAGGAATAGTGTCAAGTGGGCTGCTCTGTTGCCTCACACAAGTCCCTAAGAGATGTCACAGTACAGCTATCGATCATCAATTCTAAATTTATTTTGTTTATATCACATATAATTTTATTACCATTTCAATGACTCTAACACTTTCAGGGTGTATATCGAACATAAAAAACAGCAATTTGGTACTTACTTTCTCAAAGATAGATAGCATATCTTAGCGTAGTAAATCAGGAAAGTATTGCATTTTTACAACTTAGCAATCAAAGCACATTTGCTTGTAATTTTTAAATCAGGAAATAAAAGAGACAATAAGAAATTCTCTGTCACTACCTTGATAGGTAATTCTAAGAGTCTTTTGAGCTTTAAATTTGTCATTTTAATATTAAATCAACAAGTAAGTGAATATTGTATTCTAATGTAACTTTATTTAGTAAAAGAAAAATTAACTTTATGTTTCAGAATAAACCTGAGCTTCTCAAGAGCACTGTCTTCCAAGGGCAACTACGTGGTGGTCTTATATAAACATAAAAAGAGGAAGAGGTTTTAGAACGGGGGCTAAAATGACAGTCAACTTAAATATAAAATTGTTAACCAATTGAAAACCCTATCTACCTGCAGTAACACACAGATTTAGCTGTGTATACTGCCACCTATAATTCACTGAAATATAGCACATTCTTCTCAGATAAAAGGAGGAAATTTTGCAACTGTTCCTGAACATAACAAAAAATTCTGCAGAAACCGTGCACATCAGCAATTTAAGACAACAGTGCCGTGTCAATTAGATATCCTTAAATACAATGGCATTTATGTTTCCTTCATCCATTTTAGCCACGATTATCAAAGTTGAAATAAAAGCCTTACAACTTATTACATTTCTTTTACTTGCAAAACTCTTCTTCATATCTATAGATCCCATTAAGGACAAAGAGATAAACAAAGGAGTTCACATTACAATCTCCTGGCTAAGAATCATCTCGAATGCTCCCAAGCCTGCCATTATATATATATATGTGTGTGTGTGTGTGTGTGTGTGTGTATGTAAAAAAATATATGAGCTATGAGAATGCCAGCTAAATCCAAACTAACTCTAACAAGGACAGAGAAGAGCATTTCTTTTTCAGACAGTCATTTTAAAATGCTAAATTAATTTTTCCCATTTCAACATAGCTTAATTCTGACATGCTGTTAACAAAGAAGAACGATAAAGTTCAACAGACTTTTAAGATAAACACTTCCCATGTTCTAGATTGACAATCTACTCATTTTTTGCCTTTCTCAGATGAACATAATCCTATGTATTTTAGCTCTAGAAAAAAATTGCAATTGATCAGATAAAGACTAATATACTAAAACACAAAGTAAAACTTTTAGAACAATTTCCATCTAAATTTCAGAAATAAATAGATAACCATGAACAAAGTCAATAACTCAGTTTTCCAGTCAGAAGAGAATTTGTCAAGGCTATCTAAGCATGTTAGAAACAGATCTCATGATTCCAAAAAACATGAAACCTAAAAAGCAGCTTACTATTAATATTCTGCAACTAAGATAAGGCTCTTGTAGAGTTTCTGGTTTTACAGTGCCAAAAATTAGGACTTTGAACATTCTCTGAATGGGGAATATTAGTGAAAGGCTAAAAGACTATTTCCCCCTCTTCCTAAACCAGTGTCAAAAATGACTTACGGTGTAATAACAGACACGTCCAAAAGTTTTCAGCCTCAGTTTTCCCATCCACAATCTCCATCTGTTACCATCATCAGCAGTTTTAGGTGATAAAGAGTAGCTGTCCAAAGAGGGTTACTCTCCATTTAGATTTTATGTTATAGAAAGAATATCCCATTTCTTCGGTCCTTTAGGTATTTCTGTTTTGTCGTTGTTGTTTTCTTCTTAGACGCTGCCTTGCAGACTGGACCTGAAAGACATGATGTTAAGCGCTCTTTTAAGAAAATATCTACAGTGATAGAAATATTTGCTATCATATACATCTAGATATCTCATGACTCTACATTTTTAATTAAGGCTCAAATCTATCTAGAATTTATTTGTGTATACTGTGCAAAATGAAAAATTAAAGCTTTCTATTTACTCAGGATGTTCAAGTTCTCCATTGTAAAATAAGTAAGCTTGTACCTAGAGTATTTTCTGACTGTGTGACATTTTAACCACAACGCCTTTTTCCCTTTGTATATGTGTGTGTGTTACATTTCTACTTACTTCCCTCTATTCTGGCCAACTAATTCAGGCTTTATTAAAAGCATCACAAGGTCTTCCCCGAATACAGATTATTAAAACATAGTTTGTAAAACTGAGTATAATATTATAGAAGTATCTTTTAAGGTTAACAATGGCAGAAAGTTAAACATCCAAGCATTCACTGCTTTGGCCAGCACGTCTTCATTCGGTATTAAGTACCCAGCAAATCCATCAAAATCGTATGCTTGTTAGCTTTCTTGGACTTAAAGAACGCTTCTACCTCTTGTCCTATCTGAGAGTATGTAAATGTGTTCTTGTTAAATTAGATACTTGATTAGGTAGTCAGATCAAATAAGGTTAAAAAAAATGTTTTCAAAAAATCAGTAATCAGCACTTTACCATTAAATTAACAGCAGCAGCCAAAGTTCTCAAATATATATGCTAATGAACAAGCAATAATATTAGGTTTTATCATAATTCTAAGACTGAACATTGGCTATTAGCCCAAGACATACCAAAAGCATTACTCAGGTGTGAATGCTGGATGAGGATTTTACTCATTTCCGCTGACCTTAAATTTGGCCAAGCTGTGGGTGAGGAAAGGGGAGAAATAAATCAAACTAAAAAATTGAAGCCAGCTAGCATCACAGTTTTAAGGAATTGGGTCTAACGTCAGGACACTGGCCCTTAATTGAAAAGATTCATTTGCAGTTGTTATGATCTCTATAGAAAAAGCTTTTGCTCTCCCTACCTGCATATTTTTTACTACGCAAATCCCTTTACCTTGCATCAAGTATTTCTTTCTACCAATCGGTGACAGTGTTGACTTTAAAACCTTCACAAAAACTGCCTTCTCTAGACATCTTTGCTTCATTTATTTTATTCAGGTCTTTTCTTTACTCTCCATAAATTCAGTATCCATGGTAATTATATGTGTGTGTGTGTGTGTGTGTGCGTGCGTGTATTTTTTAATTTGCTACAGTACATATGCCCTTGCCAGAGAGACAAAGGAGGAGAGAGCAAGAGAGAGGGAAAGTGAGAAAACATCCCCTGGGAGGGTTGACCATACCACAATTCCTTCTCTTCCATTCTCTTCATGGGATTTTGGGCACATGCACACATGTGCCCAGTGTGGTTTTCAAGCCACCTGGTCCAGAACTGTAACTATGAAGTCCAGCAGCCTTCACCACCACATAACCTACCTGGCCCATAGTTATTATATGTTTTGACATTAAAAAAAAAATGTTGATGAAGTGACTTAACATTCATCTGTCTATTCTTTATCAGATTGAATATAATCTCCTTGAACATCTATGATTTACAAGGATTTTCCAGTCTCTGCATTTCTTTGGTTGGGCTCCTATCATTCCAGCACCAAAGCAGGTTTTTGAGAGTCTTTGCCTCTCAAGTTATAAGAAGTTGCTAAAGAAAATGTTAATAACAGCAATACTAGGCAGAAAACAGTGAAAAAAAATAACAAAAGAAAAGAAAATGCTGATGAGAAAGTCAAACACAATAGAGGCTGGAGGCTCAGAATTGGACATGCTCATCATTTCAATTTTAGGTGACTCATTTTTCACCAATTTGTTTTTAATTTTGAAAATTTTAGTATGGATCAGCATGAATAGAATAATAGATATTAAGACTTCACAGTAGCCAGCAGGTTGTATAGTGGTTATGTTGCTGGACACCCACGTGGTTGAACTCAGTTCACGTCCTGGATCAGATGATTGAAACTCACGCAGGGTGCATGAGCATGCATGCCCCCAAATCCTGAGAAGAAATGGGGAGAACAGACTGTGGCATGGCCATCTCCCCTGAAGGGTGATTTCTCACTTTCTCTCTCTCCATCTCTCTCTGTCTTTCTAGTGAGCACACACACTATATAGCAAAAATCTCTCTCCAAATAGAAAAGACTACATTAAGAAATCAGAAGAAAAAAAAATGCCTCTATCAAGTGAAAGTTTTTTTAACCTAAATTTTTTTTAAATATAGAAAACAGTATTTTAAAATGAAAGTCATCTTATCAAAAAGATTTTAGAAATGTACCTTCCTATCAATTTTATTATTTTAACTTACCAAAACTTTAAATCTATTTAGAGAAACAAAAGTGTTATGTTAAACAACATGATTATGGAAAAAGCTCATAATTGACTTTTTGTTTCTTAAGCTGAGCTAAAATTTAATTTAGTCTTATCATTTGCATCTAGTGTTCAAACCATATTAAAATTTCCTGCAAAATATGAACAATGTAAAATTATGTTTGTATCTGCTTAGTAAATATAATTTGTATTTGATAAAGGAAATAAAATCCCCAGAAAAATCAATGCCAATTTTTGTCAATAAATATCTATTTAACGACTACCTCCATTAAAAACATCTTGCTATGCTAATACATAACATTGCCTAATAGTCTAATATAGGCCAAGAATCTTACATACAAGGGGGAAGAGTCTTCAGAAAGTTTATGAAAAATGTGTATTATGAAAAACAAATGTAAATTTCAATTTTTTTCCACCAAGATAAATTCGTGTTTTAGTTTCATTTTTCCACAATGTTTTTTAAGTCCTCTTGAATAACATTTTAGTTTAAGTCTCTCAATGATTCAATGAGGTCAATATATCATCATATTTTAACAAATGTTCAGAATTTAGGACACATTTTTATAGAGTTCCAAGGAGTTAAGTAATTTGATCCTGTTCAAATAATCGAAGCAGGAATTTGAGCCTAATTTGGTTTAATTCTCATTTGTTCCTGATAATTTACTGTACCATCTCCTGCCACAGTTGGGTGTGTTCACAAATGAGGAAGAAAGTTACATAACCCATCCTATAGAGCCCATGTTACATATTCTCTGAATTACTGAGTGTGTATATTTCTAAAGGAATTACGATTTTTTTCTCAATTTTTAGTACCAGAATAGTAACATTTTACCTATAATAGGAAACATGATACCACATCCACCTTCCTTTGATTATTTCTATTTTTTCTTCTTTTAAAGTTTATTTACCCATCTCTTCTATGAGAGAGAGAGAGAGAAATAGAGAGATGGAGAGACAAACACCCACAGCAGGGTCTTTATGCTGCAATTTACCCCAGTCTCACCCAAATCACTATGGAGGTCCCAGGCATGCTCAGAGATATCCTGGGATTCAAACTCAGGCTTTTTTCCACCTGGCCCCATTCCTTTGATTATTTCTTCTCAAATTTAAAATTATTTTTAAGTTATTTCCTTCCATTTTTCTCTTGGCACAAATAGTTAAAATTTCCTTCCATTTTTCTCTTGGCACAAATATTTAAATTGTGGTTTTTTGTTTTTTGTTTTTTTTTTGGTTTTCACCATAGGGCACATGAGCTTGCCAGAGAGAGACAGAGAGAGGGAAAGTGAGAAATTACTTTCCAGGGAGGATGGCTGCACCTCAATCTCTTTTCTTCCATTCTCCTCTCAGATTTTGGGCATGCACACACACATGCCTGGGTGAGTTTTGAGCTACTGGGTGTTGGACTCAAAATGTGGTTGGCCATGTGGGAGTCCAGCACTTTAAACACTATGCCACCTGCTGGCCTATAAATTGTTTTTTTTTTTTTTTAATTGAATTAAAACCATTTTTCCTAAACAACACTGAAGAAGAAATTAGTTTAAAGTGATCATGAAATGAACTTAAGAAAACACATTTAACACATTTTCTATTTTCAATTTAAGACCAGTTCAGAAATATATACAAAATAAACAAAAATATGTGTATTGTGTAAAGTGAGTACACCTCTTATTTTTCACTTTCTCTTAACTCCTGATGAGCTAAGAGAACAAGACAGTACTTCCGGGATCCTTGGCCAACATGGTATTTTTCAGAAATAGATGAAGCAGAGGTGCCTTCTTTTAGTTTTATGGATTTCCATGTTCCTTTGTTAAAAGATATGACTTCCATGTCAGGTATTTTTTCCATGAGAAAGGGATGGATGCTTATAATCTCATGTTCTTGTTAAATATCCAAGCTTTGGTTTTCTGATACAAACCTAAAAAATAATGCCCTCCAACATATTTATGAATTCACCAATGTACACAATGATATGCTATCAACTTCTAATTAGGAAAACTTGGCCCTCCTACTGGGCCTAAATCTGGATAAACAACACCTCTAACTATGAGCAGAAACTAGTATTTTTTATTGCTGTTGTTGTTTTACCTCCTAAGTAAATCCAATTCAAAACACTAAAATACGTCACATGTATTGAAATAAGCCTGGCCATGGCATCAAAAGACCCAGATTTGAATTCTGTATTAATCCAGTGAGTTGCTTAATCTTAGAAATTAAATCTTAACCTAAAATCTTAAAAACCTTGTCTATTATATTGGGATAATAATACTTATAGAGAGGAAAAGATCAAATATTTCTTAATTCTTTAGTGTATTATAGACACCCCTGGATTAATAAAAAAGTTGTACACCTAGTGTCCTTGTTTTTTGTTTTTGTTGGCCTAGGTAGTCAAAATTGATCCC
>NW_006159867.1:3273678-3299430 GCF_000334495.1 Tupaia belangeri chinensis | reverse complement strand
CCACCCACCCACCCCCCCCGAGGGTAGATTTCTTACTTCCCCTCTCACTTTCTTTCTGGCGAGTGCACACATCCTATGGTAAAAACCTTTTAAAAAGATGCATTAAGTTACTGTCGTATCAAAGATATTACTATATACATCATTTCCTTTGGAGAACTTTGCATTTTTGTGGACTGTCTTAAGTTGTTTTTTTAAATTCAGATACATTTGTGTATTATTTGTGTTTTGAGTCTGAAAACAGCAAAAAAATCCATCTAATACCTGTGTGTTATGATAAATGACTTATGTAAGAATTCTTGGCACATATTAGCTATTTCAAACCTTTAGTTACTTTCACCTGAAAAAAAAATACAAGAAAATGCAATGAAATAAAGCATGTTAGAATACAGCACCGCCAAACCTATTTCAATAGCATATCATAAACATCAAGTTTCTTACACAAAAGGTTCTTCTGATCAGTGAAACTAAGTGATATTCTTTTTCTTTTTAACTGAAGTATCTGAAGTACTATTGTTCTGACTTATTATTTCCATTCTAATACGACTGTAATTGCAAATGCAATTCTCAAGCTATGTTTGATTTTCTTTCTATTGTGTCTGTCTTCAATCACATTTTAAAACTCTTCAGCGTATAGCTCTGTGATGTATACCTTTAAATCACAGTTTGGGTCATTTCATTCTGTATTTATAAAATCAAGGGGCTTCCCCTTAAGAAAACAATTTATACTTGCCAAACAAACATTTGTACTATGCTGGCTATGTATCACTGTCAAATATAAAGTAAAGCCACTAGGGAAGGAAGGAAAAGAGCTTGTTCTGAGTAACTTCTCTCTTATAAACTTAATCAGGACTTGCAATTAATTTTCAAAATTGTTCTATATCGACCTCAATGTTTGAAGCTTCACTTTCTGCCTTTGGGCCCCATCAGCAAAACCCACACATCTTTCTGTGAGCAAAGCAGCTAGCTTTTTAAATGTGATGTCTTGTAGTTCTTATTTACAATCCTAATCACATCATTGATTTTAGTAATCTTTTAGTAAAAGTGGTTATTAATGCTGTCAAAGAAGAAACTGGGATTCAATTTTTTTCTTCTTCTTTTTTTTTAAACCTAGATAATTAAGATTAATCTTAATAATATGACTCTAGAGGCCCCCTGGGTGATTAGTGGGGTTGGGTACACAACACGGCAAGACACTACCTTCACTTGTAATTCTCTTTGCCTTCCCAAAAATGCTCGCTTGTATAAGCCACAAATAGTTAAATAAAAATGCAAGGTGTAATTCCTCATCATAACAGAGGAATTTGAGTTTTGTACTTTATAGGCTCAAAACACAATGTCACATAAAATTGTTTCTGGTTTTGTTTTCTACAATTCAAGATAGTCCATAGGATATAGTTTGTCTACTAAGGCCAAAAGAACTAAGGTGTACAGCCTTTTTTTGCTAATCCAGTGGGGTTTCTAATGTACTAAAGAATAAAAGATAGGTTAAAACAAATATGAAAAGTCTAAGAGACACTTTGGAGAAATAAGATTGCTCAGGACCCAAAGTAATGGAAGAAAAGGGCAAGATGAAGTAATGCATTTGATTTTCAGAAAAAGAGGTCACGAGGCAATAAAGATTGTCATTCTGAATTAGATCTACTTATTTGCATTCTGAAAGTTGTAAGTTTCCTAAGAGCTATTCTTTTCCTACCAAAAGACATGATATATGAAGGGTCTGGAAACAATGTCTGTTTAAGGTTCAGTGCCCATCCCCTGATGCCAGAGAAAATGTATATACACACACATATATATTTGGAGAAAATATGTACACACACACACACACACACACACACAGACACACACACACACACAGACAAAGAATACACACATATATATTTGGAATCAGTATCAAAAACCATTGCTCAAAAAAAAAATTGCCTAATTTACAAATATTCCTGAATCTCTTATTGATCAGTCTCTCTTAGAGAAAACAGGAGAGTATAGTACCTGAACTGAACCAGTATTATTAGAAAATGGTATCCTGAGCATTAGGATGTATAATTCATGTTGCTTTCATTTGCTCAGGCCATTGTAAAAATCCATAAATCATTTTCTTGTTCATGTATTGCTTAAGTGCAATTTGTCATTTTGCATTAGAGGGCTGTTCCAGCTCATTCAGTGCTTTTAATTCACTGTTTAGAGTTTAACAAAATGCTGGCCCTGTTTGATAAGCAAAAAGACAGTGAAGTGGGAAGCCACACCAGTATCAGCTGGGTTCAACAAAATGGAGGAGCCCTACTTTGAACATCAAGATAATAGTGCTTAGTGGAATATCTAGTATTCTCAGTCCCAAGAACAAAGACTGTTTTGTTCCCTGAGTTGAAAGCATTACAACACAGTAACTAAAGAGTTACCTGAATACTTATAATAGCACATACAATAAATCTTTTCCAGAAATTCTGGGGAACACCCACTCTTTGCTATAGATGTACACAAGCGGTACACCGTCTGTGGGATTGGCTCCAAAGCCTTGCCTCCCCACCTTTCAAGTTAGGTTATGCCACCACCGATAAGCCTGTTTTGTGGTTACCCATAAAAGATGCAGTCCAAGCCCAGGTCCTCCCCATTTTGCTCTCTGCACTGTGCTTGCTGAGAATGACAAGTGCCAGGAAGCATCTAGCTCAATCCCGGTCAAGCCTGGGGTTTGATATATTAAAATTTTGTATTTCCAATTCTTATAAACCACACACACACACACACACACACACACACACACACACACACAAGCCCCTTCTCTCAAAGCTCTGGGCACACTGCAATAATAAGAGGATTTAGAAACAAATTGCTTTCGAGTCATGTTAAATCACTGCAAACACTCATTTATCCAAAGGCTGGTTAACAAACTTGTTTGTCTATGGCCCTTCCAGCACAGGGTCAGGAAGAAAGCGACCTCCTTGCCTAGCTTTAAAGTTTGTAAAAGCTCAGTGAGCTCCTCAGTGCTCCCCTGCCCTCCGCACTTAGAACACTATGAAATAACAAACACGCGTTATCACTCTCACATACAAACAATGACTTTTAAGAAAATGGATTTCAATAACCCCTCTCCACATGATTAAAGCTGCTTTCCCCTTCTGTCTAGGGATGTAGTTGCTCTGGTCCAGACAGTTGGCGCTCCTAGACATGAGTACACGGGGAGTATGTGTGCTACTCCCTTCCGGGCTCCAGTAACTGAGGGTGGAGGAAAGCTGAACGAACAGGAGACTCCATCTACACTTCAAAGCGGTCTTCAACCCCACCCTGGAGGCTGTTGTATCTTCAGTTATGACCTCTCTAAATTCTAGGGTCTATGGGAGGGAGAGTGAATCCTAAGAGAAGGGGTGGAAGAGAGGGATTCTCACAGAACAGAAGAAAGCAAACCTGTTACATTTAAGAGACATTATTAAAAGGTAAATTTAAGTATTGTTTTGAGTAGTGGGCTATGCGGTGGGATTGTTTTAATGGCTTCACGGTAAACAGAGAGGGCTGTTAATCCAGTATCTGAATCTTAGCTCCAAAGGAAATGCTCTTTACAATTGCCCTTGGCTTGAGCTACTTAGCAGAGGTGGAGCACTGGGTTCGGGTCTGTTCTGCCTGGAAGAAGACTCCATCGTCACCACAATGATCCCGAGCTGGCGCCACAGAGACTAGAAGTCAGAGAGGCGGGACCTCTAGAGGACCCGAGCCCGGTGTCGCCAGCGCTGAGACAGGCCTCTGTGACCCAAGAAATCCCATAGAGCCCCCAACAGGCAAGCTCTTGTGAAAGAGGGAGGCAAAGAAAAATTTTCTGGCATGCCCTACGCTGCTTCCGCCGCTAGGAGACGCCTGTGACCCACGTTTGCCGAGAGAGTTCCCATTCAAACACATCTGCTACCGGGAAAAAAAATGCAGCTCAAGTGTTACAGTGGATGTAGTGATTATTTACAGGCAAATCTGGCCATCTCTGCACGTTCGCATCTCCGCCTCTGGAAGCTCCCTGGCTTTCAGCAAACGCCCCAAGTTCTGTTCAAACTTCATCTACATTTCGGGAGGAGAAACCCTCTGCCCCCAAATAATTTCTGGATCTGCATTGTCATTCAGCCGCATGTCTCTCACACACGAACACACGCGCAGACGCGCGCGTACACACTAGTGTTTCCATACGTACAAATGAACACATTAGAAAATTACCGTCATTTTTAAAAAGGCTCCAGGATTCTGATGAGTCAGCTTGGAGAGCTCAAAACATTTCTTTTCAATCCTGAAGATCTAAAGAAAAAGAAAGCCGGGGGCGGGGGAGGGGGGGAGGGGACGGAAGTACAGATGCAATACCGTATTAATATTCAGCTACTCTATAATCTCCTTTTCATTGATCCACAGGTCCTTTTCTACACTGCCGCTCCATTCTCAGCCGCAGACGTGATGCTAAAATCATTTAAACTGCAGCGGTTTTTCTCTTGGCTTTGGCCAGTCGTCAATTTACGCTGCAGCTGAAAAAGGATTAGCCATTTTTGCCGGCACACTCTCCTTCCAACCGCTCAAAGGCAGGACCCATCTCCGTGAAAGAGCCAAGTTGGGGAGGGGGGGAGCTTGTTCCCTGAGTTGAAAGCATTACAACACAGTAACTAAAGAGTTACCTGAATACTTATAATAGCACATACAATAAATCTTTTCCAGAAATTCTGGGGAACACCCACTCTTTGCTATAGATGTACACAAGCGGTACACCGTCTGTGGGATTGGCTCCAAAGCCTTGCCTCCCCACCTTTCAAGTTAGGTTATGCCACCACCGATAAGCCTGTTTTGTGGTTACCCATAAAAGATGCAGTCCAAGCCCAGGTCCTCCCCATTTTGCTCTCTGCACTGTGCTTGCTGAGAATGACAAGTGCCAGGAAGCATCTAGCTCAATCCCGGTCAAGCCTGGGGTTTGATATATTAAAATTTTGTATTTCCAATTCTTATAAACCACACACACACACACACACACACACACACACACACACACACACAAGCCCCTTCTCTCAAAGCTCTGGGCACACTGCAATAATAAGAGGATTTAGAAACAAATTGCTTTCGAGTCATGTTAAATCACTGCAAACACTCATTTATCCAAAGGCTGGTTAACAAACTTGTTTGTCTATGGCCCTTCCAGCACAGGGTCAGGAAGAAAGCGACCTCCTTGCCTAGCTTTAAAGTTTGTAAAAGCTCAGTGAGCTCCTCAGTGCTCCCCTGCCCTCCGCACTTAGAACACTATGAAATAACAAACACGCGTTATCACTCTCACATACAAACAATGACTTTTAAGAAAATGGATTTCAATAACCCCTCTCCACATGATTAAAGCTGCTTTCCCCTTCTGTCTAGGGATGTAGTTGCTCTGGTCCAGACAGTTGGCGCTCCTAGACATGAGTACACGGGGAGTATGTGTGCTACTCCCTTCCGGGCTCCAGTAACTGAGGGTGGAGGAAAGCTGAACGAACAGGAGACTCCATCTACACTTCAAAGTGGTCTTCAACCCCACCCTGGAGGCTGTTGTATCTTCAGTTATGACCTCTCTAAATTCTAGGGTCTATGGGAGGGAGAGTGAATCCTAAGAGAAGGGGTGGAAGAGAGGGATTCTCACAGAACAGAAGAAAGCAAACCTGTTACATTTAAGAGACATTATTAAAAGGTAAATTTAAGTATTGTTTTGAGTAGTGGGCTATGCGGTGGGATTGTTTTAATGGCTTCACGGTAAACAGAGAGGGCTGTTAATCCAGTATCTGAATCTTAGCTCCAAAGGAAATGCTCTTTACAATTGCCCTTGGCTTGAGCTACTTAGCAGAGGTGGAGCACTGGGTTCGGGTCTGTTCTGCCTGGAAGAAGACTCCATCGTCACCAAAATGATCCTGAGCTGGCGCCACAGAGACTAGAAGTCAGAGTGGCGGGACCTCTAGAGGACCCGAGCCCGGTGTCGCCAGCGCTGAGACAGGCCTCTGTGACCCAAGAAATCCCATAGAGCCCCCAACAGGCAAGCTCTTGTGAAAGAGGGAGGCAAAGAAAAATTTTCTGGCATGCCCTACGCTGCTTCCGCCGCTAGGAGACGCCTGTGACCCACGTTTGCCGAGAGAGTTCCCATTCAAACACATCTGCTACCGGGAAAAAAAATGCAGCTCAAGTGTTACAGTGGATGTAGTGATTATTTACAGGCAAATCTGGCCATCTCTGCACGTTCGCATCTCCGCCTCTGGAAGCTCCCTGGCTTTCAGCAAACGCCCCAAGTTCTGTTCAAACTTCATCTACATTTCGGGAGGAGAAACCCTCTGCCCCCAAATAATTTCTGGATCTGCATTGTCATTCAGCCGCATGTCTCTCACACACGAACACACGCGCAGACGCGCGCGTACACACTAGTGTTTCCATACGTACAAATGAACACATTAGAAAATTACCGTCATTTTTAAAAAGGCTCCAGGATTCTGATGAGTCAGCTTGGAGAGCTCAAAACATTTCTTTTCAATCCTGAAGATCTAAAGAAAAAGAAAGCCGGGGGCGGGGGAGGGGGGGAGGGGACGGAAGTACAGATGCAATACCGTATTAATATTCAGCTACTCTATAATCTCCTTTTCATTGATCCACAGGTCCTTTTCTACACTGCCGCTCCATTCTCAGCCGCAGACGTGATGCTAAAATCATTTAAACTGCAGCGGTTTTTCCAGCTACTCTATTTTCTCCTTTTCATTGATCCACAGGTCCTTTTCTACACTGCCGCTCCATTCTCAGCCGCAGACGTGATGCTAAAATCATTTAAACTGCAGCGGTTTTTCTCTTGGCTTTGGCCAGTCGTCAATTTACTGCAGCTGGAAAAGGATTAGCCATTTTTGCCGGCACCCTCTCCTTCCAACCGCTCAAAGGCAGGACCCATCTCCGTGAAAGAGCCAAGTTGGGGAGGGGGGAGCAGGGCGGCGGGCACGCAGTCGCGGGACTCGCAGCAGCATGCCTTAGACTACAGTCACACTCCTGGACACGCGCGCTCTCTCAATTCCCCACCAGAGGGAACAGCCACGTACCTCAGGGTCTGGGAAACGACTCTCCTTTTCCCGCAGGTTGTGGTGGTGTTACGCTTGGGTCATTCATTACCCGAAAGCCGCAGGGGACCTTCCTATCTGGTGGCGTTAGAAGGAAACTGAACAGGGGCTGCTTTAGTGAATAAACAACCTATTCCTTGCGAATAGCCCATTAATTAATATAACAATATATATTTATGTATCTTTCCTCGGAGAACTGGCATTCGACCCGCTCTCCAGCACTGACGCGTTCGCGTTGTATTGTAACTTCACAAGAACTGGGGCTGTGGATGCGCCGCGCGTCCCCAGCGCCTGGGGAGGGAGTGGGCACACTCGCAGCTGGTCAAGCGCGTCCTTCAGAGCTGGAAGGGGGAGGGGTGGTGGGCTTACTCGGGACTCAGCATGAGACTAGAAGGGATGGATGTGAACACCGTGAATGTGCAAACGTGTTGGAAGATATCTGCAGCGGCACACGCTCGGGCCCCGCGTGTGCACGGTCCCTGCCCACCGCCCCAACCGCGTTCGCGGGTGCCCCGCCGTCCTCATCCAGCTGGCCAACCCCACGCTGGGCTAGAAGCGGTGCCCCTGTGTCTAGCATGGTGGCGAAAAGGAGGATCTCCAGTCATCAAAAAGAGCAGAAAATAGAGCGTGTTCCCGCCGCTGCGTGGCACTTGGCCGGAGCAGGCGCAGGGATATCCGAGGAGCTTTGCAGCGCCGGGCGGTCCTTGCAGCCAGGCGCCCCTTGCAGCCAGGCGCCCTAGAGCCTGGCGGCGGGATGACCAGCTCAGAGGCAGAACGAAACTCCTCAGTCCTTGATCAGTTCCTTGATCAGGCACTCACAGCTCCTAGCCGTCCCCGGGCGAGGTCATCTATTTGGTAGGGATTTTGTGGCTCTACATTTAAGGCGGAAAGAGGCACGTCTAGCGAGTCGGCACGTCTATAGGGGCTGTTAGCTCACAAACCCTTAGAATGAATCCCTCCGCTTTTTTTGGACCCACCTCTGCCCTCCCCCTCCCCCCGCAACTGCTATGCCCCTTCCCACAAGGCCCCTTCAGATGCTCACACTTAGATTGACACATGCCATAATATACCCACTTTTTAAATATCTTGCCAATATCTGCTAGAGTTCCTTAATTAGATAGCCCTTGTCAATTAGTGGCCCCTGTGCAACTTTCCCCCCTTCTCGGTGGTTTATTTCCATGATCCGAAGCAGGGAAAATACCTTAAAGGAAAAAGAATGTTAGCATCATTGGAAACCCCGCTCCTAGGAGAGGATACCGCAGCTGTTGCTATTATGTTTTCGCATTTGCTGATGCAAACAGGGGAACCTCTCGAATTCCCTCCCCATTACCTGCGGCTGGGGACTGGGAACTTTCCGCGGCACAGTCCCCAGCCAGCGCCTCGGGACCTGCGGGCTGTTCTCGCTCTCACACTCACACTCACCCTGGCTGCCCGGGCTCAGGCTCTGTCCCGCCTCGCCTGGCTGCCATGTGACGTATATATTTGACAGCAGGTTGAACCAATCAACGGAAGCTTAGTGGGTGGTGCTCCTCAGCGATTGGTTGGCAAAATGAGGGCGCTGCGCAAAAACAGAGAAGCCGAGCGCTCTGAGCTCAGAAACTGCCAGCCAGGATCACAGGCTCAGAGGCTGAAGCAGGAGGAAGGACTGGAAGGGAAAGGGAGGAAGTGGGAAAGAGGCTTGGGAAGGAAACAGCAGAAAAGAAACTGCTCATTTTACTTACAGAGAGGCAAGTAACGGTGGAGATAATGACAGAGGGAGACAAGACTATGAAAGCCAAAAAACACAAATAGAGTGAAAGAGGGGGAAAATGTCAAGAAGAACATTCACCCGGAGAAATGAAGAGAATGAAAGTTTTATGCTGCAGAGCCCTTCTATGCTGTTCCGGCACAACATTGTCTCGCTGTTTTTAAGCAATTTTGCATTTGCTAGCCGTTGACATTAAGAGGCATGTTCAGCGGTGCCAGCAGCATCTCCACTTCCTTCTCCTCTTCCTCTTCATCTTCCTCCTCCTCCTCCTCCTTTTCCTCCTCCTCATTCTCCTCCCATCAGCAAGAAGACAAACCGAGGACAGTCTTGAAATATCGAAATTTCCTCTTTGGGATTTGCCAGCGCCGCGTTGCGCCAAGACTGTCGGAATAAAGGACGCTGACTACTGTATTATCGTTATTTTATTAATTGGTCAGTGGGAAGATTACAGATGAGGAAAGGGGATGCCTGTCACCCTTCCTGTGCTAAGATTGAAAAATGAGGCTGGATTGGGGGAAGCTCTAAAATGAAGCAAAAGGATTAAGATTTTTTAAAGACAGAGTACCACAGGAGCCCCCCTCCCAAATAGCACACTTTTATTTGTATTTTTTTTTTTAGATTTTTTTTTTTCCGTGGTGGTGGGGGAGGTGACTGGGTGGCTGACTGGCTGCGGGAAGCTACTTCCTTTCCTTTTGGAGATGATTGTGCTATTATTCTTTGCCTTGCTCTGGATGGTGGAAGGAGTCTTTTCCCAGCTTCACTACACGGTGCAGGAGGAGCAGGAACATGGCACTTTCGTGGGGAATATCGCTGAAGATCTGGGCTTGGACATTACAAAACTTTCGGCTCGTAGGTTTCAGACGGTGCCCAACTCACGGACCCCTTACTTGGACCTCAACCTGGAGACCGGGGTGCTGTACGTGAACGAGAAGATCGACCGCGAGCAGATCTGCAAGCAGAGCCCCTCCTGTGTCCTGCACCTGGAGGTCTTTTTGGAGAACCCTCTGGAGCTGTTCCGGGTGGAGATCGAGGTGCTGGACATTAATGACAACCCCCCCTCTTTCCCGGAGCCGGACCTGACAGTGGAGATCTCTGAGAGCGCCACGCCGGGCACCCGCTTCCCGCTGGAGAGTGCGTTCGACCCAGACGTGGGCACCAACTCCTTGCGCGACTACGAGATAACCCCCAACAGCTACTTCTCCCTGGACGTGCAGACCCAGGGTGATGGCAACCGATTCGCCGAGCGCCACCCGGTTCGCCGAAGGGGGGTGGGAAAAGCCACTGGACCGAGAGCAGCAAGCGGTGCACCGCTACGTGCTGACCGCGGTGGACGGGGGAGGAGGGGGAGGAGGAGAAGGAGGGGGAGGCGGAGGGGGAGCGGGCCTGCCCCCCCAGCAGCAGCGCACCGGCACGGCCCTACTCACCATCCGAGTGCTGGACTCCAACGACAATGTGCCCGCTTTCGACCAACCCGTCTACACTGTGTCCCTCCCAGAGAACTCGCCCCCAGGCACGCTCGTGATCCAGCTCAACGCCACAGACCCGGACGAGGGCCAGAACGGTGAGGTCGTGTACTCTTTCAGCAGCCACATCTCACCCCGGGCGCGGGAGCTCTTCGGACTGTCGCCGCGCACCGGCCGGCTGGAAGTGAGCGGCGAGCTGGACTACGAAGAGAGCCCGGTGTACCAAGTGTACGTACAAGCCAAGGACCTGGGCCCCAACGCCGTGCCCGCGCACTGCAAGGTGCTGGTGCGAGTGCTGGATGCTAACGACAACGCGCCCGAGATCAGCTTCAGCACCGTGAAGGAGGCGGTGAGCGAGGGCGCGGCGCCTGGCACGGTGGTGGCCCTGTTCAGCGTGACTGACCGCGACTCGGAGGAGAATGGCCAGGTGCAGTGCGAGCTGCTGGGGGACGTGCCGTTCCGCCTCAAGTCTTCCTTCAAGAATTACTACACCATCGTGACCGAGGCCCCCCTGGACCGAGAGGCGGGGGACTCCTACACGCTGACAGTGGTGGCTCGGGACCGGGGCGAGCCGGCGCTCTCCACCAGTAAGTCGATCCAGGTGCAAGTGTCGGATGTCAACGACAACGCGCCGCGCTTCAGCCAGCCGGTCTACGACGTGTATGTGACCGAGAACAACGTGCCAGGCGCCTATATCTACGCGGTGAGCGCCACCGACCGCGACGAGGGCGCCAACGCCCAGCTAGCCTACTCGATCCTGGAGTGCCAGATCCAGGGCATGAGCGTCTTCACCTACGTGTCCATCAACTCCGAGAACGGCTACTTGTACGCCCTGCGCTCCTTCGACTACGAGCAGCTTAAGGACTTCAGCTTTCAGGTGGAAGCCCGGGACGCCGGCAGCCCCCAGGCGCTGGCAGGCAACGCCACCGTCAACATCCTCATAGTGGATCAGAACGACAACGCCCCTGCCATCGTGGCGCCCCTCCCGGGGCGCAACGGGACTCCAGCTCGCGAGGTGCTGCCCCGCTCGGCGGAGCCAGGTTACCTGCTCACTCGCGTGGCCGCCGTGGACGCGGACGACGGCGAGAACGCCCGGCTCACCTACAGCATCGTACGGGGCAACGAAATGAACCTTTTCCGCATGGACTGGCGCACCGGGGAGCTCCGCACAGCGCGCAGGGTGCCGGCCAAGCGCGACCCCCAGCGGCCTTATGAGCTGGTGATCGAGGTGCGCGACCACGGGCAGCCGCCCCTGTCCTCCACCGGCACCTTGGTGGTTCAGCTGGTGGACGGCGCCGTGGAGCCCCAGGGCGGGGGCGGGGGCGGAGGCGGAGGGTCAGGGGAGCACCAGCGCCCCAGTCGCTCGGGCGGCGGGGAAACTTCGCTAGACCTCACCCTCATCCTCATCATCGCCCTGGGCTCAGTGTCCTTCATCTTCCTGCTGGCCATGATCGTGCTGGCCGTCCGTTGCCAAAAAGAGAAGAAGCTCAACATCTACACGTGTCTGGCCAGCGACTGCTGCCTCTGCTGCTGCTGCTGCGGTGGGGGGGGTTCGACCTGCTGCGGCCGCCAAGCCCGGGCGCGCAAGAAGAAACTCAGCAAGTCGGACATTATGCTGGTGCAGAGCTCCAATGTGCCCAGCAACCCAGCCCAGGTGCCGGTGGAGGAGTCCGGGGGCTTCGGCTCCCACCACCACAACCAGAATTACTGCTACCAAGTCTGCCTGACCCCAGAGTCCGCCAAGACCGACCTGATGTTCCTTAAGCCCTGCAGCCCTTCGCGGAGTACGGACACTGAGCACAACCCCTGCGGGGCCATCGTCACCGGTTACACAGACCAGCAGCCCGACATCATCTCCAACGGAAGCATTTTGTCCACCGAGGTAAGGCTGAAGCGAAAGGACCACCATCTCTCATCTCCTCCATCTGAAAGCCTCCTCTAGCCCGGCCCTTGTATCTCTGGTGCACTGTGTATTTATTTTTAGGATTTTAGCTTATTTGTATCATTGTGGGGATGGGGAATGGGGGTTACCCTCTCCCACCCCTTCGTGTGTAACCCAACTTTCGCGTTATTCCTTATTCTCTGCACTCCACCCCTCCGCATTTATTTTCATTCCACCCCCTGGTGCCTTGCACCCTAGAGAGCTCCCCATTTCCCTTTCCCATCTGTCTCCTATCTTAACCCATCAGTCTTTCCCCAGCGCTGAAACCCGGAGGAAAGGGGAAAAGTGCGCGCAGGGAGAGGGAAATGTGGGGGAGGGACCTTCTAGAACTCGCAAAGGTCTTTTTTTCTCTTTGCGTCTGTCCCAGGCGTTAATAAAGTTGATTCTATTTTGCTTTGTTTATCGATGCTTTCAGTCGCGTGTACAAGCTATAGATTGTTTAACTTTACACAGTTGTCTAAACTCGAATGCATGTTTTAGTGAACAAGTTATCAGATCCTTGTCCTCTGAACTTGGGTGGCAAAAAAAGCCTTCAGTTCTGTTCTGGACAGCATTTACAAACGCACTTGAAGCCGAATGCCCACACAGTGTGAATTTGAATGAAGTTGCTTTGGCACCAACCCCTGTAAGCGTAAACTAACAAAAGGTTTAAACAATTGTTGTCTTAAATTTATCTTTTAGTAATAATCACCTTACTGCCACTGTTTTTTGATACATCACTGCTGTTGGCTTTCTTCATCAAAGAATTTGGCTTGTCAATTCTGATTTCTTTATAAAAGATGGAGAAGTGGCAAAGTTGGGGAGTTGGGGGGAGAAAACAGTTCGTTTTTGTAAAAGAGAGCTTGGAAGGAAAGGGTGTGGGTGGTGGAGGTGGGAAGGAGAATTCAGGGGGCCTTTGGAGGGAAAAAAAGAATTGGGGGGACAGGAATATGAACTCTTTTCTTGGCAGGTCATTTTATTTGATTTTTAGATAATACTAATTGACTTTCATGAATATTTGTACAGCTCATTTGTATCTTAAGCACATTTTGAAAATAAACAACAAAACAATTCTATAAAATATCCAAACTTTTGCTTGTTGAGCGTGCTGTTTTTCTTGTGTCAACCAGTATGCACCTAAACACTTTTTTAGGCCACTGACCGACTGCAGACTATAACTAGGTTGACTGTTAGCAACAATAGTTTATAAGCCCCAGTTATGAGGTCATTTGCATTCTCTCTTTAAATAAACACATTTAAAGTTGGCTGGTTTTTTTAACCTTTACAAGTGACTGTATTCAAGTGTCTCTGCATACTTCCCCTGCCCTTACCCTGCAATCACTAGGTTGAGGTCTTAGGAGAGCTTGTCAAGTCATAGAAATACACACAATTACCTAAGCTGGAGATAGTTCCTAACCTCAAAAATAGACTATTAGCTAAATCTTCAGCATTCAGATACTCTTGATTTATTTATTTTTTTTCCTAGACTAAACATCAGCGAGCAGAGCTCAGCTATCTAGTTGACAGACCTCGCCGAGTTAACAGGTATGGACTCTTTTTCTTTTTTTTTCTTCCCCTAGCTTGGTGTATGGACAATTTACTACCTAGTGAAAGTACATTATCTGAAATTAAAATGTGGCATGTATAAAGTTTTCCCAATGAAGGCAGGGCATAAATATCAATTATATTATGTTTCCTAGCAAATTACATTCAAAAAAGTGTATTTTATTTGTATCCAACTGACAAAATAAATTTGAATATTTTCTCAGTATACATTTGTACATAGCTTCTGTTAAATCTTTCTGTTCCAGATGTTTACACTTACCTCGGCCTCTTGAAACTAATATGAACATGTCCTTAGCTCCAGTCATAGACTAATGCCTAAATTTTACATGCCTTCAGTACATAAGTTGACTACTAATGTTACATTTTTAAAGAGTAAGATTTAGGTTATGAAAGCCAGCTTGATGCAAAAATAAAGCCAACTAAGAGGTCTGTGAGTCTGCAGCACCATCTGTGACCATGTGGTGGCAGAAGAATGTTTTCTGTGTTTCTTCACCTTTTTTATTCTAATATTCCCATTTGTGTACTTCTAGTTCTGCATTCCAGGAAGCCGACATAGTAAGCTCTAAGGACAGTGGTCACGGGGACAGTGAACAGGGAGACAGTGATCACGATGCTACCAATCGCGGCCAGTCAGCTGGTAAGTGTGATCAAAGGGCAACTGAAATGCTGACTCTCTAGTTTTTGTTCTTATTTTTCAGAACAAATCTAGAAAGGATGAGGTCCTATGTAATTTCCTGCAAGGTTCATGCTGGTAACTCTACAGGAGAATAGTGTCACCCTGGGTTGATAACTGGGTACTCAAAGAGGCCTATCAAAACATAATATTCCTTTGGAGAGTTAAAGTTAGAAATCCACTGTGGAATATGTGCAAATATAACATACATCTTTTTTATGCAGTTCTCTTTTAGTAGAATCATATTGCATTCAAAAAGCCATAGGTCTTTCACTTGATCCAATCTTTAGTCAATTACGGTTTCATTAGACTTGTTGATGGATGAAGTAACTAAGGATGAATGAAATTGACCTGCACAAGGTCACAAGAAGATAAATGAATGACTGGGGACTAAAATCCAAATTCCTTGCCTTCCAGAGCAATGCATTTTGCACACCCCCAAATACTGAATGAGAGAAGGAATAGTGATTAAAATTTATAAGTAGGTTGGAAACAGACTTTCTGATCTTGAGTTCTTGGGCATCAGGACATTAATGAACATATGATCATGTACATTTTTTGAAACATCATAGGCTTCCTCATTTTCAGCAGGGCCTGTGACCCATCAGAAGTTGAACTCTTGAGTGTGGTTAATGTAAACTTGATGGTACTCAATGACAGGGGTTGCAATATGATATATATTTTTACTTTTCATTACATAATTTAATCTTTGAGTTTTATACCATCTTAACTCTTAATGAGTTAAACTAAAAGGGAACTCTTATAAGACATAAAATATGTACCTTAAAATGAAAATAATTTCGTCAAGTTCTAGTTTTCTTCCTAATTCATTTGGACTTTACCTATGAAGGATGCTTATTGAATTTTTTTACTTTGTCTGTATAGTTTTGTGTGCATTTGACACATGAGGAGATGAAAAGTTAGTCAACTTTTGTGACTTCTAAAAATGTCCATTATTGGACTGTGACAGGGTTCAACTCAGCTTACCGTTTTTCTTTTTTTAAAAAAAAAAAATTAACATTGCTTTGATGAATAAAATAACCATAGTGTGAAATGATCCTTATTTTCACAGTAATATTAGTCCTCGAGAGCACTCGTTCCTTAACACACTTGGGGGACCTCTGAATGCTGTGGAGGCAGTGTGTCAAAGGGCAGGGCACACCCCATGGTGGCCTGGCTACAAGCCTCTTGCTTGGCTGGTGTCTGCTGTGGTGTGGCCGCCTTAGCCTTGGGAAACTCGGGCAGGAGGAAGGGAAGGAAGGCTGCTCAAGGGTCTCTTTATATTGCTGCAAGTCATTAATATGCAGACCTAATGAGACTTGAGAACTGCCAAGAATCCCCGGAGGTCCCTGCCCCTTGCGGGCCTTCACGCTAAGTGAACAGAGCATCTATTTAGTGTCTGGGAACCTGACAACAAACCAGATCTTGCCAGAAGTTTATATGGGAATACAAAGTCCCTTTCATTTTTGCCCTATATATGGCATATGATTTATTGTGATCCTTAACAAACTGTACATTGGGGATTGCTCATTTCTATTCTTTAGAGTTTCTAATTTAACAGTTAGTCTTTGAAAACTTTTAAAACAAAATGTTTAATATTTTTTATAAAAAGAGTATCTGCTACTTGTTTCCTTGGATACATTTTCTTTCTTTCCCATCACCCCTTCCTTTGTTTCTTTCTTTCTTTCCTTCTTTTCTTTTCTTTTCTTTTTTTTTTTTTTTGTAGCACTCCAACCTCAATGAACATTTCAATTAGTTTAGTCCCTCAGACATAATGAGCCATAATAGCCTATCCTATGAAAGAGAAATGAATAAACATCTGCAAAAAGAGCTAAATTTGGAAGTTAGATTGGGAGTATATTCTTACCAATGTGTCTTCCCAAGAGCTGTTTCATTTCACAGGCTCTCTGTGCTGCCATATTGGTAGTTCTTTCTAATTATTTGAGATGTCAAACATTTAAAGGAATACTACCGCTAAACTGTGTTCTGGAAAACTTTTCTTTTTTCAAAAAGCAAAACAGTTTTTATTTTTCTTTATCCAAATGGTAATTATTTTTCCTCTTTTTAAGTTCTTAGATGTGCAAAAGTATTATAGGATTACCAAAGTATTTCATTAGTAGTTACAGGGCAGCCCCAATCTACTGGGCACAATAGTAGCTGTTTTAGGACTGTAACAAAAGTCCTTATATTAAGAAGTAATTGCATCTCTGTGTGCTGAATTGCAAGCAGATTTAGTATGTCTAATTTTATGGTAAGAACGATTTTGAAGTGTTTTCTTTTTTAAGTATAAATGCCCCAATGCAAAGAATTAAACATGCACTTACTTAATGAATTTTTAGTTCTTATTGATACTCTTCTATAAACCTCACACCAAGTAGGTAGAACACGTCCAAAAAGTCAAGCTTGCTTAAGATAAATCTGTTTTATTTCTTTGTAAATCCAAATATTAATCTAAAATCTTCCAATTTTGCCAAATTAGAGGTAATCTTCACAGAGCAGTTATTTCCATATTTAAGGTCTAATAAAAGGACCATACTAATGAGTACATTTTGCTAAACTAGGTTTTAAGAGGGGAGCGATCAAGGAAAACTAACACTGAAAAGATAAAATTTCTGACTTCTTTCAGTTTGAACCTCATTCTCTACTATATTAGATACATCATTTAGCTTATTGCTCTACCTGGTTCAGTTTCTTTTAATTTATCCCTGCCCTTTTTTTCTATGTTAGCATTATTTTTTTTTAATTTTTTTGATATGCCTTGTGTTCATTCTTTTATGAATAGTTCCTGCCCTTTTTTTCTATGTTAGCATTATTTTTTTTTAATTTTTTAGATATGCCTTGTGTTTATTCTTTTATGAATAGTTTTCTTTTTTGTTCTCCCTCCCCCACCCACCCGCCCTTGCTTTTCTCCTTTCTAAGCCACTTGCAGTCACCAATCTTGTTCATAGAAGGGCTTTAAACACGGAGGCAGCTGCGCAGAGAATCACATAAGCTTTTTCAGTTTTCCACTGCACCTGGCTCCATGTGTGAAATTCTTCAGCATGACCACTGCTCTGTGGCACTTTCTTTCTATGGCCTTGTCAAGGTGCTTTCCGTTTTTTTCAGTGCATTATTGATATATTGGTTAGATATGGCCAAAGTCCAAGGAGATGTGGTAAATGCATGCATAAACCATCTCAAGAGGAAAAATTGATTAATCGCAGCTTAAATAGCCGAAAAAGTAGACTTGATAAAATATTTTTTCTATTTTGGAATATAATTACAACATTTTTGCTTGTATATTTTTAAACATTTTGAATATTATTGGAGGTATTTCTAAGGAGATCTGTTCAGTAGTTGAGGTATTTGGTATGGCTTTTTAAAATTTACAAAATACCTACACTAGGATTGCTTATTAAATTAATTTTCAATACTTTGTGCCTTTTAAAAAAATATGTTGAAGAGGAGAACCCTAATAAGTTATTGGGCTACTTGTTACACAGTACCTAAAAATGTCAAATATTTCTTCATGAAATGTCTCTTTCACTTATTAGGAAACACATTAACTTCTAGATGGATTTAGTTCTTAACTTATTATTATGAGAGTTATACATCGTGCATGGTAAAATTTTGACTGTCAATTCAAAAAGATACACTTACTCAAATTTTCAGTATTTACAAATTAGAGATGTACAGTTTGAAGTGAATTAAGCCATTGTACTCCCACAGTACCTGCATTCGTGATTTACTTAATATTTAACTGTCCCTTCTTAACTCCAATAAGAATTTAAATATTCAAAAATTAGATTTTGACTTCACAAACAAAGTATATCTACTTTGTTTCAAAAATCTTATTCAGGTTTCTGGTGAATCTTTGAGCTACAACTTGAAATTGTGGCGAGATTTATAATTGGAAAAAAAACATGTAACAGAAAATGAGAAAAGTGGGTAAATGTGTAAACATTTTGAAAGATGATAGGGAATAATTTTGATGTGCACATTTTGACTTTTTCATGAGTGAATTATGTTGATAAAAATCTGTTCCAAACCATATTTTGCTAAAAACTGCAGCAGTTTTTGTGGCTATAATTAATATCTTTTAGTTTTCATTGTAAAGTAGTTAAAGAAAAACTGAAAATATTAAAAAAAAATGAAGGGCATTGGTTTTTCTTTAAAATGTATTTATCACATTCGGAAAAATTTTTAACGTGAGAAAGAAATGTGCACACAATTGTTTATTATTGGATTCATCAGAAACTAGTACCATTTGATTAGGAGGCTAATAATTCTGAAATGACAATTTGTTCTCAGTGGAAATATCCACTGTCTTAGACTATGAAGGACAAGTTACTTACCAGTTGAAAAATATGTATTTTAAAATTTGTCTAAATATATCTTTGCATAACAGGCAGTCAGTCTATCACATCAGCTGTCATGCCTTGCAGAACAGATTATTTCTGAAAAGTGGAAAACATAAATAACTAGAAAAAGAGATTGCAAGCAAAAAAATATATGTTGACACTTTATTAGAAATCAAAAATTCAAAAGTGATGTTCGGCCTGTGTTTTCATGATGTGCAAATTCCACAGGTTCTATAGTAAGGGCATTTGAATGGAAAAAAAATAATCAAATCAAAGTTATTAACTCTTAAGCCTTCAATTTAAGCCATTAAAATTTTTAACACCGAAATAAAAGGTATGCATTTTAGTGTCACAGGTTGGCATCTGGCATCCCTGTGTATTGTGGAGTCATTTATCACAGCAAAGCTTTAAAATACCTTTGCTTATTTAGAAATCAAAGTAATATATCTAACAAGACTACTGGTAGATATTAAGTAATAAAATAATGTTAGATACTGGCTTCCTAAGGCGAAAATCAATAATGAGATAAATATATTTGGCTTTCAAATTATACAAACATATGACAAATAAAAAAATTCATTTTCAATTAATATGTACACTACTTATTTGAATTTTATTGATATATTACCCAAGTGTTTCTCAGTTTCATTCCAATGTCTGATTTTTCACATGAGAAATAGGCAAACTTGTCTTATCAATAACTCTTGTGAAACCTCATACTCAGTTTAGCCGCCTTCCATTTCATTCTAGATATCTAATGTATATTACTACTAAGCGAATTCCAGTAAAAAATGATTCATTGATAATTTTGTTAAGAACATTATTTACAAGAATTTTCCATCTGTCCAATGACATTGTTCTTTTCAGAAAACCTTTGTTACGTGCATGCTGTATTTTTAAAACAAAGAATCTGAAATCATGTAAACTTTAATACATCATCTGCATGAATTTTAACCAGCCTCTACTACTTAAGAGAGGCAGAGGAACTATATATTTGCAAGAGAAGAAAATCAACACAGTTGAGTATACACTACCCATAAAAATAATTCCTAGTAAAGTACCTTCTAAAATAACCAAGCTATATCTTGATATGAGTTTTAACATACTATTTTATTCAAATTTTCTGTGTGAAATTGTCATAGAATTAGAAGAGTATCTAGACAGAACTGCAGGAAAGTTGTGAATGGTCTTATTTGGCATATTGGAAATGATGTACACCAATAACGAAAACCGTATCCATTACAAATTTTGCACTAGTACCCATCTTTATCAGGATCCAGTGAAACAATTCTATGTTACTATTTGAATATAATTTTACCACGTCTTCTAATGCAATGTAACAAATCCATTTTAAAAATAATTAAATAATTGCTTATCATCATTTTCCTCTTAGTGTCTGGTAAATAGACACTAAGAATTAACTTAGGAGTCAAGTGTGTCGAAACAAATCTCCTCTTTGGTTTTGGAGTTTGTACTACCTAGTAATGGGAATCAGGGACATTCTCCTTCTCTCTCACTTTTTCTTTCTGCATATCTTCCGGCAGAAATAGAATGAAGGACTGAGCTTTTCTGGTGTCTAGTGAAACATTTACATGTTTTACATGCTGTGCTCAGTCTGATTCCTTAATCCTAACTTCAGCTCACGTATTCATTCCTCAACAGTTCACTGATCAGTAATTTATTTCCAGGCTTATGCCTGACAATTATCAATGGAATGTTATAATCAAAGTAAGATTTAGTATTATATATAGCTTAATTTAAAGTCAAAAAAAGTCATTATATACCGAGTTTAATGTATAAGAAGCTTGGTGTTATTTACTTTAAAATAATTTATGTCATTAGCTGTCCTTAACTGTAAAATACCTGTGGATAATCTAGAAGGTTCATAATTTCAAAAAATTATTTTTTACTTCACATAAATACATATTAACATATGTACACAAACACACATAAATCATTGTATAACAGAATATCGTCAGGAATTTAAACACTGAAACTTACTCAATAACTCATATCATTTGTAATATTTATAGAATTGAAACTTACTCAATAGCTCATACCATTTGTAATATTATAGAAATAATAATGAAATTCATTAAATAAAATACTCTGTCAAATGAAAAAAAAAAAAAAAAGCCTAGTTTTTCCAGTCTAGGCATTTAGTAGAGAATTTCTTCTATACAGACTAACCATACTCTGGTTATGTCAAACTGATCTTGTTTTAAAACGTGTTCAATACATGTGTTACTAATAAATGTGTTGCTTTTCTTTGTAGTGCTATATATATCAAAATGAACACTGATCAGTAATTTATTTCCAGGCTTATGCCTGACAATTATCAATGGAATGTTATAATCAAAGTAAGATTTAGTATTATATATAGCTTAATTTAAAGTCAAAAAAAGTCATTATATACCGAGTTTAATGTATAAGAAGCTTGGTGTTATTTACTTTAAAATAATTTATGTCATTAGCTGTCCTTAACTGTAAAATACCTGTGGATAATCTAGAAGGTTCATAATTTCAAAAAATTATTTTTTACTTCACATAAATACATATTAACATATGTACACAAACACACATAAATCATTGTATAACAGAATATCGTCAGGAATTTAAACACTGAAACTTACTCAATAACTCATATCATTTGTAATATTTATAGAATTGAAACTTACTCAATAGCTCATACCATTTGTAATATTATAGAAATAATAATGAAATTCATTAAATAAAATACTCTGTCAAATGAAAAAAAAAAAAAAAAAGCCTAGTTTTTCCAGTCTAGGCATGTAGTAGAGAATTTCTTCTATACAGACTAACCATACTCTGGTTATGTCAAACTGATCTTGTTTTAAAACGTGTTCAATACATGTGTTACTAATAAATGTGTTGCTTTTCTTTGTAGTGCTATATATATCAAAATGAATATCAAATAGTATCCCCATCATGCTTGAAACTTCTTATGTTTTGCTTAAAAAGCATGGGATGAGCTTTCTTGGTCATAGTCAGGTAAAATGATTAATAGTCTTGTCAATGCTAAGAAGTCATAAAAATTGAAGTCGTCATTTGAAATGATGGCATTATAAGATTAGTAAGCAAATAGTTCTGTGTTGACATTTCCAAATATAGAAAAAGCAATAAGGAATTTGTCAATAGTATCTGCACTTGATTCAACTGCATTTGGTTTCCTTGGTTTCACTAATTACGGTCATTTGTTCTGGGTTTGTCCAAGGTGGTAAATGATTGGTAGTTTGTAGGAATATGGTCTACCAGAGTGTCATTGAGAAATACCTTTAGGAAGTAATTTCCTAGAAACGTAAGAAAGCACGCTTTTGGCTGCTCATGAAATTTGGTGTCATTATAATTTATTGGACTAGTGATGTGTATGCCATATTTCTGTGGAATCTCATTTTCCATTTTATGTCTAGATTTTGTCATCTTAAATATCCTTGTTAGTGTTTAGTATATTTCTCCCAATTTTGTCTCTATGAAAAAAAATGTTGGAGGATTTACATTGTTTGGGATTATGGATTATGAAACCGTTATACATTTTTTTTTCTGTTCGAATGCCACAAGAGATTTTAAAAAATATTCATTTTCCCAGTACTTAACCATTTCCTATTGTTATTTAAATAGTTTAGAGCCAACCTTGTTTCACAGTACCTTGCATAGTGTAAAAATAATGATCTCAGAGGACTTTTTGCCCAAAGAATCTTACCGTTTACATAAGACGATCATTTTCTCTGGTTAAAGTGATGAACAAAATGATACAAAGAGATTTTTGGTTCCTGTCAGATGAGACAAGAAAAATGTGTTAAGACTCCTTCACCCATCACGAAGCCACCTGTGACCTCTCCCCAACCAGAAGTTGGTGATGTTGGTGAGAACTGGGTCAGCAGTTCTTTTCATTCTGCTTACAGGTATGGATCTCTTCTCCAACTGCACCGAGGAATGTAAAGCGCTGGGCCACTCAGATCGATGCTGGATGCCTTCCTTTGTCCCTTCTGATGGACGCCAGGCTGCCGATTATCGCAGCAATCTTCACGTTCCCGGCATGGACTCTGTTCCAGACACTGAGGTGTTTGAAACTCCAGAAGCCCAGCCTGGGGCGGAGCGGTCCTTCTCCACCTTTGGCAAAGAGAAGGCCCTTCACAGCACTCTGGAGAGGAAGGAGCTGGACGGACTGCTGTCTAATACACGAGCGCCTTACAAACCACCATATTTGAGTAAGTATTATGCAAAAGGCTTTATGAAAGTATTCCCTTTGAGGAAATGAAGTTCTACATTCCATTCTTCTTGGTAAATAGAGTTAGACTGTTTAGAAACAAGGGTAATGTGACTTTGGGATGTAGGCAAGAACTTAGCTGTGGAAAAATGAATATGCTTAACAGGAAGACGAGTTCCTGTGTTAGGACATCATTCTGGACAACAATGAAACATGACTTTTGCTTTGGTTGAAAATACATCTTTCAGATGTTCTTCATATTTCCATAGAATGTTGCACTCCTGATATCCGTGTGTTTTGAAGGGCTGAATTAAAGTGGGGGAACTTCTCTTGACATTGAAGTCAAGCGATCTCGATTTTGTATGGATACCAGCATTAATGCCTAGTTATGCTCTTACCATAGTGTACTGGCCACCTTAGGCCACATACAGAAAGCAGGGCTAGAGCTGTTCTGCCCTTTCAATGTGGTTAGTAACATGTTAGTATGGATTCAAGTCTCTGATCAGAACCAGAGAACTCTCTGATGGAAGCATATCAATTCACCAATACTCTTCATTTATTTAAAATCATAGGTTTTTCTAACCATGAGACATTGATAATTACACTCAGAGCTTTCAGTATGAGGGCCATCCAAGTTCTCTAAGTGGATTGTATTGTACAATCATTGTGAACCATAAAAACCCTTTAAGATTCTATAATATAGTTCCTTTGAGGATGTTGGTAATGAAATTATCCCACTTCTTCACTGCTATAAAGAAAGTTTTTCTTTTTAGTTAATGGATAAGTACTACTGACTATTTGATGTGTTGGTTAAACCACATAAATGATATTTGATAAAGGAGAAACAAAAGGTTACTTTTTAGTATCAAATTTGACTGAGGACTATAATGTGATCTTTGCCCCTCAAATTGAAATTTTGGATTAACAATTTTATTATTTAAAATAAAAGTTTACAAATTTTAAACATCCTGTTTTACTATTTCACTGAAATGAAGAATATGCTTTATAGAAATACCTTATCAGTAATTTCCAGGTAAAAAGGTGAAAGGGCATACATGACTCACAGTAATTAAAATTTACATTTCTAAGTAAATACACATTTTGATTTTAGCCTATATTAACAGATAAATCTACTTCAAATATAAAAGGACATCAACTCACCCTCTTTTCCTCTAAATAAGTACTAACATTGGTGAAATGATAGTTTCATATAGAACTGGAATTTTAACCATTTATGAATGTCTTTACTATATAGTTTTTCTTTTTAATTAACAAAACATAGTAATGATTTTAATAGCGTACTAATGAGCATATATTTTAATGCAAGTGTATTTATTTCTTGGAAATCTAGTGTTTTCTTTTAGAAAGTAGGGATTATGAAATTTATTAGCAGTTATGTGTGTTATTAGAAATCAAATAATGCATTTATCAGTTTACCAGGAAAATTTAGATTTGCCTGAATATTGTGGAGATACTTGTGTTGGAATAAATTCATTTTTAATAACAATTTCTTTTTTTTTTTAATTTGTGTTAGCCAGGTAACATTCACAATTTAGGCTTTGGGTTGAAGTGTGACCTATATAGGAAGTGAGCAGAAAAATAGCTATCTTCTTTTTTTATACTCTCCTTAGTTTCACTGCTATAAAGAAAGTTTTTCTTTTTAGTTAATGGATAAGTACTACTGACTATTTGATGTGTTGGTTAAACCACATAAATGATATTTGATAAAGGAGAAACAAAAGGTTACTTTTTAGTATCAAATTTGACTGAGGACTATAATGTGATCTTTGCCCCTCAAATTGAAATTTTGGATTAACAATTTTATTATTTAAAATAAAAGTTTACAAATTTTAAACATCCTGTTTTACTATTTCACTGAAATGAAGAATATGCTTTATAGAAATACCTTATCAGTAATTTCCAGGTAAAAAGGTGAAAGGGCATACATGACTCACAGTAATTAAAATTTACATTTCTAAGTAAATACACATTTTGATTTTAGCCTATATTAACAGATAAATCTACTTCAAATATAAAAGGACATCAACTCACCCTCTTTTCCTCTAAATAAGTACTAACATTGGTGAAATGATAGTTTCATATAGAACTGGAATTTTAACCATTTATGAATGTCTTTACTATATAGTTTTTCTTTTTAATTAACAAAACATAGTAATGATTTTAATAGCGTACTAATGAGCATATATTTTAATGCAAGTGTATTTATTTCTTGGAAATCTAGTGTTTTCTTTTAGAAAGTAGGGATTATGAAATTTATTAGCAGTTATGTGTGTTATTAGAAATCAAATAATGCATTTATCAGTTTACCAGGAAAATTTAGATTTGCCTGAATATTGTGGAGATACTTGTGTTGGAATAAATTCATTTTTAATAACAATTTCTTTTTTTTTTTTTAATTTGTGTTAGCCAGGTAACATTCACAATTTAGGCTTTGGGTTGAAGTGTGACCTATATAGGAAGTGAGCAGAAAAATAGCTATCTTCTTTTTTTATACTCTCCTTAGTTCTTCATATACCTATATGTCTACCTTCACTTTTGTATGAACTTCAGGTGTTTAGTGTCATCTTAGACTTATACAATTATCTTCAAAATTACATCATGGCTCTTCGTCAATAGTCATAGTCAATTTCATAATCTAATGGAACAAACTATAAACCAAAACTACCACTGACCATTTTGCCCCTCAAATTTCTGGTGCTAGTTTTCAATACTTGTGTCACTTGCCAGCA
>NW_006159867.1:3264446-3273665 GCF_000334495.1 Tupaia belangeri chinensis | reverse complement strand
CAGGAATGAAAATATTCTCCTCTTCTTTATTACAAAGCATATCTCTTACTTAATTAAAGAACCTAAAAATGGACAATAATTACTTGTTTTTAATCAGAATGTTTAAATACTTATTGAGGTTGCAGTTTTTCTTTTGCTAAACATGCATTTAGTTTTATAAGGAACAGAAGGTACACTTCGACATTGAGAAAAGTAACTGTATATTTAGTTATTTTTGTAAAGCTCTAAAAAAGTCAATGAAGCTACCACTGCCTTTTTTACAATAATGACAGGAAAAGGGTGATATGCTTAAAAGTACAAATGAGATCATTGTCTATGCCAAGAAGTTTTCATTTCTATACAGGTATAGAAATATTAAAAACAACAAGAAATCACTGTTATTTAAAACCAGGTGTATGGACGTGTTAAAAATGTACTTTGTGTTTTGAAAAAAAATGCTTAAATACAGTCATGATTCCTTTTTTTTAACATATAAGAAAAAAATCAATGAAGAATACACATGATGCCTTTAATGAAAATTTTTTTTTAATTAAGAGTAATTTTTCATACATCTATTAATACTTTCCCAGTTAGTCATGAACCCTTTATGACCTTGTTTTCTCTTATTTTTATGTTTGCTTATACTTGATAGAGAGCTAAGGGATACACTGAAAGATGGAGGAAATAAATATAAAGATAAAAAAATATGGTCATAATTTAAAATATCATGTTTAGATTTACCTTAAAATGTTAATGAATTTTAGTATATGTTTACCTTTATTAGAATAAATAAAAATACTAAAATACTCCTTTAATTTTTAATTAAAAATAATAATTACTTTCAATACTTTAAATAATAGCGTTAAAATACAACAAAATATGCTGTAGAGTTTTACCATGTTTCATTTTATGATAACAATATCAAGGATTTGTTTATAATTATGCACATCTTATTTAAAATAAATTAGTCTAGGGTCCACATAGTGGCATAATGAGAAGCCAGGGTGGTCTTTGGGATCCGAAACATGACAATGTTCTGGATTCACACCTCAGAGACCTCCCTGACTGAGTCAGGCACATTGAATGCTCCCAGTCCGAGGTTGAGTTAGACTGGATCATAGCATTGAGACCCTGTCCAGATTGTGGTCTCTGACTATCTCTTTTACTTATGAAATAAATAAATAATAAACTTAAAGTAAAATAATGTAGTCTTTCAAATGGCAAAGTAAGTTATATGTAACACAATCTGGATAATCTTAGCAAATAAGAAACTCAAAAATAATTTAAATTGAGGACTATCCTGGATAAAAGGCTATTTGAGTAATATAATTAATAGAAACCCCAGTAGTTAAAACATACTCTATAATATTTGTTGTCATCATTCTTGTTTAAGATTTTGGCTTTACATTTTGAGCACCATCTCTTTTTTTTTTAAGAAAAATTTATGTATTTAATATTATTTGTTATTATTTTTTAATCTGACCAGACAGAAACAGAGAGAGAGAAAGGGAAAGTGAGAAAGCAAGTCACCAGGTCCAGCACTTCAGCTGTGGTCAGCCATGTGAGAGTCTAGCACCTTAATTGCCAAGCCACCTGCTGTCCTCTTCAGTATCATCTGATAAGAGCTTTTGTCAGTGAGGGGTTATGTAGATATGGTTAGTCAGTCTAAACAATACGGTGATAAAGATGTAAGGGTTTGTTCACTTGGAAACTTGATAATATCTTGACAATAAACATAACCAATCTTTAAAAATTGAAATGTCATCTAAAATATATTCATGAAAATGTTTCTTTCATTTGCTTTAAGTGTTATTCAATAATAAACTATATTGGATAGAGTAAAAAACTACACTGGTAAGAATATTTTAAATTTCTCAATCCATGGAAGTTTCTAGAGACATAGAACTAGAGAGAACCATTTACTGAAAAGTGTTGCAGTTCACCCTGCCTTCATGTTACACAACATTTAGACTAGTCCATTTAGACTACACCCAAAACTTACTGTTTCTTCACCTAACTTTATTTTTGCTAACTTGTGAGTTCTTTTGAAATTTCAACTCAGCTTACCCATTTCCTAACAAAAGAAAATATGTCAGAAGTTTTGAAAACTTGCATTTAATATATTGCTGATACTTTAACTAGACCTCTATGTTAGTGAAACTGATTTTGGGAAAATTCTTTTAGACATTTATATTATGGCAATTAGCACTTCAAATTTTTCATTGATTGGAATTGCAGAATATGTTTGGTTTAGTAACATTTTCTTTCAACCCTTTCATTATCTTGGTCTGTCTTTTCTGAATTTTTATAATTTGTTGAACTCAATAGTGTGGTAAGAGCATGTATAGAATTCAGAATACAAGGACATTTCTTATTGGTGCCCATTAGCCTCATACTTATATCCCCGATGTACTCTTCAGGAGTTGTACATTCTTTTAATGTTATAAATATATTATTCCTGGCCAATGGTAAAGCTTGTAAATAGATATTTTTGCATAAGACTTTTTAAGCATTTCTGTTATATAGGTCCACACATCACTGATGAATGAACTTTCTTTAGGATTTCATTTTTCTTTTATTCTAGGTATGTTATTTTTAAAGAATTATTTAATTTAATTTTATTTATTATTACTATTTTTTAATTTGACCAGAGAGAGACAGAGAGACAAAAAGAGAAAAAGTGAAAAAGCAAACTGCCAGGTTCAGGACTAGAACTGAGGTTGGCCATGTGGGAGTCTAGCACCTTATCCACTATGTCACCTGGTGACCCCAGATATGTTTCTGGTCACTGTTTCCTCAAGACATGCTACTTACTTACAATTTCCTGTTTCTGAGGGTTTTTGTTATGTTTTGTTTTGTTCTTCCTCACTCTTTACATACTTCTAGAATTGTGAACCTAATTTTCTCACTTTTATAGGTTATATCTCTGTTACAAAACTCTCTACTTAGAATCATACAGTTCAGTAGTTTTTCAATTAAGTTTCTTCATTTAGGAATTATGAATAACTCTCTCAAAATCAAAATTATTTACACACTTCAATCCAGTGAGCGGAAAACAAATGGCAATTCAGGATGAGGAAAAAAAAAAAAAAAAGAACCAACCCCTGCTCGTATTCCCTAAATATTAGAATTTAATCTTCACTGAATCTTAATACATTCTACTTTTTTGAAAAGTGAGGATCTATTCACAGTTTATATCATTACTGTGGTTGACTGATGAAGGAGTTGACTAGAACTTTCCTATAACTCTAGATAAATGAGATAATATTTTTTTCTCTGATAAATGAAATAATGTATTTTTTTTCTCCATTAGTTGTTAGGTAATAGTTTATTTCAACTAATACGATACGAAGTGAAAGCTATACAAATTATTCTGAGGCGTGGACCTGAAACAGAATCTTCATTTTATATACATACATCTGGCCACTTCTGTAGCCAGTGTTTTTTATTTATTCAGACATCACTGCTTCTCTGTAACTTTTACCTCATGTTATTTAAAGTTTGTGCTTGCTGCTGATTTGGAACTATTTAGTATCCAAGAAATTTTTCTTCACTTTAATGAAGCACAGGCTACTAGTTTTTTAAATCAACATACTTGATTTTGTAATTCTCTGCAATGTTTGAAGTGTTATTTTAATATTTTGTTTTGATGATTTGGCCTTTGGTTTACCCCAACCTTCGTATCTGCAAAACAAAAGTTACATGGGCATTACAAAATATGGTGTTTTGCAAGTACTTTTTTTTATCATTTATTAACTTTGCTAAAATCTACTTCTACTCTATTATGTTATTTTCCTGATAAAATTATTTTCCTGGCATATTTAGACTTATTACCCAGCTGCGAATATTATAATGTTAAATAATTGGTGATAGATGAATAAATGGTTGAAACGACATTTTAAAAATACCCCAAATTTCCTTAACACTGTCATTACATATTGTTTTATTTACACATAGGTCTGCACACACACATACACACACACACACACATAAATTCCTGCTATATCCAAGAAGACATTCTTCTTTTATTCCTGAATATTTTTTTTTCTGTTTTAAAAAATTAATTGTATTCCTTATTAGCTATTAACTGTAGGTTTTTAGGAGGGAAGTAGAATTCAAAGTAATTTAAGATATTAACTACACTTAACTACAGTGTTTTGTGGTATGTGATGAAGTTTTTCATTACACTGAGATTTTGAACTATTTCTAATTCTAAGAGCACATTTCACATTCTAAGGAGATGTTAAATTTTTTTCATATTTCTTAACTTGGAATTTTAATGATTCCTTTTTTTACTTTGTGAGACAGTCTTTCTTTTATGTATTTTATTTATCAGAAGCTTTATATAATTGCTGTCATTCTTCACCTTTTTATAAAGCTAATAGATATATATCTTCCTTTGACTTATTTAATTTCCATATTGGAGTTATTGATTTGCCTGTTATTAGTGACATTTTTGAGTTTTCAGATATGTGGTTAAATTAATTATTATCATTTAAGAGTACATATAGAAAATTAAATTGATAAAAATTATTTACATTTTTATCCAGTATTTTACAGTCCTTTAATATGAGTCTTCATCTGTTACTCAAAGCAGTTTATTTCATGCATACTTTACAGTTTATTGAATTAACAATTAGCATTTAATATTATTTATATATACTTCATTTTATATTACAGATCATTTCTACCCTCTTTCTTATTTTGTACATTGGAAGTAAACCATGTAAGCATTTGTCCATCATATGAGCCTAACAAAAGAAGATTATCCATTAAAATATAAATAGAATTATTCATTGGAAAGGAAAATCTACTTGAGAATTTTTTTTCCTGTCTCATCATACTGAAGATTTATGAGTCAAAAGTTTCAATGCATAAGTTACAAAGATATTGTAAATAAGTCTGGAATATACAAATTCAATTGCCTATAAATATCATTAAACATTATTCAATACTCAATGTGCCAGACTTTTTTTGAGTGAGTTTGCGTCTTCTGGAATCCTTCCTTTAATAGGAGTCAGATAGTGTCTTTTAGATAATATAGACTGGGAATCCTTCTAGACTGTGAGATCTATTGTTCAAGGTTGAATAACATTATTAAATGAAGACTAAGCTCAACATAATGGGAGGCCCTTTAATTTTTTTATGACAAAATCTTAGAATTTTTAAAAGTTTACATATTTATTTCAACCATGAGAGAGAGAGAGATAACATACCCAGGAATATCTTCATGCCATGATCCATTCCAAGCCTCACCCAGCTGGGATCATGGGCATGCATGTGGGTCTAGTGTGCACATACATCCAACATGCAATGTGAGGCTTCGGAGTGTGCACTTCGGACCTTACCATGTTGTTCCAGCATTACAGAACATTGCATTACTGCAGTGGCATCTTCTGGCCCTACAATTTTATATTGAGGTCCAATAAAACTTCCAAATCATTGCAAAGGTTGATTTTCACTTTGGTTTAGGCAGGGAGCATGCAGGAGGTACAACATTGAATTCCAAAATGTAATTACGTACCAAAAGACATAGATTGCAACAAATTGTAAGCAAGAAATTTTGCAGATAAAAATCAGGCCTTTATTTCTAATTCTATAATTGATATATGATACCACATATATACATTATATATGTTAAATAGCAAGTTCCCCATATCTTTCTTTTAGAGATACACTGTTTTTATTAGATTGAAGAAATATTACTGGAACCTAGTTTGGATAAAGTTTCCATGTATGTCTAATAGAGTGTTTATCAAATTATCAATTAGAGCTTCTAGTCAGTATATAACCACATGATTATAAATAGGTTTTCTATGTTCTGGTTTTGTAATTCAGTTGCATGCATACACTTATACATATATACATCCCATACATAAGTGCCATATTTTTGATAAATTAAAATTAATGTTTAAATCAACTCATCAATTTTCAGAGAGCAGACCAATTATAGTTAATACAAGAATAAATTTATTTAACTTATTCCTACTTTTTATCATAAACTGTTAACATGACAATATAGTACTTATTGATAACCAGATGCCTAATATAATCTAATTTTATCTGTTTCTTTATTTTTTTAGATATTAGCGTACTTTCTAAAGATCTGTTCATGATTTAAGTATAATAAATTTAGCTATGAAACTGTAGAGGGAATAGGTTCTCTGATTCCAGTGTTTATGTAGTATGAGGAAACCATTTTTAATTCCTAATTAGATGTTTTTGTCAGTTTTTTTTTTTCCATTTTAAGATTGATATTATCAACATACATTAGGTTCCAATATTTCCTGTGTTGGATATCTAATTGTTAACATATTTTTTACACAAACTAGAAAATTGGCTTTAGTTTATTATCAAATGTTTTAAGGCTCATGTATATTCCAGTAACTATATATGGGCTGGAAATTAGTAATATATTCCATAAAAGCATATTTGTAAATGTTTTTGTCATATTTTTCAAATAAGTACCTTAGAAAAAAAGACCTAAGGCATGTACGTAACACATAAGTCAATAAGAAATGTCTATTTTCTGGGTTAAATTTTGAATCACCTCATGTAAGGAAATAAGATAGAGTTCTTCTCCTCTTACATTTAACTAAGCATTTCAGTGAATACTACATGTTGTAAAAAGATCTGCTCCAACAATAGCAACAGTAGATAAAGTAAATAAATTGTTTTAATGATATTGACTTGATGATGTGGAAGCTCAAATGTTTCACATGCAGTTTTATTCTAAATGGTGCAAGAAATAGTTTCAAAGATATGAGAGGCATGTGATAGTTTGGTGATTGACATACATTGTATGCTCATGAAATATAACGAAAACCTTGGAGGCTGACCTGAAAAACTAGTATAAAATTATTTCCTTTTTTTCCTCCACCATTAATAAATCTGATTGCAGAACTAATCCTCTTGTTAGTCAAAAACAGTGTGGTCTTGAGGTTTATTTTCTTTAGAATTACACATCGGATGACTACAGCAGAGGACATAAGATCTAGAGGTGAGATATTTTGGTAGCTATTTCCTCATTTTTTTATTTATCTCCATCTTTTTGATAAGAGCAGTGGTTAATAGAGGACAATAGTGTACAGATTCAATAGAGTTCAACTAAGTTGTATTTTTAAACAACTTTTAAATATTGGATAATTTTAAGTATATGCAAAAGTGGAGAGAATAGCTTACTGCATAGTCCATGTTTTCTATCACTCAGTTTAAACAGTCATCCACTCTTGGTTGAATTTTTTTCCCATTTAAACACTGATAAAATCCCCTTAATGCAGGTATTTTAAAACAAATCCAGAGATCTTAATTGCTCAATTCGTTAACACATTATGCATGTGTTTATTGAGGATAGAGTTTATTTTTAAACCACAAGAGTAATATTCTTCTTAAAAATCAATTTTCTTGCTATCAAGAATTGTCCAAGTACTGTTCAAATTCCATCATTTTTTTAATAAATATTACTTATACTTTCAGATAATCTGTGGATTCATAACTGAAATATGACTGTTCTTCAACAGTGTGGGAAAAATTCATTTAAAGTACAAATTTATTTTGGTTCAGTAAGATTTTGAAATCCATGCATAGTTTTTTCATAATATGCATCTTCCATGAACTTGTGAAGACACCTCTCAAGCTTAGCAGTAATAGATTTTTAAAAATTTTGATTTGTTTTATTTTAAAATGTCTTATGGAGCTACAGTATATTTACATAAGAGAGTATGAAAATCATAAATGTGTAGCTCAAGAAATTTTGACAAAACAAGTAGCCCTGTATCCTCTGTCATCAAAACATTTCTAGATACTGTTTCCATTAGCCAAAACATTACTGATATCTCAAGAAATTAATTTTTCTGCCCATTTTCAGTTACTACCACCCAATGGGTTACTAGTGTCCTGGTCTTTAATCAAAGGTTAGTTTTCCTGGGTTCTAATCTTCATGTAGTTTGAATAAATAAAATAATAGAATATATTTGAATTCCACTAGCATTTAGTAATCACTTATATATCTGATAATATAGGAAAAACTGTCAGCAGAGCCTAATATATATGGGTGTGTAAGCTAAATAGACCATTTAGTTAGTATGTATTCTCCTCGGATATAATCTCGCTGATAGTATTTGGGGTTCTCTTTGCATCCAGTCTATCAAAAATATTTGATACTTGTCTTTATATCTTTCTTACTGATTGAAACATAGGCCTCATGTTAACTTAGTGGTTTTTATTTAAGCAAATATTTAAAGATCTTAACTTGAATACTAGTTTACCAAAACAGTAGAAAAATTTAGATGTCTCTATTTTGAGCCAAAATGAGGGGATTGTGGCAAATTGTAGACTATGATACATAAATAGAGTAATGAGGTTAAGATTTTGGAAAACAGCAAACTGAAGAGAGTTTAAAAGACTGGGAGAACTGTGAGTTAGGAAGAAAAGGGGAGAGGTGATATAATAAATGTTAAATATTTATACAAATGCTACAGAGATGAGATAGTGATCAGGGAATCTGTCTTTATGGAAATCAGAAAAAAAGGAAATAGAATCTATAGAGTATCCTGAGAGATTTAAGTTGCACATTGTAGGAAATAGCCAGCCCCTGACACTGGTATTTGTTCCTAAGGAATACAGAAACATTTTACTTAAAAAGCTTTACAAACTACAAACGTATGCACAAGCCATCTGTGATTTGGTGGGAATAGCACTTTCTAGTCCTGTGATGTTCTATTTCCCGAAAAATGCTTTTCCAAAGCTCAGGCTGGCGTAGGAGTAAAGAGGCTTGATTTGCCCAAGGGTACAGGACAGGCAACTGGGAGAGCCCTGGTTTTGTCTATTTCCCTCCCTTCCTGTTTCTCTGGATGACTTTTGATCTGTCTTTGAAACGAAAAGGAAAGAATTCGGTTTCTTAAAGCCTTTTGTTCTCATCTCACACATGAATTTCAATGAAGAAGAAAATGTCCAGAAAAAATTAAGAAATCATCGTTGCATACAAAAACAGATTATAAAAATGTCTACTATAGTATATACATATACAATAAATAAAATAGATCATGTATATCAAAACATACCTCACAGCTGGAAGGTTTAAGATTGTGTGTTATATGTAATAGTTTATAAAACGAAATGAAACAAATTACTATGGATTTGAATATCTCATTTGTCAAATATTGAGTTTTCTCTTTACTAAGTTGGCTTATTTCTCTTATAATGAGAATTTTCCACTTTTCATATCCTATTATCCCTGCT
>NW_006159867.1:3229266-3263752 GCF_000334495.1 Tupaia belangeri chinensis | reverse complement strand
ACTTTAAGGAAAATCCATGGTGGCAGTTACTGTGAAGTAGCTCACAATTAAATAAAAATGAAGCAGCCTTTATTAATGATTCAAGGTCAGGTTGCCAGTTATCCTTAAAGCTAGATGTAATATATGCTTCCTTCATTATTTTGGAAGATATAGCAAATAGACCATATATGCCACATTTGATCATGATATTTGGGGTTGATATTTTGGAGAGTAAATTAAAATGTAGCCTTAGGTTGGTAATGTGGAACATGGATTAATCACACATTTAAGAAAAATAAAACAAGGGATAATAATCAAATGAGGAATTGCGATTGCTAAATTTAATAATAATAGTAGTAGCTACCTTCTGAGTGCCTGTTTTCTAGGGACGAATAGATGAAATAAGACATAACGAAGACATAAATTTCATGAATTATTACAATGTGACAATTCTCATTTTTCTAGGATCATGGAATAAAGACTATAAAACTATGGGTATAGTAAATCATTTTAAAATCAGATTTATAACATAATGTAATTAGATGGAAACAATTACATAAATATACTTGATTTTATATAGGCAAAAATTGCTTGTATTAGACAATGTAGAAATGACTTTTGTTAATAGATTTGAGTTGATTCTAATTCCTTAGAGCTTAAATTAAGTGAAAGTTTTGGAAAATCTATACTTTTAAATTATATTATGATCTTATGTAAAGATAATTATTTCTCAAGTTATAACAATACAATATTGACTTTTATTGAAATTATTAGGATTTTTTTCATTTAAAGCCTATGTTAGAATTATTTTTAGCAAATATTTGACATTGAAAAATTTAATTTTCATGTCACAGTTAAAATGGAGCTTGAGATCTAGTAACAAATCCCTTGATGATTCAAATTGCTCACTTTGCAGTAATTCTTCTCAGAAATTATGTTTTCATAATGCTTATAAAAAGTGTGCTAATATATCTAATATGGAAGAAGATTGCCTTCCCTATAAAGGAAAACATTTAAAGTAGTTACAAAGGGCATATCGTTTTGAAATTAATTTTCAGTTGATGTCCTTTATTTTAAATGTTTGAAATTTCTTTGCACTTAAGTTATTCTCTAATGCAGAGGCATCTTAATAGGGCCTATTATTTTTCACACATTATTTATAGTAAAGTAGCACCATCACTGTTTAAAACTATAGAAAAGTTTATAACCAACTGCTTTAATTAATCAGATTTTCCCAAGCTACTGATAAGATCAGTGCAACTCATATTCAAGAAAACTGTTGGCACCGCTATATTTCAAACACAGTGGTCTTCATTTTATTTGACCTAGAAGGTCATGAAAATGTTCTCCTGATAGATAATGTAAAACAAGGAGTATGGTTTCTGAACTTAGCACAGACTGATATGTTAAAGAGCAATGTCTTCATTTAAAATACAAATACAATAACTAAAAAAACTGAAATACTCCTGCGAGATCTCTAGGGGAAAAAATAAAACCAGTAGCAGAACACTTTACATTAAGTGCGTAATGAGAGTTACTTATTTACCTGTGATCATAGAGAACCTAACACGTCCTCATTCATTTTTAGTGACCTCTTGCTTTTGCACAGATTGGAGTACTCAGATCAGGTCACCTCAATGTGGCTTGCTCTTGGTCATCCTCAAAACATTCAAAAGCATTTTTAACTAGTGTATCTACTTCTTCCCTAACCTCACGGGTACCACCAGCCTTCTCTGAGATAATTTTTTAGAAATGAATAAACCAACTTTGGGGTTGTTACAATACTAGGGAACATTTTCAACTTTCTCTGCAATGTACAGGAAGCACAAGCTGCTCACCTGGTGGGATTGTGGTATGTGTAATAAGTAATGGACAAATATTCTAGTCTTCACTGCTTTAAGAATATAGGTTTTCCCTAAGCATCACTGATTTTATCCATTTTGACTTTATTATAGCTTGGAACTTCTAACTTTCGAAGATAATCATTTTTATTTTGTTCTCACAGTATGTATTTATTTCCTTTGGATTCATATCCTATTATGGATTTAAAAGAGTGACCTTTGTACATGTCTTCCAATCAGAGAATTGATGGGACACAGTTACGAACTCTGGTTAGGAGGCTGCTCTGCCAGGGTTCAAATACGAGAACAGCCAGTTTCTAGAGGTATGACCTCTGTAATTTCTTTAACCTTCCTATAACTCATTTTCCTCATCTGTGACATAGATTCTGAAAAACTCATTGTGAAGGTTAAATTATTTAATGTATTTAAAGCAGTGAGAGCCTGGCCCAAAGGAAGCCCTCATTAAGTGTTCAAGGCAACTATATATTCAGTTAAAATTGGAACAATGACATCAGCCCAAGTATGGACAAAATTAAAATTCTGGACTTAAATAGAACTAATTATGCTCCTTTTTACTCCCAGAGAAAAATCAGACTCCAAATGTTCTTTTCACAATATGTAACTCTTTCTTTCTAACTACATCTGCAGTGTACATATTCTTTCATATAACACATGTTTTAAAAGTACAATATCCCTCCTTTTCTTTTAATCCAGGAAACCAATGAAACAGATATCATAGAACCAAATGTATAATACCCAGCAAAGATTAAGATTTTTTTTATCGTGATGTTAGTCACAAAGCACGATTGTGACTTTTTAAATTTTGTATTATCACTATTTTACTTGTATATTTATAAAGAGTGGAGATGCTTGATTACATACAACAAACCAAAAATTAATCTGAAAATACTCATTTTTGAAGTAGTAGATTTTTATGTTAGTATAGCAAAGAGCACATTAGACTTGATGGTTGTAGAAAAAGAAAGGATTTATATTTTTTCAGGCCAAATTATTTTAAAAGTGGTAGAAATTGATGTCCATTTACAATTTGACTCATCTGCATTTTGACAATCACACATGTCCATTGATGTAAATTTTGACATTTAATAGAATATTATTGTCCCCCTAAAGAGGTCTGATATCCCTATATGAGAGACACTGGTGCTTAAAATCATCAGATTAATTAAATAAGAACAGTCTCCTTGTCGAAAATCCTGTCTTTCTAGGAGAAAGGACAAAAATATCTCTGTCTGCCATAGATCACATATTTGAATACATTAAAAGCCAAAAACTTTCTTGTGTTCTTTTCTTCACTAAAATCTTATCTTATAAACCTCATTCTCTTAGTTAACCTTTCTTTTTGTACCTTGGTCTTTCAAGTCACAAGGAGCTAGCACATGGAGTACCTAAGAAACTACCCAAACTTTACTTTTTTTTTTGGAGAGGTTTTTGCTATAGGGCGCGTGCGCTCACAAGACAGACAGAGACAGAGAGACAGAAAGTGAGAAATCACCCCCCAGGGGGGATGGCCATGCCGCAATCCCTTCTCCTCCATTCTCCTCTCGGGATCTTGGGCACACTCGCACATGCACCCGGCGTGAGTTTTAGCCACCAGGTCCGGGACTCGAACCATGGTCAACTACGTGGGAGTCAAGTGACATAGCCGTTAGGCTAACTGCTGGTCCCCAAACTTTACTTTCTACCTACAATTTATTCATTGAATTCTCTATGTAATTTTCATAATTTTATGATTCTGTGTGTTTTCTGTCTTCCACTTCGTACACTAATATTGCATATATATATATATATTCTCCCTATTTTGATTGACTGACAAGATACAGAATGTATGAGTTCCAGTGCCTGATTTCATTTCAAAATTTTAATTTTATTTCTTTTTGGTGTTCATTTCTCATATGAAAACGAAAGTCGTTCATCTTTTACAAAGTGGTAAAACTTCCTACGGTTCCAACTTTGAAGAAGTTAAAGATGGAATTTAAAGATAGAGTTAATTGTTTTGTGTTTAGGATGCTTGTGAATGAAATTGCAGTAGTCAACTGGAGATAAACATTTTCCTTTTCTTAAACTGCACAATGATCCTATGTTGCTTTAAGTTTCTCATCTCATTAGAGGAACAGGATATCTAGTTTATTAGAAAAAAAAGGCTTTGACTCTCTTTGGGAAAGACCCTGTGCAATGTAATCAAGGAAGGATTTATAGAACTCACTTTGGGGCTACTCTTCAGGAACTACCTGTATCATTTTAACAGATAGGGACAAAGGATATTCTCGGTTAGGAAATTATGCGAGTGAAAGTTAAGGATTAGAGAGCAAATAACAGGGAAAAAAGAATATGCTAGGTCGCCGTATCTGTAAGAAACATGTGAAGGTAGAGTGGAAGTTAAGGTTGGAAAGTTCTATTTTGGACAGATTAAGGCTTGTTTTGAATAGTAATACTGAGAGTAATAGCTAACCATTACTGAGAATTTATCATAAACCTGGCACTAGTATGCACTGTTCAGATGTGAATCTATTTAATTCGTACCCAATGAAGTAGGTTGTCTATTAAAATCATACATGTTGTTTTCATGCCTAATGTTCACAAGAGTCTCTTTTCCTTAAGGAGTAAACCAAGGTAAAACAACTTCGGATCGTGAGTACTTTCTATTTGAGATGATTTAATGTCAGAGTGGGCATTTGTAATCCATTGACTGTTTAAATCCCGGGCTTAAGAAATGAGATGCTACTCAGAAGGATGTCAGTAAGGATTTGTTGTTTGAGATTGTGTTTTTCTTGTATTATAGAATATTATTGCAGTTGTCAAGCTTTGTGGAAATAAAGCCAGAACCAGAATGTTCCTGGTAGACAATGGAATTGATGTGATTACTATTTGAGATATTTAAATATAAAATCATAATTACAAAATAGAATGTAATGATAAAAATTAAAGAATGTAGTTACCAAGGATCATGTTCTAGTCCTGACACTGGACTATTGAGAGAAGATAGCGTCTGTAATAATAATAGCAATAATAATGAAGTTTTTGTGCTGGTGGGGATTCAGTTGTGATTAGAGCATGAATAACTGATTTGGAACACCCCTTTAAAGTCTCTTTAGTAGAATGAAAAGGTAAGATGCCAAATCAACTCTAGTCATTGTTTTTTGTCTTCATTGTGAGACAGTGTAGAAAGCAAGTGTACTTCCTTTTTTTAAATCGAGATTTTTCAAAGTGAAAAAATAGACATGAAGAAAAATGGTAACTGAAAATACTAGTAGCTTGAGATACAGCAGGGGCTATTTTGCATAGGAAAGCTTTGATGCAACACATGTAACTTTTCATCACTTAAAATGTGTTAGTCAAAAGGCTGTCATTATAATTGCCCCAATGTCTTCTCTCATTTTGTGGTTGCAGACCAGATACTCGTAAGATTTACTTGTGAGTGTCTCTCTATGAAAGAATAAACCCAGAAGCCATCTTTCATGAAAGAGAAAAAGAAAAATCAGACTCACAATTATAAAGTGAATATAATATTAATCTGTGATCATTATCAGCCTTATTTTTTCTTCATTAAAAGTTATAGAAAAAAATGTCCAGTATTCTTCTATAAGTTTCTAGCTTTTATTGCTACCGATGTTACCCGAGGCTTGAGAGAGTGAGTAGAATCCTTCTTTGAGAAGCTCATGTCACCCGTTTTTCCCATTTACAATTATCCTTCTAATTGAGTCAGTCACAAAACACCCAGACAGTCTTTTTGATTGCAGAACATGTTATATTTTGGAGGCTTGGAGTGATAGAATCCGGACTGTTTTAAGATCTTTAAAGTTAAAAACCTAGGTGTTGCTGGTCTCTTTCAGAAGATACCAGGAGATATTTTCATGTTCCCCAGGGCCAGTTCTTTCTGTCTAACCCACCAGAATCAGTGAGGAACCCTCACTTTTCCATCTTTTCCATCTAAGACACTCAGCTTGGCTACTTTCCTCTTTAAAAATCTTACAAGCTCTTCAGCCACAATAACACTCATATTTATAGCAGTTTCTAGAGTCTTTTATATTTAAGACCTGCCTACGTTTTTCTGCTTCATGTCATTTAACGACTTGTTGGCTTCTGGATACATCATTTTCCTCAAGCCCTTGTGCGTTTACACATGCTAAGATCCGCCTGGAATGCTCTCTCCTTTATAAAAACACTCCTCTCTCTAGCCACATGGCCATATTCTGTTCATCAATCAAAATGCAACCCATTTTATCCATAATGAGAAACCTTCCCAGGCAAAGAGACATAGACATCTTTCCTACAACTTCTTACAGAGTCGTATGTATAATTGCTGTATCTGGAATTTGTGAAATACGGGGCCAGCAGGCAGTGTGGTGGTCAAGGCATTGCCGACCACAGTCTGAGTCCCAGACCCTGTGGCTTGAAAAATCACTCTGGGCATGTGTATGTGAGTGCCCAAAATCCTGAGAGGAGAATGGAAGAAAAGGGATTGGGGTGTGGCCATCACTCCTGAGGGTGAAGGATGATTTCTCACTTTCCCTCTCTCTGTCTTTCTCATGCTCCTTATGGCAAAACCTTAAAAAAGAATTTGTGAAATTTTCCCATTGTACTGTAAACTCTTGCAGAACAGACTTTCTGCATTCTTTTTAGAGTCCCACATTCTAGAATTATGTCTAGAGAAAAGTAGACACCCACAAATGTGCAGAGACTACACCAATGAATCAATCAACGAAACACCTTGAAAGGAAGCATGTGCGTTTCTTTACTCTGTAAGAGAGTTCTCTAAGTGTTTACCCTGACTTGGAGAAATAATATATTTACATAGTCCCTGAATGCCCTCCTTTCCCCCCAAAAGAAATAAAAGCATAAAGCCCAGCCCTTTCCAGTCCTAAATACTCTCCCCTGGATTTCGTCTTTTTTTCAAATGTCTGTGATTTTCATTTTTATTCTGACCTGACTTATACAAGTTCTTTTGTTCTTTTTTCTGCTATATCATTGCCTTTTACAACACATTAAACCTCACGTTTTCACCATCACAACTGCTAATTTCTGTAATATATTTCTTTTCACTTGTCATGTATGATTTACAAACATATGTATAAACATTCTGGGAACATAAGGTAACCTTTGACTGGACATAAAGTAGGAAGTCATGGTGGATATGTGGTTATAGTCAGGAAATTTTGCTAGTACTGTATGACTTATGGCTGGAGGAAATTTAACCAATTCTCCTTCAAATTTTCTGGTTGTATGTAACAATTTTTAAACATATGGTTTTCTTACTCATCATCATTATTGCATAAGTTATATTCAAGATATTTCTTAGATATTTGTAAGTTTTATGACATTTAGCAACTACAGCTTAACCAGAATCCTTTAATGGTTCCAACAAGGGTTGATTATATAAAGTTGGAGCTTTTCCTGAATTTGTTGTAATACCTTACATAAATAGAAAATATATAACACAGTTTTTTTTGCTTTGCAATATAGTTAAATATTTGCATTAAGATGAACCCTAATTAACACAAAGTTTAAAGTTGAGGAAAGTAATGTGACTATTTAAGAATCTGAATCTTAGCACCTAATTAGAATGTAACTGAAATGAATTTTAACCTTTAGCAAATGTGATATAATCTTATTTCAACAATTTAGCATTTTTGTGCCTTTTTTTAAATAGCTATTTCATTCACTGCCTATCAGTTTTCAAATCTCTAATTATCGGATTAGAGGTCAAATTCAAAGAAGAGGGAGGTGGTTTAATGAGTTTCTATGATAGAACTAAAATTTAAGCAAGTACCTAGCCTTGGATTTTAGAATAAGTAATTTAAAATTATGTTTATAAACCAGATACAATGACACAGATTTGTAATCCCAGCTACTGAGGAGGCCAAGACAGGAAGATCGGGAGTTAATAAAGGCCAATCAGGGCAATACTCTGAGACCCCATCTAAGAGAATAAAGAAAGAAGGAAAACACTATGCATGTTATGCAGAAAAAGAAGAACAGTATATTTAATATGCTATATCCATCTCACAAAACAATGATTTTCTCAAAAACCAGGTGAAAATATAATCATAATTCAAAGAAACAGTTTAAATACTAAGTTTATGTTCATATGTGATCATCATAAAATATAAACTTATCTTTTGGATTTCAGTTTTTTATCTTTTTTGGAACTCCAGTGGCCTTAATTTTAAATTGCACTGGATGGAAATATGTAGAAAGTTCACTTAGACAAACTAGCCTCACAAAATTATTTAAAAACTCAGCGTGGGGTCATCTCAGCAGTTTAACAGTAACGCACTGCTCTGAAGATGCTCTCTGCATATGGAAGATGGTGGGTTTGGTTCCTAGCCGACCTGCCCAAGCCAGGCACATGCTTATAACCCTGGCTGCTTAGGAAGGCTGTTCATAGCGTGAGACCCTGTTGAGGGTGCTTGCCTTTCTGTCTCTTGCTCTCGTAAAAGGAAGAAATAAATATCTCCCCCCAATTTAAAACACAGTGCGGCATTTTTCTTGCTTTAGTTGTAAATAGTGTCATCTGTGCTATCAGAACACAGATGACTTGATGATAGGGTTGCCAGATTTAACCAATAAAAATACATGGCACCCAAATATTGCATGGACCATATGTATACTAACACACTATGTATTATTTATCTGAAATTCTTACAGAGCACTGTATATTTTATCTGGCAGCTCTACTGGAGGGGTTATCAAAACCTGTAGTACAAGGGTTCCTAACCCACGTTAGAACAGGGCTTGGTTTTTTCACTGAGGTCAGCTTTCACTGTGCCAGCATTTGCAATCCTCCTCTGTACCTGACCTTCCTGCCTTTAATCTGCTAGTTCTTTCCATGTAAAATAACTGAACTCTTTTAGAAGAAATCAGATTATCAAGTATCTTAAAGAAATAGCCATACATTTACATCCAGTTTCTACCTTGTGTGTATTCCATGTCTTTTTGGAAAATATACTTGGATCGAGTATGAAATAAATCTTTTATTTACCCATCCAGGGGGTTTTCCACGATTTGCATTGCTTAATTACTTTAAAGTTGTGTGCAATATGACCACTGTTTAAGCAGCCTACTAAAGGACATACATGGCTATATATTTTTAAAACAAAATCTTACATATTTATTCTTATGTTTTTCCCATCACACGTTGGTGGGAATTTGCTTTGTTTCCACGTAATAGATAATGTGGCTATGAGTAGTTGGGGTAGATATTATGATACAACGATGTTCTTTGGTGCAAATAGATTTGTTTAGGCACAATATTTATACATGTACAGAAATGACACACTTTTCATTCCTTCTGTTTTGAAAATTAATGCTCATTTCAACCTTAGAAAGAAGTAGCTAATTTAAGCTTATGATATTGTTTTGGAGAAAAAAAAACTTGAAAAACAAATGTCTATATGTCAGTAATTATTGTTAGTGTCACAATTCTCAAGAAAAAAGGAACCGTTTAGTATTTGAAGAACATATGGGTATCTGGTGACAATTTCAGATACAGAAAATGCTGGTATTTGTTTAGCTTACATGAAAATATTTCTTGCTGTTGAAATAAGATATAACTCAGTGAATCGTCTTAAAAAGAACTTTCAAGGGTACTTCTTCATTGTCCATGGAAAGGGTGCTATTTTCAATGTTTTAATGGAAGAAATCAGAGTTTCCATATTTTAGTGAACTGTGATGAAGGATTTCAGAGAACTTTTCAGTAATTGTAGACATGGAGAACAATAAATATATTGTTAGATTTATATTTAGGAAGTATATGCCAATGTAGGGTCAAAGCATATGGAAAATAATTCAGTCTCCAAGCTTCATTTTAAGACACTGAAGCAATAAGGTGTTTGTTTGTCAAAGAGAGCCTGGTATGGTAACCAAAGGACCCTGAAGGAATAATATTCTATTATTCCTTCCAACCAATGAAAAATTTATTAAACGTCCATGGCACAATTTTTGATATTTTTAAAGAAATTTGATCAATCTTTTCAGTCCATAAAATTCTATGCATGCACATTGTCTTAGCCGGGTTTTTCTTTTCTTTTTACAAATATTTTAATTTAAAAGTTAATAGCTTTAATATTTAAAAACAGATATTGGTGGATAGACAATTCTTACTTCTAGATGGAAAAAATATATATAGGATCAGCATGTGTTTTTAGGTATCTCAAATAACTCCAAGACTGATTATCAAAGCATATTGTCTAAAGGAATTAATATATTATCACTAGTCCTTGTTGTCAGTCAAAGGACTTTTGTTTAATATAATTAATTAGTGATAAGTATTTTTAAACCAAATAAAATAGTTACTATAACTACATCTACCTCTTTAATAATATTAGAGGTAGTTGACATGGTTACAGTAACCCACAGAGTAGATATTTACTGGTGAACCAGGAGTAGATATTCTTCCACCTTTATGAGACGGTAGTTTGATTTACATGCATACATTCACACACAAACACATATGTATAAATTTTTAAATGCCTGTGGGATCTTTAGAAGGAATCTATGATATTTCAGGGGAATTATTTTTAATACAATGTGAGGATAATGGTATACTATTTTACTTATTTACTATACTTGTAAGAAAAACAGAAACCTTTATTCTCAAGATTATGAAGTCATTTTCATAACAATAAAATTTAGTTAAAAAATAAACGCAGAACAACACTGAATTCTGAATTTTTCACCAGTAATAAATTCATGGTTTTGCACAGTTTACCAATTCTATTTTATATGGACAGTAACTTACAGATTATTTAATAAACTTCTTACTACACATGCATGCAAGGTAAGAAAATGGAAACAAATTCATTTTTTATAATTATTTTATTTAGCTTTGATTTATTTTAATTTGACCAGATACGGACTAAGAGAGGGAGAGAGCAAAGTAGAGTGAGAAAGCAAGTCACCAAGTCCAGGACTCAAACCTTAACCACCACACCACCTGCCAACCCCTGGAACCCAATTCATATTTTTTTTAAGAATTATTTTATTTAACTTCATTTATTTTTTGATTTGACCAGAGAGGGACAGAGTGAGAGAGAGAGAGAGAGAGAGAGAGAGAGAGAGAGGGAAAGTGAGAAAGCAAGCCGCCAGGTCCGGGACTTGATCCACAGTAGGCCATGTGAGAGTCCAGCGCCCCCAACCATGCCACCTGCCAGCCCCACCCAATTAATTTTAAATCCATATCCTCAAATTGATAAATAAGGGGTATTCAAAAACTTTCTGGAAAATTGCATGCTGTATTTTAAAGAACTATGCACAGGGCTTCTATAGTTTTCTTGCACCAAAATAAGCTTCTACTTTCTGTTTTCCACAGAATTTTGATGACCTCCCTCATACAGTCTTACTCACAATGGTATAATCTTAGAAGAGATGGCAATTTAAGGGTGCCAAAGTTTCCAGAGCTAGGCTGTCTATTACTAGAATATTATGTTCAATCTGCTTCTCTCCTCTTTTAGAAATGATCTATTTTGCTCATTCAGTCATATGCATTTTTACTTCATATAACTTTATTTGCCAGTTTTCTTACCATTAAAAAATCCTTGACTTTATATTTTAATTTAATAAATATTAACTGCAAACTGTTGTAAGCATTGAATACACAAACAGACTAACCTAAAAACAAGCAATTGGCTTTATTGTATACTTCTTCCATTAGTGATCTAATGTGCTGTTTGAATCATTTATTTCACATTTCTTTCTCTAAAAGACTAATCAAGTTTACATATTACAAACTTCCAAACTTTTCTTTTCCATAAGCATTCTATATCCCTAATTCTGTCAACCTGGAGTGAAAAGCATACTGTCTGACAAAAAGAACCAAGTGTATCTAGCATGGAGATAATTGAACGTTACAAATTAAAGATAAGAACACAGGTTTATGCTACACTCAAATATTGTTGGACACAAAGAAAATGTTATACACTAAACTGACAGAACATGGTCAGTCTATTTATAATCAAGAATGAATTACAAAATGTGATCAGTTTTTTTCCCATTATGTGTATGTTTTAAATTTAAATTTTATGTGCAATTTTCTGGTGAGGAGGGAAACATGATTTCTAATCATAATAGTATACAATTGTATTTTCCAAAATCAAAGCAACTACAAATATTTAAGTAGAAGGTAAAAGACAAGTCAAGCAATTATCTTCTTTAAATATTTAAAACTACTGTGTTCACTTTGGACATAGGGCTAAACAAACAGAAAACTTCCGAAATATTGTAAAAGGGAATCCTCAGAAGTGGTTTAAGAATAAGACAGAGGAATGTGAAATGAACTACTTTATTCATGTATTTATTTATTATACTCAACAAATCTCTAATGAAAGCTTATTTCCAAACTGTCTCTAAGTTTATGATTGGCTTTTATGCTAAACAGAGAGCAGGTTTCCCAGACTTTTAGAGGAATATTGGACTCCTGTTCCTGTATGCTACATTCACTTCATATATAAACAAGTGTCCTGGAGTTGAGGTTCATTAAACATTTGACTAAGCCCCCAGATCTCAGCCTCTGGAAAATTTTCACTGTAGTGAATAGTCTCTGTCATTTGAGATGTGTGAAAGCTGCTTTTTCTTTCTGTTGTGAAAATAGATTAGATTACTTCACAAGGTTAATTTATGGCTTGAAGTCCTGTGGTTTATACTGTCATAAAGTATAAAGGGTATTTTGTTTCCTGCAATGCAAGTATGGGATTATGAATATTCAAATGTTTGCATTGTCATTTTAATGCGTTATATAAAATAATTTTCAACAGGCAATGACACTATAATATATTAGGGCTAAAATTTTAATAATTACTTTTGCATCTTATACATGTTACAGTCATTCTTCTTCAGTCATTACTTAATCAGTTTAATATCCTAAAGTTTTAGTTTGTTTAAATGTTTTTTCGATGGTTTAATATAATACTTTGCACCTTATTAAGACAACAGTATTCTACAATGTAAAGGAAAAAGGTACACCATGAAACATTCATTTCAAATGGTATATATTCTAAATTAGAAGACGGTAGATATTTGATTAGCTCATGTCCGTTGAATACTTTCATGTTGGTAGCTCAGACATTAAGTGTTTAACACTAAATCCAACACGTATGTGACTAAAAAGAACAAACGCAGTGAACGAATAGAACAGAAATAAGGAACACACATAATCCCTTTTCTGTTACTTCTGTATGACTTAAAAATCCTTCATCCACATTAAAATGACCAATTCCCGAATATGCTGATTCATAACTAGAAAAAAATGCATCTGTGACATGAAAATAAAATGCAGCTATTACCCAAGTAAACTGTGATCATTTCAAAACAGACCAAAAAATACCTCAAAAACCGTAGATTCAATGTATTTGACCCATTTTCTGTAGCCTGAAATACATCAGCAAATGTATAGCCATGATATTTAACACGGTGGAATAACTGTCGCTGGCATTGATTATGAAATGTAGTCATAGCACTATATTATATATATGATTTATTTGCTATGTGCCCAACATAGACCCATACATCCCTGAAAGTTAACTATTATTCAGTGTCCAAATTCACCTCTTAAAAATTTGGAAATAAACGGATGTGACTATAACTTTAGTGATAAAGGGGACTTTAAAACATTTGTGGAGAAATAAAATTAAAATAAAAATTTATTATGGCACCCAAAAAATCATTGAAATCCATGCAAGTTTTTTTTATAATCTCCATTTTCCACAAACTTGTTGAAGACCCCTTGTCGTATTAACTGATTCTTGTTCGGCCATGTGTCACTCGTGGGAGATTAACTTCCGATGGGGAAGCAATCTTTCCTTCCTGGTCTGATTTGTTCTGATCTTCAACCTCAGATTTTATATTTGTCCTGTTGAGATTTGCATGCCTGGATTAACAGAGAGGTGGGAGGAGGTCGGTGGACGGTAAATAAAACCAACACACACGTAACACTCCTCAACAGTTAAACTGTGCTTTTAGACTTACGTTTCTATTTAAGATGGTTAGTATGATGTGTGCTAAACTTCTCTGTTTAGTATGGTGTATGCTAAACTTCTGAGTTTCAGTAACTGAGCCACTTGATTTTTTTTTTTCTTTTTTTCTTTTTTTTTTTTGGAGAGGTTTTCGCTATAGGGCGCGTGCGCTCGCCAGACAGACAGAGAGAGGCATAGAGACAGAAAGCGAGAAATCACCCCCCAGGGGGGATGGTCACGCCACAATCCCTTCTCCTCCATTCTCCTCTCGGGATCTTGGGCATGCACGCACACGCGCCCGGCGTGAGATTTAAGCCACCGGGTCCGAGACGCGAACCACGGTCTACTACGTGAGATCCAGCGACATAGCCATTATGCTAACTGCTGGTTCCCAGCCACTTGATTTATTTTTATGATAAAGTGTGTGTACACATGATGAGAAAGATCCTCAACAGGTCCAAGAGCCTATGATCCCCACTCCCCAGTCCTGTAGCTGCTCAGAGTCCCAGTTGCCTTTATACACACCCAGCGTGTTTGCAGGCCGACCCAGGGATAGGAACGCGCAGTGGGCTATATGACTTCCAGCCTTGCAGGGGACTTGCATGGCCGCTGTGCTATAGCAGCTGGGCCTTGTGAACCATTTGAACAAAACAATTAATTTTTGGATCCTGACTAAATCAAATGAGCATATATTTATGCTAATAGCTTTTCCCTTAAGTAATATTTGAACCTAATTAGACATGATCTTTTACTGACTTAAACATGTGCTAGGTTGACTAATTTCCGCATTTATTCCAAGATGTAGCTTTTCAATATACGTTTTTACATAATAAATTACTTTATAGTTTGAATATAGGTTTCTCTTGAGTTTCTTTTGTCATGGAACCATTAAAATGTTTCCTACAAATCAGCATTTCTGATTTTTTTAAAGAAAAAACTTTAACCTGTAAGTAATAACTCCAATTTATTTTGAAAATATGTGGCGAGCGCATGCACCCTATAGCAAAAACCTCTCTAAAAAAAAAGAAAAAAAATATGTAACAATATTTGTAACGTGACCGTATTTCCTAGGTTTTCCAGGATAGCACAAGATCTTAGGTAATTATTAATAGTTCTTCCTCACATGCAACACAGTGTCTAATTTGGACAGTCAGTTCTTTGGTCACTGTAATTATTTACCCCAGTTTACTTGATAAACTTAAATTTCTCTGGTTGCACTATTACAATTTACTGAATAGTCTTTCATTCAGATTGGTATAAATAAAATTTTAAACTGTATTTGAATTATTTATACTCAGCTTTATCATGAAGCAGAGAATTGAATTCAAGCACATAGGAAAATAAGATAAAATTCTATTGAAAGAAGAGTTTCTATGTCCTTATAGTATATTCGCTGTAATATTATTAACCAGGTAAGTGATAATAGCTACCATGTAGTCTAATAGTGTAGGTAAGTCATAATATAATTCATTATATTAAAACAGACAAGATACATTCTGATTACTTTTAACCCTGGTTACTACACAATCCATATAAAGATTCATGTCACTTTTAATTTCTGGCATGAGAGTATCCAACTCTATAATAATAACTACAGTACCTAGTCAATGGTGAGCCAGTGAAGAAATATTTCATAGGTCAGAAACTGAGTTTTTGAGAAAAAAAAATAAATGAGAGAAGGAGGGAAAATAAACGAGAAAAAAACAGATAACTAATCCATATAAAGATTCATGTCACTTTTAATTTCTGGCATGAGAGTATCCAACTCTATAATAATAACTACAGTACCTAGTCAATGGTGAGCCAGTGAAGAAATATTTCATAGGTCAGAAACTGAGTTTTTGAGAAAAAAATAAACGAGAAAAAATCAGATAACTAATTCTTTTGAAAAGAGTGCGAATAGCAGAGGAGAAGGGTTGAATTTATCAACATGTCCTTAATTTTATTAGAAAAAGCCATAAACTGCCAGAATAATTATTTAGTTATGACCTTTAACGTAGCTCTTAATTTGTGATGAGATGTCCATGGATGTGATTTTATCTCACGTGAATGGTCTAGATTTTCAGCACGTTTTAGTTACGCATCTGTTATGTGCCACATAATGATCTCGGGGGTATACCTTCTGCTCTTGTGCTCATTGTCAAATATTAAGGAGATTCTGGATAGCCTTGAAAAAATATTCTGTATCACTATAAATACATAAAATACTTAAAATGGTAAAATCTGAATAATTGAATCTGGACATCCTGTTTCATAATTTAGTATGTTTTATGTAAGAGGGACAAATTTGGTAATATCTTTTTTCTCCCCTTCACCTTTAACCTCTGTACGCCAAAGCAAATTCCTTTTAGGAAATACATTTACTCCAAAAAGCAAAATATTTGTGGGTCCACTGCAGTGACTCAGGGTAACCCAGTGCTCTGCAATGCTCAGTCATATGGAAGATCAGGTTACGTTCTGGGGTCACTGGCACACGCCAGGTGTGTGCAGTCCTAGCTGGCTGGAAGAGCAGAAAAGGAGGTGGGCACTGTGTGGGATCTTGGTGCTTGTTTTCCTTTCTCTGATTTCATCATGAGAGAAATAAACTGTAAAAAGATACTGTAAGCTGTACCGACATGCTCTTTACGTCATTTAACATATGAGATCAAATAAACCTAGAAATGTGAGTCACCTTTACATTTTTTAAACAACACAAACACTTTCTGGTGCAGTTTTTTTTTTTTTTTTTTCCCTAATACATAGCAGTTTGATGTCTGTAATTTAGAGTTTATTGACTTCAATATGTAACAGGTTCTTTGGAGATTCTTCTAAAGATCTGTTTTAGAAATGTAAGAGCCACGTGTTTTTCCCTTGCGTTCTGATCATGCATAAATCGTGAAATAGGCGTTGCTTTATAGATCACTGTAAAGAGTTCCTCTCTGCATAATTGGTGGTAGGTTTATAAAAGACACATTTCCCGTACAAAACTGATGTATAAAAATGCCCAAATTGTCATTTACCGAAAAGCAAACCAAAGAATAAATGTATCTAATAAAAATCACAGTAGCAGTGGAATGTTTTAACACTCTATGGGTCTGGTATGAGGTACCACTATTTCCAGTTGTATTCATTTCTTTTTATAATGATGTACAATTCTAAACTCCCACAGTCAACCTCTTTTGCTTAGAGTATTTTTCTTTCTTTTTCACAGCACGGAAAAGGATATGCTAGTCAATTCTACAGGATTTACCTGAAGCAGCATGATTTGCACAAAGTCGACCAACACAAAGCATCAACTTTTCAACTTCATTATCTTGGCCATCCAGTTAGTTGTGTGTAACTGAGTATTAGATTTCCGGCGGAGTCATCGTGGCCAATTATAGGACCTAATTGCTCTCAGCAGGCCTGAGAAATGAGTTGAAATGTGCAGAACTGTAGAAACTTCAGAGGCAACTGATTTTGCCTCTCCGATCAGTGTGTGCCTGTTTACAGCACTATGTATCTTCTCTCTCCAAATGTCACTGAGCCCTTTAGATGTTTATATTCACCACAAGAAGCCAGTCATAAAGATAAAGGAAATTTGTGCATTATAAATGCAATATCACTGTTTTAAACTTGACTGTTTTATATTATTTTTGTGTGATCAAGTGTTCCCCAAACTATTCCAACTTTACAAGAGAGATTGTGATTATGTTCTTTTCACCTGTGGGTTATAAAAACAAAAAAAAAAATGTTGTATTCTGAAGACCCACAAAATATCAAAGACATTCTGTAGTTTATACACCGTGTTGCAAAGTGTTTACTGTACTATTTCAAAGCTTCTAAATAAATATAAAATATATATATTATATTATATAATTTTCCTAAAATGTGGTACAACTAAGTTGGTTTTTAAATGGATTCATACGGTCCACATCATACAATAAAGTAAAAGGTAATTCAGGGTCCCAAAGATAAACTTACTAAGAAAAAAAAAATTATTAGCAGTTTCCTCCCAGTTTTCATATCTTACATTCAACCCTGTTTTTCCTTGTTTAAAAGAAAATGAAGCTCTGAGCTACAAAATTTCGTCAAGAACTCCTACTGAATTTTCAATGCCAAAGATGTAGCTGTTAATGTTATCAGACAGAGCACTGATTATGTACAATCAAAATATCTAACAATCTACATTATTCTGATATTATTCTGATTCTATTTCTATGGCTTTGAATTTAGAATCACTTAAAGCTTTTATAAAGACTCTATAAATTCATCTGTATTTGTTGTTAGAAGAAAAACTGGGTGTCTGTACATTTTGTGGTGTAAATTATGTAATTGAAGATTACTATTTTAAGAAGTCCTCAATCATATAAGTCATGCAGAATTTTATTTTACATAGTTTTACATAGTTTTGTGACATTAATTACACGTGAGTCTGAAAGCTATTTATAACTCTATATAAATATATAGAGACATATAAATATCTGAACTGGTAAAGAATAACTATCAGATATAAAGGATCTCTAAATTTAAAACAAATTAAATAAATTTGGAGATAGAAACATGGTATATTATTATTTCAGTATTATGTGTGAAAAATTTATAGCTTAAATGTAGTCAGTGTTTTGTTGAGAAAATTTTTCACGGGTCAGTTGAAAAGTCTTTTACTTTCATGTCAACAAGGTTAATTATTAAATTCAGTAGATGCATTTTCTTTTTTTTACATATTTTTTCTACTGTTGTTTCTTGCTTGTTGAAACACAATTAAGAAACATAAAAATCAGAGAATGTGAGGTAATCTGCCAAGCATAAAACAGCATTACAGTTCCCCTCCACAAAAGTCCCCAACATTATATCAAAAGTCTGCCAGTACAAATTATAAACCTATTTTGAAATAATTTTTAACTGATACTATGTTCAATGATAGTTTGAGCTGCACTGTGTTATTAAAGAACAGACTAAAATTGAACAAATTCTCTCCATCTAATTTTCTGGAATAAGTAGAATTTTTCCCTTAGATTTAATATTAACATGAACATGTATATTAATAGATCCTTGATGTGTCCATTTCGAGTGATGTTTTGGTATCACTCATTTGTTATCAAATTAGATACTAATATGTAATAATCTTAATCAGTTTCTATATCAAAGTAATGTCTGTAATGTTCTGGTCTTGGGGGGCCCTTTAAAAATATAGGAAGTTAATTGATCATAAATAATACAAAAAGCACATACATTGACTAAGTGTAGCAGTAACATTCCTCAAACTTTGGCTTTACATTAATATTTTGAACGGTAGATCATTTTAGTAAGAAATTGTTTGTATATAATTTAGCTAGAAAAAAATGTTTGTTCTAATTGCATTATAAGCAAGAACATGATTTTCTTCTTGAATTGCTCTGCTTTAATTAAAACTTTTCATGCATCATTTTACAATACTGGGAGAAAATCCATATCCACCTTCCATATTATGAGCATTGAAAATAAGGCTATATTCACTTTCTATAAAATAGCTACATTAATTAACTTGATTTAAAGAAATTTTCTTTATTTAACTCTTTCTATCATTGCATATAATTTTATTTGAATCGACTTTTTATGCCATCTATGTATGTGTTAGCTATTTTTTAATATCTCATAGTAAACATTTGTATTACTGTGCATTTTAGTTCTTAAGTTATAACAGCAATCTACAAAAACCAAAACAAGAAAACTTTTACCTAATTTGTGGGACAAATAAAATGATTTAAACATAGAGTGTTAAATGATTAGGTCATTAATCAACTTCCTATTGAATCCAGAATAAATAAAAAGTTACAACAACATAAGAATATGATTCTAGCAACTTGGCTAAAATGCCATTTACCAATGAGGGGTACTCTAAGACGGAAAGTGAAAACAATTGATAATGAAGGTCTTCAAGTAAATGTTTACTAGATTAGTATGTTGAGCAATTTTAGAATAACTTTCTATTAATCTGGTCATCCTAATAGTCAATCTTCCATAGTTTTTATACACATCAATGGAAAATAATATCAAGCTTATTAGAGAGTATATACCAACAAACTATTTCAGAAAAGAATAATCATGCCATTTACTCCTTGTTAATATGGTTAGTTTTAGAACAGTAAAAGTCAAAAAATTTTCCTGTGGAAATGGTGTCTTAATGTATCAAAGGTATGTCAAAAGACAATTTTTAGAAATATTTCATCTACACGTAAAGTTCTGATTTTTAACTTGTGAAAAAATTTTGTGACTTCATTTGGAATCAAATATTTAAATATCACATCAGAATTACTTTGCAGATATAGTGATGTCAATAATATAAGTGCATCATCTTTTCTTGAGAAATATGAAGGACATATGTATCTTTTATTTTATGAAGATTTTAAATGCAATGCCTTTATCAAACATTGCAAATTAAGAGCAAGAGTGGAAAATTTAAATATTTTAATTAATTGTTACGTTTTATCTCTAATTGTGTTACCATTTGCCATCAGATGTTCTGTAATATAGTTTTCTTGCTTCTCTAATAAGAGAAGGAAAAAAATATCCTCACCATTTTGGACGTAATCTCTAGTAACTGTACACTAATTATACCACTTTGCTTTCCAAAGTTATTTGCTGAAATTCAGTTAATATCTAATATAAATACTCAAGCCAGAAAATAGCAAATATTAAGCAGGATAAAGAAAAGCATTTATGTTATTGACTGATCATAGCACTGTTATTTGTCATTGCATGTGTTTTTCTTTCCCTGTCCTATTTCTAGGTGTGCTATTAATCCCCAAGGAACTCAAAAATACTTAAACCATTGATATACTTGACAATTTTTCTGAAAAATATTATATTTTTCATATTGCAATTTCTTGGGTTCTTTATCTTTTTCAACTCTAATTTTGTAGTGGTAAAGGCTTTGCACTTAACATCCTTTTTATGTTCCTTTTTAACAAGGAAAAACAGAAAAGACAAAATTCCATATTTTTTACACCATGGAGTAGTGAGATTATTTTATATATTATTAGTATGTCAAGGAATATCCCTCTGCTAAGTCAAACAAAATCCTTATACAGTAATTTGTGAAACTGTTCAGTAGAGTATTTTTTTTTTCTTTCACAAACTTGGCATAGGTTTTAGATCATGGTATTCTGTCAGAATGCCGGTAGATGGGTGCCGCCAGAGTATTGCAGGCAATAATATGAATAAGATTCTAATATCTTTAGCGTGCATGCATGTATTTCTAATCACTGTTATTTTTAAAGTATTTGTAAAGTTAGAAAAATGGCTTTTATTTCTTGAAAACTTGTCACATGCTTAGTTTACAGTTTTACTCTCCAGATGTTTTTGAGTTGTGTGAAAATACTGCATCCACGGATGCGAGAAATATTAAATTTTCACCTGAGACTCAAAAATTTCTGAATGATAGAACTCAGACTTTCAAAACATCCCTACATTTCTGAGCTGAAAGTAAGCAGGGAATTTCAGCTCTAAACACCTTTTTGAGACAGTTATCTGTGAGTGAAAACAGGGTATTATAACAAAAGATGAGTTTTGATCTTAACTATAGTGTTTGTTACTGTGAATGCTCTAAGAATACATACGTAAATGAGTGTAAATGTAATATATTATTTTATACTGCTGTATACATACGAAATAAATAAAACTAGGATACATATTATGCCAATTTTCCATGCATGGATCTTCCACTGACGCCTGTGGGAGCTTTGAATAAAAATCAGTGGCAAAACATGGCCCTAAGTTTAAAAACAACTAATGCTGATTTAGTAATTTTAGTCTTAATATAACAGGTCTATGGGGACATCTGTTCCAAACCGAGTCTCACTTGGAGCAACATATGCTAGATCTTAAATGATTTCACTATATTTATCATTTTGAGGTGCATTTAATTGCATATGATTTTCATGATGCCCACAATGGATCTTCTAAGTATATATTTTTCCACATGCTGCTGTTTTCTCTTTTTCTCTTTTTTACTTATAGTATTTACTGAGGGGCCACAGACATTAATATAGAGGTTGTACAAAAGATATGAGTGCCTTCAAGCAATTAAAAAAAAACTTATCTAAAATGTTAACAATACATCATTTCATAAAGTTGATGGAAACATAAGAAAAAAACAAGGAAAAATTATACAGAAGGAAATAGGAGTTAGATTATAGATCTTTTTATAATGCTAAACAAATACGAATTAACCCTCTAAAATCTTAGGTACTGAAATAGCTAAAAGATAATAGAAGTAATGTGCTTCATAATATCATGCTCAGTTTGAGTAAAGTGATTTTATAGAGTTTAAACTACACAGATCTGAACCAAGGTTCATTTTATAAGGCAACAAAAGGGAGGAATATATATTTCTCTCGCTTTGAACATCTAACAAAAAACAACTCTATGGTGGAAAAAAAATGAATAAACTATACAGGAATGGTAGTTCTCAATCAAATGTTATCAACTATAATTATAAGTTGCCTTGGTTCCTCTGTAGATCGCTATCTCCTATTCCTTTTATTTCTCTCCTGTGGGAATCATGTGGTGGACACTTCCATTTAATCAAGTTTGTGGATTTTTAGAGGCAAAATTAAATTTGTTAGATTACAGACATATATGAAGATCTGACAATGAAGGAATGTAAGAATGTATGATAATATCTGCCTTCAAGAAAATTTTGGTTTGTTTTGGGAACCAAAGGACTTACAGAGAAAATATTTAAGAGTTAAAAGATAAAATGATGAAGTGATAAAAAATTTGTAGCTAAAATCCATCAGTGGGTCTTAAGATCAATTTTTCATATTAAGATGATAACATGCAAACTAAAATAAGAAAAAAAAAAAAAAAACCCAGGAAAAAAACAGTAGAAAAATACCAGAATGCACCTTTCATGTAAAAAAAGCAAATTGTTCTTTGTGAACCTTTTTTCAAGATATCAAGATACGTCTGTGAAATAGGTCAGAATGTGAAATATCTTCCTTACTAGGAAGCCTATTGCAAAATGTTTGAAAAGCACTACACAATATGATGTATATTTCAAATTTAAACTTATTTAGTCCTCTGGAAGATCAGGGAAGATACTTTTACAAAGTTAGTCTATCTGAATCATGTTCATTATCCTTTGTAAAATATGGCTCAGTACACCCAGTTTTAGAATTTTCGTGAGAATTCGGTGAGCCGATGTACGCGTAGCACGTTAACACACAATAAGGGATCTACATTTCTATTATTTTCCATCACTTTACCGCTGCTCTTGGGTATTTAAAGTGTAGAATACAGTCTGTAAATGGAAAGAATCCCTACTTCAAAATTCTAGACTGCTGTAATATTGGATCGAATCAGTGCTGCTTATTTCAGAACCCCAAAAGGAAAGCAGACAGCAGTATCCACTCCTTAGCTCATTTCACCCTTTCCTCTCCCTTTATCAATGTCTCTACATTATCAGGAAATGCAACTCTCATCTGGCCGAGATGTAGGTTGAAGTAAGCCACTAGTCATCTTCCTCCACTCTCTTTTGTAACTCTCAAAAAGCCCTTTATCCCTGATTTAAAAAATACACATGTACGATTGTACTTGGACATATTATCCTAATTTTCCTCCCTTGACCCCAATGTCCTTCTTGAATATCTAGTTCCATAAAAGTAAATGTTTGTTGGGAATACTGCATATTTGACAGAATCACATTTGTATGTATGTGACTATTATAAAAATAATTTGGGTAGTATTCAATACATACACAATAGATGGGATATTTTAATGGTTCTTTGTGTGGACTTCTTTAAGCTGTCCATCCTTGGCTAGGCCTACCCTCTTCCCCAGAGACACTTATTGGCTTTTCAAAATATTTCTAAAATGTTCTCTTTTCTCTTGAATCAATTCAAATTTTGACTTCTTTGTCATGAAAACTAGAAATTCCACATTTAAAAGAAGGTAGGTCATAATCATAACTTATAATACTTCTTAGAAAGCATTGATATTTTCAAGGGAATTTACACATGGAAACTTCTAATGTGAATATTGGGTCGATGAACCATTCCTATTCCTTCTCTCCCCTTATCACTATAAGTCTCTTGATCATAAAAAAGGGAAGGAAAAAAGTGTCGGTAGAACCAATTACATAAGCCTAAAACTCTGAATTTTAGTTCAAAAGTGAGAGAGTTCTCTTATTCTTATTTTTTTCCCCCCTAATTAGTGATAGAGTGAATGGCCAATTTCAAAGTTTTCTGGCTACACATATCTCTCAGAATTGTGTGTGTGTGTGTGTGTGTGTGTGTGTGTGTGTGTGATGGGAAAGGGTATTAAGTAACTCAAAAATGACTCATATAAAAGAATGAAGAGAAAAAAATCGTCTTGTAGGTAAACACCGACATTCTGTGCCCCTCTATTAATTGATCTAGAATATCAAATCCCCCAATTGGAGAGCAATAATATTGATCGGCAACAGCTGGCTTGGGCTTTTCAGCAATGTGCGATCAACGACTGACTTCTTTTGGCCACGTGTGAAAACCACCCTTCATTATGACAGGGCTATGAAGACAACAAAATGACAACACAGGGGTTATAATAAAATACACCAAGTAAAGTTGAATTAGAGAGAGAGTGAAAGATTGGTGTTTGGGGTGTATGAATGTTACATTTTAACACACGTGAGTTAAAATAAGGGGCAAAGTAATGAAAATAAGTGATCTTGGTTAATTTTAGTTAAATCTTGACAATGAAAGACCCCGAAAGCAGTGGTGCCAGTGGAAAACAGGGGCAGACTCATCCATGTGTCGGTTGAGGCTGCATGGGAGGCCCCAGTAGGTTCCAGGCCCACCTAGGCAGGCCAGTGTGCCTCAGGCCATGGCCTACCGAGAAGCTGAGGCAGGGGTATCACCATTTGGTGAAGCCTATAAGGAATCTCTCTCATTAAAAAGAAGAAGAAGAAAGAAGAAGAAGAGAAGAAGAAGAAGAAGAAGAAGAAGAAGAAGAAGAAGAAGAAGAAGAAGAAGAAGAAGAAGAAGGAAGAGAGGGCCAGCTAGAAGCATGGTGGTTAAAATAGCGGGATCTCACCCGATCAAGGGTACAATGTGAGACCATTTGTGGCTTGAAAAACATGTCAGTACAGACCAGTAAGTGGTGTAGTGGTTACAGTACTGGAGCCCCACATGACCGACCACAGCTCAAGTCCCAAACCTGGCAGCTTGAAAATCACACTGGGAACGTGTGTGTGTGTGTGTGTGTGTGTGTGTGTGAGACAAAAGTCCCAGGAGGAGAATGGACAAGGGATGGAGATACAGTCATTTCCTTGTGGATTTTTTTCACTTTCCTTCTCACTGTCTCTCTCTCTCTCCAGCAAATGGACATACCCTATGGCATAAGGGGTGCTTTCTCTTACTCTCCCCTAACTCTGTCTCTGTTTCTCTGTCTCTGCCTCTCCAATCCAGAGTGCATGACCCTCTAGTAAAGAGAAAAAAAAAATCAGAGAAGTGGGGCAGTTTCGACAAAGAGCAGAAAAAAGTGATAGCTTGCACCTGGAAACAATGAAAAAGAAAAGAGGTACATAGCACTTTCTTGAAAAACACAATAGCACACTACCTCACTGGGATGGCTTCATAGAGATGCTCACTGTCTTTCTATTGAATCTTTGTCAAAGGGGTATGGCCTCACAAGACAGCGTTCGTGACTATGACTCAGTTCATAGGTGTCACACTAATCTTAAGATAATATATATGTAATTTAGGAACTAGAATGGGGTGGAGAGAATTGGCAATTCTACCCAGAGATCATTTAAAACATGTGACAGTGGCATGTCATTTCTTAAAGCTATACGACAATGTTGTGACACTGATTATGGTTAAGAGTATTGTCGCTGAAGTGGGAAGCAAGTTTCCAATGGTGAAGTGAAAAAAGGCATATTATATAATTTTAACGTTTAGCTATTAGGACAGAGTTTTAGTTTAATGCGTAATTCTTTTTCTTCCACGAAACTATCTTTGACATTAAATAGAAAAGTCAATCCTAGTTTTAGATACAATGTTAATAATTAAAAGCTGAAAATAGGGATGGCCACGTCATAGTTAGTGGTTAGGGAAGCTGGATCCCGCTTGACCAGCCATGCAGTTCGAATCCCAGTCCTAGCAGGAAGAAAAACATGTATGTGCATGTGTGCCCCAAATCCCACTGGGACAGAGCAATGTAAGAGAAAGATTGTGGCATGACCATGCTCCATTCAGAAGGGGGGTGCTATCTCCCTCTCCCTCTCTTTCTCTGTCCTGTCTTTCTGTCTCCGAAGAGCTCATGTGCACCTCTGGCAAAAAAAAAAAAAAAACTTTCTCTGTCCTGTCTTTCTGTCTCCGAAGTTCCCCAAAGAGCCCAGTGTGCCCCCGGGAAAAAAAAAAAAAAAAAAAAAAAAAAAAGAAAGAAAGAAAGAAAAAAGAAATACTGAAAACACTAGCATTACCTAATTTATATTTAGCAAGATAACTTATACATGACACTGGAAAAAGCAAAAAATGTAATTGGGGTAAGGAGAGACTATTTTGAGTCTCTAGCAAGGGAACAAATGAGGACAACTGACTTCCATACTGGACAAGTTAAAATGGAAGTGAAAGGACAGAAGTGAGAGACAGATCGATCGTACTTTCTCACTGATTATATAGTCAGCGAGCTGATGAGGGCGAGGGAGAAATTATGATGAGGGAGCATTTCGGTTTAGCTGAGTGGATTATGTTGCCTTGAAATAAGACACCGTGAAAGAAAAAAATAGTTTGTGCAGAAAAGTAAATTCTTTGTATAAAGGATTTCTAAGTTTTTCTTTATCATTTAAGTTTCATGATGCTTGCTACCCATGTGGGAACTGGCTGCATTATATTTAAATGATTCTGGAGAATTTTAGATTTTTATCTTAATATCAAATGGGAGTATCTGTACTAGATTCTGCTTTCTTCTCTTTCTAATAGTAGTTATTAATACTATTTAAAAGATGTCTCTTAGGTTATTTCTTTCATTAATTATGTGACTTTGGAATTTATTCTGTAACTATATATGAACTATAAACATTAGGTTATCAAAAAGTCATGATGCATTTTTGCATAGAAAAACAGAAAAATATGCCATGTCTATTCCAACAACCTAATATTCCCATTTTTTTTTTCTGGCATAACTTTAGAGTACCTGTCCAAAGTAGGCATGATCAACTTAAAAAAGACACTGATCAAGTCAAATCTTTTGTCTGTTTTGGTCATACACACATGACAGTACATAATGAAGATGAAATGTAAATAAAAACAAATAAAAGACGTAACCATTATTTTAAAACGTATTCTTTATTTTCATTTGAGTTCTACTAGTTTTTTCAGTGCATAATTCTGAAAAAATTCATAACACTTTCACGTGGTTGAAGTGTATTGATCAACCATCATCTAATCTTTACTGGCAATTAATTTTATTTTCATTTTGTTGTTGTTCAAGTGAGCTCCACAGAATGAAAGACTGACAGTGTAGGATGTGTCTTGAAAACATACAGATCATAATTCCACCAATGAAGATTAGACCATTTTAGGCCAACCCATGGAAGAACCTACCCATAAACCTACCACCTGCTCTGAACTTTTCTCTTGACTAAATTCTCAACCTGCGCCAACCTATGTTTTCAGTTTCTGTGTCTTATTTTAACTTGAAATCTTAGGAGCAACTATATTTTAAATTATACAAATAAGTCATAGCATTCAGAACCTCACTTTAAAGATTAGACCATTTTAGGCCAACCCATGGAAGAACCTACCCATAAACCTACCACCTGCTCTGAACTTTTCTCTTGACTAAATTCTCAACCTGCGCCAACCTATGTTTTCAGTTTCTGTGTCTTATTTTAACTTGAAATCTTAGGAGCAACTATATTTTAAATTATACAAATAAGTCATAGCATTCAGAACCTCACTTTATTATTATTATTTTTTAATTTCTGTGTTCTTCTTTGCCACATTTTCATGGCTGAAATCTTAGGAGCAACTATATTTTAAAATATACAAATAAGTCAAAGCATCCAGAACCTCACTTTTTTATTATTATTTTTTAATTTCTGTGTTCTTCTTTGCCACATTTTCATGGCTATGTCTGATTCTTTCCTGTAAGGGGCCATTAAAACATTTATAGGAAATGTGTATCATGAAAAACTGTGGATTTCTTTTTCTTTCTTTTTTTTTTTTTTTTGCATCAAAATAAGTTCAGAACTTTAATTCCATTTTACCACAAACTTTTAAAAGTCCTCTTGTTAGAGTAGGTAGTCGGAGAAGGAGAGATGGGAAGGTCTAGAGGCCTGCTGGTACTCCCCCAGAAGAAACACCCCAGAATGTCCTGTTTGAAGTTTTGCAGTCAGAAATATCCTGTTATTCAAAATCAGGGGCAGGGCTGGCAGGTGGCATGGTGGTTAAGGGAGCTGAACTCCCACATGGCTGAATATGGTTCAAGTCTCAGACCTGGTGGCTTGCTTTCTCACTTTCCCCCTTTCCCTTCCCCTCGTGCTCTCTTTCCCACTATGTTCCTCTCTGGTCAAATAAAAATAAATAAGTAACGTTAATAAAAAATAATTATTAAAAAAAAATCAGAGGCAGAACAAGGGACCATCCATAGCTTGGAGCATGCACTATCCTGAGCCTGACTGTCTTCAAGTGAGTTTTAGATCCTTAACAAATCATTTGTATTGTGATTTTCCCCTCTCCATTCCCACCTCCCCTCTCCATGGGTTTTACTAAGGTACTCATGGGAAATTATTATATAATATAGTCCAAAAGAACATGTGTGGAAATGTGAGGGGAAGTGACAGGATCGGAAAACAGAGGAAGGAGAAAAAGCCAGCTTGCTCCTACCTCTGAGAAGCACGATTTCATTTTGCTCTGTTATGAAGCCTTGTACTTTGATTTTACCTTCTATATAGCTTTGTTATCTTGCTAACTTCCATCTCTTGGCTGAATTCTTACTTCCATGATAAGAACTAAGGTCCTAGTCTACACCTTTGTGTAAGCCACCTTTAAAACTGACCTAAGCAACTAAAGAGAGCTCTAATTATTCTTTTATGAATTTGAATTATGATTATGTTTGTAACATTAACACTAATGTTTTAAGATTTTTGTCATAGGGTGTGTGTGCTGACAGGAGAGAGACAGTGAGGGAGAAAATAAAAAATCACCCCTTGCCCAGAGGGGATGACCAACACTACAATCTCATCTCCTCCATTCTCCTGCTGAGATTTTGGGAATCCACATACATGCACCTGACATGATTTTCAAACCACCAGGTCTAGGACTCGAACCATGGTTAGCCATGTGTTAGCCCTGAACTCTGGGGCCTTAAGTACTATGCCACCTACTGGTCCCAAAATTAAATATTATTCAAATATATTCCTTTTATTCCTCTTAACAACATGTTATGTTGGCAGTGAATGAGCAAAATTAGGGTCACACAAATCTGAGTACCTTGTATTTAACCCTGCTGTTTCATCAAGAATAAGTGAGAGTAACCTAACTTTACAAAACTATCACCATCCTACAAGTTTAGTTCTACTTCTTTCAACCAGATTATGGAGATGGAGAACACCCTCACATTGGATAGATGGATCAAGAATGACAGCATTTATTTATTTATTTATTTATTTTTATTCAAAGACAGAGTCTTGATGTCACAATCTTTCTACCTCAGCCTCCCAGCTGGGACTAAGCATTACCATGCCCTGGATGGTTCTGTGTGTCTGTTATATAGGGACTTGTTATGTTACCCAGGAAAGCCTTGGGTTTGCGATCCTCCTACCTCAGTCTCTCAAGTCACTGGCATGACAGGCCCACGTGATCATGCCTACTATTTTTGGATGAGAAGTTGAACCCAGGCTTTCTGTGTGGCCCTGGACAATGGAGTATCACATCTTAGCTGTATATGCCACTGTGGCTAAGTCTAAGCCTTAATTTTAGTCCTTACATCATGAGTGACTTCTTGACGCTTGACATTAATTTATATCTTCTTGATGAAGTCATTTTCTAGAGAATAGAAGAGCACTTGACTAGAGAAAGGGGGCTACCTGGTGAGCTGATTTTCAGAAATATGAACTTCAGAGGTGACCTCTTTTATGGACAACAAAGGAAACTTATGGACCCAGGTGGCCAGTGCATGCCCCAGGGAGTGTGGTTTAGACCAATGCTGTGGCAATAGCAGCAGGTCTCTGCTGCTTTGTAACTTAAATAGGAATTCTTTGAGGAGGGCTCTATGCTTTCATTTAAACAAGCTTCTTAGGGTCTAGAGGGGATGCTGAAATTTCATTAAATGCCTTCCTTAAGAGCCGAACACTGTCTAGTTTGAGGAGTGACATATATACCTTGATCACTATCAATAATGTCTAGAGCTCTAAAAAGAAAAAAAAAATGTTCTGATGAAGACTTCAATCATGGCCTTAGTACGTATAGTGATCTGTTATCTTAATTTAATTTATATTGGGGACATCTGTGAGGTAAAAGAGTCCTCTAGTTCTTTACCCCAAAAGGTCAGTTCTCAGGCAACAGACCAAGAGTATGTAAAACGGTACAAAAGTTTCCATTTCCAGGTCAGAGCATCCTTGATAAATAGGACTCAACGTTGTCTCAACTTTTACCGGTAAAACTCCGAGGTATCACCTGCCAAAAATAGTCCAAACACATTAGTAACTCGTGTGGAAGGATAGTCAAGTAGCAACAGATTTTCTTTGGGGGACAAGAGCATTTGAGGGAGGGAAGAAAGGGAAAGACCCCCAGAAAGAAAACAGCACTGCACTGGCCAAAATCAGGTCCAATAGCAATTGGCATTTCGATCGTAGGAAGCCTTCCCAGTATCACTAAATAACTTTCTTATCATTAGACCATTTTGTAAATGGTTATTTTAGTTACTGGCTATTCACTGTTTTGGTGAGAGAGAGATTATTGCCTTAGGTTATAAAGATGAAGAACATGCAATACCGGGCAGATGAGACTGACGGTAACTTATTAGTCATATATTCTCACATTTCTCTGGGTGAGGAAGAGAGTGCACTTTGTAAAAGACCACATGGAGGTGGCACTTGGAAACAATCAGCCAGGGACTGTGGGAGGCAGGCTTCATAGGATAAAGAGTGGGAGGTGCTCCTTAGTTCTGGAAAGATAATGCGATTGCTTGTTTGAATAATTCTGTGCATATGGAACCAACAGATGGCATAATGGTTACGTCGCTAGACTCTCATGTAGGCGGCTGTGGTTTGTCTCGGACCCAGTGGCTTAAAACTCATGCTGGGCATGTGTGTATGCATGCCCAAAATCCCAAAAGAAGAATAGAGGAGAAGCGATTTTGCATTCCTGTGGGAGTGATTTTTCACTTTCTAACTCTGCCTCTCTCTGTCTCTCCAGCGAGAGCATCTGCCTTATAAGCAAAAATCTCTCTTAGGAAAAGAAAATTTTGTGTGTTAGTAGGGAACTGAAATTCCTTCTTAAAATAAGTAGGACCTGTACTTGGTCTCCTTGACAAGCAGGCTTGTCTGGTTAGAGGATCTTATCTTGAGCGGAGTGGGTGGGGAACTTGAAGTTAGTCTGTTTAGACCTTTCTAGTTATGCCAGATGTCTAGGCAGCACATAACACTGAACCTTAATTGCAGGCCTTAGACCTCGAAGATAAGGAATATGCAGTGTAAAGTGGCTAAAAGTCTCGGTGAATGCTGGGAGAATGAAGGTCTTGATGAGACTCGACTCAGGCCATACCTGACTGATGTTAGGCTCAGATTTTCTGAAGGAGTTTCCATACCCTTTTCCAAAGTAGAACATTTTCATCAACACACTTTCTTGAACCCATTTTTTTTTTTTTTTAATATACACTTCTGGGAAGATCTCATTGTTGTCAAGTTCTGAAATCTCATATCATGAAAGTCATGGAGATTTATTTTCCTTCATATTGCAGATATTTAGTGAGCTCATTCAATCTTTATACCTGTCTTTCACTTTTTGAAATTTTTTTGAAGTAGTACTTTAATCACTTCTTTACTTTTTTTCTGCATCTTTTTTGATTCTTTACTAGTTGGATGTTGAAACTTGTCTACTGACCTGCCAATTTTCTTGACCTTTTTCTCCTCTATTTTCTATATTTTAAAAATCTTCTTTGTGGGTGATTTTGTTATCCTTATCGTCCAACTGAGCTTTTTGCTTTAGTATTACTATTCATTTAATTTGAAGAGTTCTTTTGGAGACCAGCAGATGGTGTAATGGTTATGCTGCTGAACTCCCAAGTGGTTGGGACCTGGACCAGGTAGCTTAAAAGTCATGCTGGAGGAGAATGGATTGTGCTCAAAATTCTGAGAGGAGAATGGAGGAGAAGGGATTGTGGCATGGCCATCCCTTGAGGGAATGATTTCTCACTGTCTCTTTGTCTCTTTGGGAAGTGCATGCACCCTATAGCAAAAATCTCTCTAGGAAAAAAAAAAGTTCTTTTATTTTATATTTTATTTTTTCCAGAATAGTGTCTCTTTTCTAAAATTATAATGAGGATTTCTTTTCCTTTGGGAATGTCTACTTAATCTTGACTGTCTGATAACAATTAAGAACGTGAATATTCAAATTTTGAATGGAGACAAACTTTGAGCTTATGTGGAAGGTTTATTGATTATGTTTGAAGATTAATCTCGCTGAACCATTTAACTGGGAATTCCTGATGTTCCTGTTTGGACATATTTTTCTTCTTGGGCTAGTTAGATATCCAAGATAAATATTATCAGATCGTTTGTTTGGATACTAAGACTACATACTTTAGAAAAGTAATTAGGAGAAGAAATCTGGTAAACTCAAGTCCCCCAATTTTTTTTCTTTTGGTGTAATAATTATATATGAAACTGTTCCTGCTATCTTTCAATATAGGGTGTCTCTGTTTTAATCTCCTTAGAAAATAAATCTCCTGTCTTCTAACAAGGGGGAACTAGTGGGTCACCTGCATGTGCACAGTTGATGAGAACATATGGGAGGTCTAACTGCTTTTTAAAATATTTTTGATCCTTCTTTCTAGTTTTATATTCACTCTTACTTCCATACTGATTTGCTCAATGAATTTCTGAGTTTGGGGGATTTTCAGTGGGATAAATCAGATTTCTTCTTCAAACTCTTACTTGTAGTTAATGATCAAAATATTTTCAAAGCTACCAATGAGTGCATGCACTCTATAGCAAGAGTCTCACAAAGAAAAAAAAAGAAAAAGGAAGAAAGAAAGGAAAGAAAAGAAAGAAGAAAGAAAACAGAAAAAGAATAAATTTTGACAGTGAGAAAAGTCTTATGGGTATAACAAGGAATGAGTGCATGAAGGGAAGTTCAGGAAAAAATTGAGAAGACATTTGTGAGATACAGATATGGTTTGCTGCCTGTTGATAATGGCGTGTATAATATTCTTAACTCACCTGCTGTGTGGCGTATATCATGTTGGGTAAAATCTCTTTATAATCTAAATTATGTATAGTGATTGAATATACATAATAATAATTAATTTTGTTAAATAAGAAATGTCATGAGGATATCACATTTTACATCATGGAGAGTTTGACTGTGGAATTCTTCCTACTATATATATATATATATATATTTGTTGTTGTTAGGCTGTATAGAAAAGTTCTGCTCTGTTTAAAATTAAAGCACATTTGGAGATTAATCATTAAAAGATCAATTATATATAATTCCTTTCTTCTTTATGTATAATAAAATCACAAAATATAAAATGTAACTTCCCAAAATTTCCCCAAGTACCTCTCTTCAAATACTTTTTTTAACCTTTGTTTTGTAACAATTTTATCCTTATCTTAAATGTAAAGAAATTTGAGATCCATAGTGTTATAATAAAATGTGGGATTTGCCTTATTGTTGTAGGAGTAGAACAGTGATTATTTAGTTAATCATCTTTAAGGTTATATTTACATATGAATAAACCGTTTAAAACCCAATGTAATTTTTCTCTCATGCCATTGGGTTTTCACCATATTGCTCTACTTTGAATAGTGCCTAAAAGTAGTGTCCAAACAGTACCAGGCAACTAGCGAGATTCAGCACTGGAGGTCAATTTAATTACACTGTGCATGACAGAAACTAGGCCATTTGGGTATTGCCTTTGCCACCAGCAATTGACACCTGAGTGTTAATGAGCTGGTAATTAAGAGCTGGCACATACAGACACATTTTTGCTGTTTGGGAGTAGGATAACCATATGCTACATAACTTCTGTGCTAAATACTTTGTTAGCTCCAGAATTTACACAATTATATTTGTGAAATTTTTAATACAATTTTTTCCATGTTAAAAAAAGAAAGTGTTAAAAAATTTTAGGTAACTATACTCATCATTTTCAAGTTATGAAACTTTCTAAAACTAGCAAGATTATATTTGGCGAGCAATATATTTGGCTAAAAATAAAATGGCAGAATTTGTGTAGTAACATTACTTTTAGTTCAAAATCACATTTACAGATCTAGCACCAGGTGGCATGGAGGTTAAAGAGACTAAATCTCACATGGCTTACTATGCGATTCGAATCTTGGACTCAGCAGCTTTGAAAATCTGCTGAGATTTTTGGGGCATGTACACACACACTAGGATGCATGCCCCAAATCCTGAGAAGAGAATGAAGAAGGGGATTGCAGTATGGCCATCTCCCCTGGAAGACAATTTCTCTCTCTCTTTCTCTCTGTCTCTCTCTGGTGCACACATGTGCCCTATAGCAAAAAATCAAAGAAAAAAAATG